>NC_092708.1:343765361-344078798 GCF_047496885.1 Scyliorhinus torazame
TAAACAATTGATTCATACAAATAGGGGCCCAACTTGAAACGCTGCCAGAGTTGCCTCCATATTTTTTAAGTGGCGACAACCACTGGGTTAGAAGAGTACTTTGCTGGAGTAAAAGGCAAAGATGCCGTCGCCAGCGCATGTAAGCTGAACCCTCTGCACGACCCAGACTCCACCCACATCCAGGTAGACCCCAGGTCTCCACACCAACCCACACTTCTTCACATTGGCAGCCCAGGAGTAAAACATCAAATTTGGTGGCGCAAACCCACCCGCCGACTGTCTATTCCTCTGTAGGACCCCTCTCCAAATCCTTGGGGTTTCCCACACCCATAAGAAACCAGAAAAATGCCGCTCAATCCCCCCCAAAATGATTTGGGTAGGGATACCAGAAGACACTGAAATAAAAACAAAAATCTCAGCAAGATGTTCAACTTGACAGATTGAATCTGGCCTGCGAAGAACAATGGAAGGCTGCTCACCATTACTAGTCTGCCTTGACGCCCCCAGTAAGTTGGTGTAATTCAATTGACGGCACTGCACCCAATCCTGAGCCACCTGGACCCCCAAATACTGAAAGCTAATCCTGGCCAGGCGGAAAGGCAAACCCCACAAACTGGCTCCCCTCCCAGAAGTGTTGACCACAAAATGCTTACTCTTCCCTAAATTTAACTTGTATCCTGAGAAGGAGCCAAATCTTTTCAATATACCCATTACGTCCCCATAACTGGCCCTGGGCCCCTCATGTAGAGCAGAAGGTCATCTGCATACAATGACATTGTATGTTCCCCATCACCTCTAACAATTCCTCTCCACTTACTTGAGGCCCTCAGGGCAATCGGCAATGGCTCGATCGCTAGCACGAACCAAAGGTGACATAGGCTGTCTCAACCCCCTATGTAGCCGAAACAACCCTGAACTCATGGTGTTAGTATGCACGCTGGCCAAAGGAGCCGCGTACAACAACCGCATCCACGACAAACCCAGGGCCCAACCCAAACTTCGCCAAGACCGCAAAGAGGTACCTCCACTCAACCGTTTTCTGCATCCAGCGACAGATTATCTCCGGGCCCAGTCCAACCGCTGGGATGAGAACCACATTGAGCAGTCTCCTCACGTTGGATGATAACTTTCGACCCGTTACAAATCGCATCCGGTCCTCCCCAACTACATCCAGAACCGCACTGCCAGGATCTTGGTCTATAGCTTTGCGTCCACATTGAGCAGTGAAATCGGGAAATAAGACCCACATTCCATTTGATCCATATGCTTTTTCAGGAGACGGAAGATGGATGCCTGCCCTAACGTCTCAGAGAGAATCCCGCTCCACAGAATCCTTATACATTCCCATTAGTAATGGAACCAATTGATCTGCAAAATTCTTATAAGATTCGACTGGCAAACCCATCTGGCCTCGGCACCTTCCCTGTCTGCATACCTCCCCCAATCCCAGCAGCTCCTCCAGCAATCTTTCTCTCCCCCCCCCCCCCAACGCCCCTTATCTGGAGCAGAAACCAGCCAACCCTCCAAATCTCTAACCTGAAAGATTTCCCTCACAGCCTCCTACTGCCTTAACTGGTGAGCCGAGATGACTGGCCATCTCCCCATACCTGTACACCACCCCCTTCAAGTGCTTCAGCTGATGAACCGCTTTGCCCATAGACAGCAGGTCAGATTTCAGGTGCAGCTTTTTTCCTGCATGCCAATAGTTCCGAAGTTGGGTCGCTCGCATACCCACGATCCACTCCCAGGACCTCATCCATTACCCTCTATCGCTCCTTCTTGGCCTCCCATCCACAAGACACTTGGATCTCCCAAGAGGTCTCCCCTCTAATCACCATCTTCAACACCTCCCACAGAGTAGAGGGTGAGAGTATTCCATTCCCATTAAACTCTATATTCCCTAATGGCTCTAGAGACCGCCCTGCAGAACCCAATATTCAATAGAAGCCCTACATTCACCCTCCATCCCGTTCGCTACATCTGACCCACCTCTAACTTCAGATCTACCAGATGCTGAGCATGTTCAGGAATAACCACTGCTGAAAATTCTGCCTTCTTCACCCCGGGGAGAAGAATCCTACCCAAAGAGGTCTATCCTCAAGTACACCTTGTGCATCGGGGGGGGGGGGGGGGGGGGGGGGAACGAGAACTCCTTACCCCCCCGACGGGGGGTGGGGTGGGGGGGAGCAGGGGACATAAACTGCCATGGGTGTGCCCCTCCTATCTGTTCCATGAGTGCAGCTAACACCCTCGCCATTCCCAAAGGGGCCAGAGACTTTGGCCTGGAGCGATCCTGCTTCTGGTCCTGCACACAGTTGAAATCACCCCCCCACCCCCCCAAATCAGTTGGTGCATATCTGAATCAGACATAGCAGCCAACAACTCCCTTATAAACTTGACGTTGTCACATTCGGGGTGTACACATTGAGTAACACTACTGCCTTCTCCTCCAGTGTGCCTGCAACCATCATGTACTGATCCCCCTGATCTGCCAAGGCGTTCTGCACCTGGAAACTGACCCTTTTGTTGATTAGAATTGCCACCTCTGGCCCAGCTATCAAAGCCTGAATGAAAACCCTGGCTCAGACAGACCTTCCGCAACCTGGTCTCTCTCTAATTTTTGCCTACTTTGACCTTATTTGCTCCCCTGGCTCTTCCTATTAAACTCTGGTTATCATTGCTCATATCATTACCATGTACTATTATCCATGTACTTATCCTTTCTGTTTTATCCTTTCTGTTTTAACTTTCCAAACATCCCGTTGCATGAACCCCCCACCCCATAACTATTTTGTTTAAAGCCCTCACTGCAACCCTAGTTAGATAATTCGCTAGTACACTGGTCCCAGTGCAGTTCAGGTGAAGGGCGTTCCAATGGTACAGCTTCCTCTTCGCCCAATATTTCTATCAGTGCCCCATGAATCAAAACTTATTTCTGCCACTAGCCTTTGAGCCATGCATTCAAATTTCTGGTCATAGTAACTCTATGCCAGTTTGTTTTTCGCTTGGGTAGTAATCAGAGATTACTTTGTGGTTTGGCTTTTTAATTTTGCCTGTCTGTTTAATTTTCCTTAGTCCTACTTGTGTTGTTGATACCTACATGGCCCACGACAACTGGATCCTCCCCTCGCACACCAAATTCCCCGTCTTTTAAACAATGTTCGCCAGAGAGTAGCAGAGGCAGGGTCATAGAATAGTTTTAGAGGTAGATGGACTCTTACCTACCAAGGGAGGCAAAGGTCATCAGGGATAGGTGGAATGTGATGTTTCAGGTCAAAATTAGATCAGCCATGACCTAATTAAATGACAGAGCATGCTCAAGGGGCCGAATGGCCTACTCTTCTAATTTGAATGTTCAGCGCTGAAGAGATGTCCTTAACCCTGGCACCGGGCAAGTAACTTGCTGATAAAACAATGGCTATTCAGAATGTCAACATTTTATAAAGAAGGAAGAAAAATTAGCACTTGTATAAATCCTATAATGTGGCCTCTTAGCACAGTTGTTTCACAGTGCCAGGGACCTGGATTCGATTCCCGGCTTGGTTCACTGTCTGTGCGGAGTCTGCACTTTCTCCCCGTGTCTGTGTGGGTTTCCTCCGGGTGCTCCGGTTTCCTCCCACAGTCTAAAGATGTGCAGGTTAAGTGGATTGGCCATGCTAAATTGCCCTTAGTGTCCAAAAAGGTTGGGTGGGGTTGCTGTGTTACAGGGATACGGTGGAGGTGTGGGCTTAAGTAGGGTGCTCTTTCCAAGAGCCGGTGCAGGCTCGATGGGCCGAATGGCCCCCTTCGGCCCTGTAAATTCTATAATTCTAACTACATTCCATTTGCTCCCTCCACTTGACTGGCTCCATGAGGCTGTGGTCACTTGACTCATCCTCCCTTCAGTCCTGGCTGTCGTTCACTCAAGCTACAAGCACATTGAATCTGTTGAAGAATTACAAAAGCTGAGATTCTTCCAATTTCTACCTTCTGGACCCCCATAACTGCATGTCTCACAGTCACATCTTCCTGTCCCTGACCACCAACCAATTGTGAGGTGCCTAGCCTAAAAGTTATCATCAAGTTGACTTCAGAAAATATCCACGTTACTTTCTCCCCTCTGATGCATTTAAGATCAGGAATTAATATTCCGGATCATCATAAATGGTACTCAAACCCACCATTTGACAGTGGATTGTTTGTGTTTAGCAAGTGTTCTCTTAGATATTGCAAAGACTGAAAATGGAAATGGTCCATTTGATGCCTTGGCCCTGATTAGAAAAATACAATACATAGGTTGGGAAGCTATATGTCAATAGAGCAAGTGAAATGTATTAAAATCTAAATATGATTTTTTAATGTAATTTAAACATTGAGTAGTGATTAACACGAATATGTAATAAGGCAGTGATGTCATCAGGTGGTAAAATGTCACTTCATGTTAGATTTCAACTTGAGAAAGATAATTACCAACTATATGACATTTTGTTCTTAATTACTTATACATTCTATATAGTTTTCAATTTAAACATTAATGGCACTATTCATATTGTGCAATACTGATGTCTGTTCATAATCTTTAAAACAAATCATTCTGAGGTTGTGTTCACAATTTGCCTGGTCTGAGGTCTAAGAATGTATAGATGTCATTCATTATTTTGTGAAATCCTAGATCATAGAATGCCTACAGTGGAGAAGGAGGCCATTTGGCTCATCGAGTCTGCACCGACCCTTTGAAAGAGCACTCCACCGTGGCCCAGTGCCCCACCCTATCCTCATTGGCCCACAACCCCACCTAACCTAAGGGGCAATTTAGCATGACCAATTCACCTAACCTGCACATCTTTGGACTGTGGGAGGAATTGTGAACTGTTGGTATATAATTTGTGACCTGATAAAATGAAATGAATTAGGTTGAAAGCCAAGTAAATTAAGTTTTCATCTTTGTGCTAATTGAGTTGCATGCACATTGTGGTTTTGGTGTATTGTCAGCTTTAATTGACTGGTACTCTGTACAAAACTACTTTTCCCAGATTGCCTTACGACTGGCCTCGTGTTTGAGATTGAGGGTGTTGAAATTTTGTGGGAAAAATGCTTTATTATTGAATATTGAACATGTGCTAGAGTATACAAAGGAAGCTAAATTTCTACATATTTTAAGACTAATTGCATGCACTTCCTATTGACATGAGCTTATTTCCTGTGTCACAACATTTATGTTACATTTTTGTCAATATTTCATCATGGCAAAACCTTACCTCAATGTCAACATTTTATAAAGAAGGAAGAAAAACTAGCACTTGTATAATTCCTTTTGCAATCTCCGTGCTTCCCAAAGCATTTTACAGTCAAAGTATAGTCATTATCGCATCGGAGGACACGTGTTAGACAATTTGCATATAGTGAGGTCCCACAAACAGCAAATGAGTTCACGACAAGGTGATCTGTTTTAATGAGCTTGGTTGTGGAATAAATGTTGCTAAATGCACTGTGAAAATTCTCTGATCTTTGAATAGTGCCGTTAGATCTTTTTTATAGCCATCTGAGAGGCTTAATGTCTGACCCAAAAACAGCTACTTGACAGTTGTGCAACACAATCCACGTACTACACTAGAATGTCAGCCTAGATCTTGTATTAGCATCTGGTGGGACTAGAGAACCGTAACCTCCTGTCTCAGGTGAACATGCTACCAGTAAACCACAGCTAACACTAATAATGACAAAAAGATATGCCATTTAAGAAAAAAAGGAAACAGCTTATCTCTGTGACATATTGTAATTTCAAACCTCTCACCAGTGGTGGCATTTGGCATAAATTAGCTGGATTAATTCACTATCTTGTTTATGTCCATTGGTCATCAAATGCCTCCCATCACCCCCCCCTCCCCCCTCCAATTTTAATCACTTGAACCATCCTGTTCATTTATGGAAGCTAGATATAGACCTATGGTCTACTCACCACTCTAAATTTCCTACCCTGGTTGCCTTACTTGGCCTTGTGTTCCACTGGTATGTCTGAAAGGATAAGCCCCAATGTATCCTCTAATCCACACTTTGCTGGAAGCTTTCTTGCCAATTTTCTTAATGGTGGTCAATCCACCATTTGAAAATTTAAAGACAACAGAAACCTATTTTAAACACTTAAATCACATTTTACTCTGCAAAGTGTTAAATGTCTTGACAAACTGCAAACCCTTTTTCAAACCCATGATCGGCATTTTCTAGTACTTTATCAAACTAACCGTTTACCTATGCCTTATCAAATTTCTGCACTTTTCCATGTCACTGCAGGTCGCACCATGGAATTTGCCAAGAGTATGCCATGGTCATGGGGACTGCAAAACTGTATTTTATTGTTTATTGTTCATTGAATGTGGATAGTATTGGTGAAGCCAGCATTAATTTCCCTTAAGTGGTGGTGAGCCATCTTCAACTGCTGCAGCCTGTCTGGTGTAGGTTCACCCACAGTGCTATTAGGTAAGCAGTTTTAGGATTTTGACGCAATAGCGATATATTTCCAAGTCAAGACAATATATTAATTGAAGAGGAACTCTCAAGTAGTGGTGTTCCCAGGTGCTTGTTATCTTAATTCTTCCAGGCAGTAGAAGTCATGTATTTGGAAGGTACTGCCAAAGGAGCCATGTTGAGTTGCTGCATTGCCTCTTGAATAAGGTACAAACTGCAACCAAAGTTCACCAGTGGTGGAAAGAATGAATGCTTAAGGTGGTCAATGGGAGTATCTGGAGAGTATTCCATAACACTCTGACTTGATCTTGTAGATGATGAAAAGGCTTTTGGGACTGTCATGGGAGTGTACCTTTAAGAAATTGGTGTTTATCAAATAGTTGCAGTGATGTTATTGTGTGGATGGAGCTGGGCTGTGTTTCTGGCTTTTACTTTCGTTTTGAGCTGGAAGCTTTTTGTGGCTTTGTGTTTTGCTTTCATTTTTAGGCAGTTGAAAACTGAATTCAGACAAGGAAAGTTAATTTTGTCTCTCTGTATGTTAAAAGATGTCGCGATCACTTGATAATTTAAAAGTGATAACTGTCTTGTGTAAAGAATTTATGCCTACTGCTTTGTTAAAAAGGGTATTTGGCTTATGGATGTTGTTAGGAAAGTTATTAAAGGTTACATATGTATTTGTGGGGGGTAGTTGTGTTGGTAGTTGATGAAATGTTTACTGTGTGTTTATAAAATGTAAACTGAATTTATAAAATAAACATTGTTTTGTTTAAAAATACTTAAGGTCTCTGTTGCATAACACCTGGAAAGTGGGCCCTTGTGCTCCTCATAGAATTTACAGTGCAGAAGGAGGCCATTCGGCCCATCGAGTCTGCACCGGCTCTTGGAAAGAGCACCCTACCCAAGGACAACACCTCCACCCTATCCCCATAACCCAGTAACCCCACCCAACACTATGGGCAATTTGGGACACTAAGGGCAATTTATCATGGCCAATCCACCTAACCTGCACATCTTTGGATTGTGGGAGGAAACCGGAGCACCCGGAGGAAACCCACGCACACACGGGGAGGATGTGCTGACTCCGCACAGACAGTGACCCAAGCCGGAATCGAACCTGGGACCCTGGAGCTGTGAAGCAATTGTGCTATCCACAATGCTACCGTACTGCCAAATATCCACAATGCTACCGTCCTCATAACCAAAATCTATTAAAAGTTGTAGGTCAGGTAAACTCCATAATATATTTTGGAGTTTTCTAAACCCTGGCCCATAACATTACTTACCATAGACTACCTAGCCTCTGACCTGCTCTTATAGCCACAATATTCATATAGGTTATCTAGTTGTTTTTCTAGTCAGTGGTGAGCCTCTGGATGTTGATAGTCAGCGAATCAGCAATGGTAATGTCATTGAATGTCAGGGAAGTAATTATATACTGTTGTCTGAGATGGTCATTGTTCGGCATTTGTGTGTCACAAATGCTACTTGCAGTTTATCAGCCTGAGCTTATTTGCATACGTGCTTACTAACATAAATTGATAGTAATCCAAGTCTTGCAGAAATGTGGGAACAGACTGCTTTATCTCGATTCCACAAAGTACTGGCCATTGCAAACATCCTACTTCTGTTCTTATGTTGGGGTTGGGGGGTAGTGGAGGAGGTAATTGATGAAACAGCTGAAGTTGGCTTGGCCTAGGACGTTGACTTGACGAACTCCTGCAACAATGTCCTGTGGCTGAATTGATTGGCTTGCAGCTAGCAAAGCCATCTTTCTCTCTGCAATGTATGGCTCCAGCTGGTGAACTTTTACTGTAATGTACAGTATTGTAATTGAACGGACATAAAATGTAACTGATTATCTAATCCATCCCTCCCCCCCCACCACCACCACATGCGCAGACAAACAACACAAGGGGGAAGGTCTGCTGAGAGATAAAGAAAATATTAATAAAATAAAAGGATTTTTGATGTACTGGGATGACTTCCAGTTAATGTCTTTCTGAAGTTCAGGCTTTCATTTTGGTGGTACTTCTTTCTAGGCTTGAGATGGTTTTCTCTAGCAAGGTTGTCTACTTTCTCTGTGGATTCAGGATCATTTCAGGTTCACCGCAAAGATATGTTAGGCACTCACTGATTTTAGAGCAGTTCTTTCACTTCAGGAGAGAGAGTGTCCCTTTTCCTTCCAAGATCTAAATACGTCTGGAAATGCATTGCTATGTAAGATTCACCAAACCAGTCAAGATGTTAGATTGCAGGAAAAACAGCAGTTGGTTTCTGCTTACAGCTTCAAAAAGACAAAAATGTATAGTGGTTTCATCCACTCTCCTGGAAGGACTGCATTTTAACAACACTGTCCCTGGCCAACCCGCTAGTTGCCAGTTAACCACTCGAACCGAGTCCCTCTAAAGCTGGTTCCTCCGATCCATTCGGTGTCGAGGAGTCTGGTTTCTCCTCTCCAAATTACAAAACCTAGGAACACAGTGGGGGCGATTCTCTGGCCTCGTTGCCCTCTTGCTCGAGCAAAACAAAGCTGGTGAATAGCAGGAGAGGCTGAAAATGAGAACCGTGCCAGGCACCAAACAGTTTGCGATGCAACCGGCCCGCTCCCGTGGGTAAAATCAAGATCCTGCCGTAGCGCGGCAAGAAACCAATGATTACCACTTAAGTCTTATTTCCATACAATTAATGGGAGCGACCCCATATCCAACGGCCTTCCGTGATTCAACAGCCTCCCCTGCAAGTGATCACGTTGGCGCCGATTAGTACTCCTTTTTAAAAACATGACTCTGGCGGAAGGACTTCTGCAGGGAGCTGAGGAGGTGAGCAGCTAACTTTGCTCATGGGCAAAGAACCAGGGCGTGCCAGGCTTCTCTCCTCAGTGCTCGGCGGGGGTGGGGGACTTTCGGCTGGGGGGGGGGGCAACTGCATGGAGCTCCACAATGCCAACCCCTGGATCGTATATCCGTTCCAGGGGCAATCCTGCCCGTCTGCCCCACTGACCACCCATAGCCCCCACCGACTGCTGAGGCTTCTGGGCGTGCAGCCGAAGGTTATTGATGATGGGGAATAGGCAATCGTGGTTAAGTGAGCACTTCACATAACCCAAGTGGATTCCTGTGGGTGGGAGGGCCATGTAGCATGTGGGAATCGTTACCTTGCATCCCAATCAGACCGTATTGCCTGGACACTGCGGGAGGCAACCCCACACACGCAGCAGCCGAGATCCAAACACCCAGGGAATGGGACACAGCTCTGGGGACATGCCCACAGCCGAAGGGTGTGTGAGTGCAATGGGGCGGGGACCAGCGCCTGGTCTAGGTGACGTTATGTGCAAGTGTCTGGGGTACAGGGTTGGGGGTCTGTTGAGGGGGGCCCACTATTGCCGGGAGTGCGTGGGCAGGGCAGGGCAGGGGGGAGTGGAGAGTCCCGGGGTGGGAGCCACTGCTGTATAAGTCTCACACCTTCTTACAGGTATTGAACGCTATGGATAGAATTTTGAACCCTGCAGGACAAGCTCTAGTGGTGCTTCTGGTAGTCCGGCGGCCAGATGCCGGAGGCGGTGGCGGCAGCAGCATCTGCAGATGCTCGAGGTGGCAGTCTATGTGCAGAACTCTGCTCCACACCCTGAGGATCCAGCTGCCCATCAGAACAGGGAGGGACTGGGGGAGGAGGTGGACGCTCAGGGTGTTCAGGCGTTGGGGTCCTTTGAACAAATGACGAACAATGCGTGCTGCAGGAGGCTCTGCTTCAAAAAGGAGACAGTGCGCCACCTCTGCCATTTCCTTGCGGACTTGGCACCACGTGGAGGAGGAGGTCACCCGCTCCCGTCGGCCATCAAAGTCACCGCAGCCCTGAACCTTTACGCCTCGGGATCATTCCAGGGCTCGAGCGGGTACTTGTGTGGCATCTCGCAGGCCACAACCCACAGGTGCATCTGACAGGTCATGGATGTCTTGTTTGCCCATGAAGAAAACTACAACTTTGATATGGACCAAGCCCAGCTGCACGCATGTCGCCTTGAGCTCACCGAACCATCTGGGAGTGCCCTACATTAACAGGAAGGGGTTCCACACCCTGAACATACAGCTCGTGTGTGACCACCACATGAAGATCATGCACCTGTGTACACGCTTCCCAGGGTGTGTGCATGACAGCTACATCCTGGGACAGTCGGACATTCCCGGCCTCTTCGAAGACCACCCCAGGATGGGTGGCTGGTTCTTGGGGGATAAGGGGTACCCGCTGAGGACCTGGCTATTGACGGTAGTACAGAGGCCGGAGACTGAAGCAGAGACCCGGTACAACATGTGAGCACTCGAGCTGTCATTGAGTGGTGCATCGGACTGCTCAAAATGTGGTTCCAATGCCTTGACCACTCCAGTGGTCCCCTGCAGTACACCGCCTGGGGGGCCATCCGCTTTGTGGTGGTCTGCTTAGTCCTCCCAACCTGGCATAGAAGCAGGGTGAGGTGCTAGAAGCTGGGGATGAGCAACATATGCCCACCTCCGAAGAGGAGGAGGATGACCAGGGAGGAACTGAGGACCAGCCAGAGGCTACAGAACAAGCAGCAGCGGTGAGGGTCCGGCAAGCCTGGAGAGCCAGGGAGACCCTCACACTTGTCCGCTTCACATAGGACGTGGCCTGGTCTGTCATCGATACCTTACCCAACCCCCACCCCCATCTCCCACCGTCCCTGTGTCACATCACTCCAGGGTGCTAGGACTGTGTTGGTGACATCAGCGGGTCACTGTCGAGGGCAGGGGGGTGATAGCCCGCAGAGAGCTGAGCGCCTGTGCTCCTAAATCTTTGCCATAGTCTGATCCCTGCCTGTCTGCTGAGTGCTCGCTCACACCCATCACCTGCACCCAGTGTGCCCGGGGAGGGGGAGATGCCTGGATTGATGGGCCAAGGGTTCAGAGGTTGGCCCACATTGCAAAAGAAAGCAAAAGAGGCATCATACTGGTTGTGGTCAAGGGTTTAATATGTCACAGGTGTCCAACAATTCCCCACTTCTCTGAAGGTGCCGCCCCACTCACCCACCCCTCCCCCAGTGCCCTCCGTGATCTTCAACATGCTTAACCTTCCTGGCTCTATGACTACGTCTAGGTGTGTCCCCAGGATGCACATCTGAGGTGGATGCAGCCAGCTGCTAACCATGTCCTGTTGCCTTTGATGCCCCTGGTGGGCGTCCTCTGGGGCCGGAGGGCCCTGACGCACTTGATGACGGCATATGCACAGCCATGCCGCCCTGTCCCGTGTGCTGACTTTGAGATGCATCCTCATCAGAGGGGTGGAACTTGGGGGAGCTGGTGGTCACCATCCTCACTCCATGGGATGGTTCCGAGTTGGTGCCCATATGGCCTCAGGTTCACCTCGGAACGGAGGGGCAGCAGGATTGAGCACTGGCTGCCCCTGCGTCATCTGCTCACCCAGCCCTGGCGACTTCCCAATGTCTGCACCTTGGTATCGATGCCCTTGCCGATACTCCTCGGTGATTGGACCATAATCTGCAGCACCTCGACAATGTCCACCATGCAACTGGGACAACTCACGCAGCGCCTCGGCCATTCCTATCTGAGAGCGGGACATTTCCCGCAGGACCTTATCAAGGTTAGCCTGGTACTGGGTCACCCCCCGCGAGTCGGACATTCTGCCGAGGCTCTCAGCCAAGGCCATCACCGACTGCGCCATGCCTTGGTCACCTCCACTAATGGTGCCAATGTCATACACCAGGCTCTCCACTGTGGTCACCACCTGAGCAGTGTTGGCCTCGGGGCCATGCATTGCCGGTGACATCGCCTGAACCTGTCGCCTCTGAGACTCCGGCTATGGCCCTCTGGAGTGTCGCTGACGTCTCCTTCTGAATGTCCCAGCCACTCCCTAATGTCTCCATCATCTCCAGGTATACCTGTGCCATCGGCTCAGCATCTGGCTGGGACTGGGATCCTGGGAACCAGCAGACCTCCGACTGTTGTCTCTGGGTGTTTTTGCCTCCATCTGATGTACATCAGCAACCGTGTGGTGCTGCAGATTGTGTCCCAGATGTCTGATCATTAACGTTTCCCACCGAGGTGCGTGTCTCTGCGCTGGTGGAGGATGGGGATGACAGCTGTGACACACCAATCTTGGCATTCTCTGAGCTCTCCTCCGAGGTGTTCCCCTGGGAGGCAGGGAGGTGGCCACCCGGGATGGGCCGTCGCCATCGGCTGGACGACCTGCGGAAGAATGCCATGTGGTAAGTGGGAGGGATGGATCTGTCAGTATGGCAATAACTGAAGTTTGCCGGGTCCTCAAGGTTTTGCCCGATGGATCCTCACCTCTGCTGCGACCACCTACCTCCACATTGGTGACCGCTCTGTCCTCAGCCATCCTCGTAACGTCCAGGGCTCATTCCTCGAAGGTGGTGAGTATTCGTATGTCCGGCACGCCTCCGGCAGTCTGGGCCCATCTCCTGCAGAGACACAGAGAGGGCATTGTTAGCTGCACGCATGGTTCACAGTGGTGGAAAGGGGAGGTGGGGGGGAGGTGAAGAAAGGATTGGGGGTGTTCAAGGGAGAGGGGGTGAAGGGAGGGTTGGGGGGTTGGATGCTCGCATGGGGGCGGAAAGGTCTCGGGAGGGCAGGGGTGCGCATTGGTGTCAACTCACCTGTGCTGCCTGGTGTAGATCATTGACCTTCTTGCGACACTGGAGGCCAGTCCTCCGAGTCACACTCCCCAAGCTCACGCCCACCCCCACATCGTCCCAGGCAACACTGATTGTCTCTGGCTCACCCTCCAGGACTCTTGAGAGAACAGGACATCCCGACTTGCCTCCACTGCATCGAGGAGCCTCCCCAGGCCTGCATCCCCAAATCTTGGGGCCGGTCTTCCCGATGCCATGCTGCGAGCTGAGTGGGGTTGGCTGTGCAAGTGCTGTTTTTTTTATTTAAAAAATTTAGAGTAGCCAATTCTTTTTTTCCAATTAAGGGGCATTTTAGCATGGCCAATCCACCTATCTGCACATCTTTGGGTGTGGGGGGTGAGACCCACGCAGACACGGGAAGAATGTGCAAACTGCACACGTCAGTGACCTGGGGCCAGGATTGAACCTGGGTCTCGGTGCTGTGAGGCAGCAGTGCTAACCACTGTGCCGACGTGCCGCCCTGCGCAAGTGCTGTTTAAGTGATGCCTGACCTTGTTAGCGGGAGGCTGGCGAGCTTGGTCCCAGCAAATTGGCTGGCGAGCCTTCATTTGCAGCGTGGAGCCAGTGGGGCCGCATTAAGTGGACAATTAACATTGAATAGTGTTGCCAGCCTCGCCGGGCAGAGCGCCGTGAAGCTCGTGGCAGTTCCTGCTCGCTACCACACTTAGAAATCTTTCCGGAGAATGGGTCCAGCGTCCTGGCAAGCAGGTTGTTTTAACATAGTCTTCTGCTTAAATGCACATCCTGATTATGGTTCCATGGACTTAAAATAAAATAAATGAGAACAGAGGAAATAACAAGAAGGACTCTTACATAACCGTGGCATCTCCCCAACCCAGCACTAATCTGCACAACCCAATTCACCCTAATTTTGTGTCCTCTCTATCAACTAACTTTCTAATCGATGGCTGCTGTATTTTTAGTAACACGTGACTGTTTCTCAACTTTACCGAATACCTTCTAAAAAGTCATATGCATTGCATCCCTTTAATCAAATTGGACATTTAAAACAAACCTGAAATTTGGCAAACATTACTTTAACATTTCAATGCTGCTGTCATTGATTAATACACATATTTCAAGTGCTAACTAATTTCATCTCTATATATGTTTTGTCAACAATTGGTCTAGAGCTACACAGTTTATTCCTTTCTTGAACAAAAATCCCGTGACAGAACTTCCATTTAGCTAAATCCTGTATGATTCCTTTCAAGTCTAGGATGCATGCTATTAGGGCTCAGTGGCTTAATCACCTTGAGTTTTGCTTTTTTATATACCCTTTTACACCACCTCCTTTATTATAATTGCTCTGTATCCTTTTCTAGTACATTTATGCAATTAGTTGTAAAACCAATTAAAATACTTAATAACCTCTCTTGAACAGCTCAAGGATGAAGTTAAGTGAGACTGGAGTCAAATCAGCATTGGGATGTGGTATACAGGACTGGAGGAGACTAGAGATATTGAATGATGAGGCTAAAGATTACATTTTAAAATTGGAGATGGGCAGCCTGGGATCCAATGTAGACAAGCAGAAATAGAGGTATAAGCAGAAGAGTTTTCGATGAACAGAAGTTTAGGAGTGATGCAGATTGAGAGATATTGGAATAGGCAGGTTTGGAGATGATAAATAATTAAATTATGGTTTCAACAGGTGATGGATAGATTTGAAAGTAGGTGGTCCTTGATGAAGATGATATCCGGTTGGGAGTTGGGAACAGGTCAATTAGGATGTTGAACCAGCCTGATTCAAACTAAGTCGATGTTTCGGGTGGGAGTTGGTAATGATGATCTTTATCTCCCTTTACCTTACTTTCTGCAATATAGTCGAAGAATGTAACAAAAGGAATAAATAACTGCAAATATAGTACAAATTATCTTACAGTTTCTGTCAATAAAATTTGCAATGCACCTATGCATCATGTACATGTTTTAATCTTTTGGTAATATTTAGGGCAAGAAATCTTTTTGTCACTTACTGGATATTTTACATTGATATTGAGACTTTGATCCATTTCCAAAACGTTCTTCCCAAATTCTGATCAAGACTATTTGTCTTTAGTATTACTTCCTATAAACTATTCTGTTCACTTATATTAGAACTACAGGAAGTGTTTGTTATCCTGATTTCCGTTTGGTTAATTTTGGTAGAGGGTATCGAATCCTTCTTCTCTCAACAACATACGGGTTGAGCATCCTTTATCCAAAATTTTGAAAACCAAAAAATTCTGAAATTGATACTTTTTTTCGAGGGCGGACGTGATGTCAAGAGTCCCCAGGCGATGCGCAGGTCCCAATGTGCCGCACATGCACAGGTCCCATCAAGCTGCATATGCACAGGAAACAACGCGCCGCAGGCCACAAGCCCTAGGTAGGGCTGTTTTGGCGCCAAAACCTCATTCAAGCCAGACGCGAGAGCGTTAAATTTGTGTACTCACTGTGATTATCGCATTGAAAATGTCAAAAGAAACTGCAGATACCCCTAAAAGGAAGCATATCGCATTGAAAATGTCGAAAGGGCCTGCAGATACCCCTGAAAGGAAGCATGTATGCTTATCTATAGCTCAGGAAGCCATCTTATTACAAAATTGGACCGTAGTGTGAGACATCTTACAGAGGTATATGGCATTGGAGGGTGGTACGGTAGCACAGTGGTTAGCATTGTCGTTTCACAGCTCCAGGGGCCCAGGTTCGATTTCTGACTTGGGTCACTATCTGTGCAGAGTCTGCACATTCTCCTCGTGTCTGCGTGGGTTTCCTCCCACAGTCCACAGACGTGCAGGTTAGGTGGATTGGCCCTGCTAAATTGCCCTTAGTGTCCAAAGGGGTTGGATGGGGTTGTTGGGTTACAGGTATGGGGCGGAGTTGTGGGTTTAAGCGGGGTGCTCTTTCCAAGGGCCGGTGTGGGCTCGATGGGCCGAATGGCCTCCTTCTGCACTGTAAATTGTATGTTCTATGGAACGACCACCATCTATGATCTGACAAACTTAGAATTGAAGATAGCTGTGAACATGCAGCAGGCTGGATGCAGAAATTTTAAGAAAAGACACGGCATTAAATTTCTAAAGATTTGTGGTGATAAAACTTCTGATCACGAGGCAGCAGAGGAATTCATTGATGAGTTTTCCAAGATCATCACTGGAAATCTAATGCCAGAACAAATCTACAATGCTGAGGAGACATTGTTGCTCTGGCGTTATTGTCCCAGGAAGACATTGACTACAGCTGACGAGAAGGCCCCTTCAGGTGTTAAGAATGCCAAGGACAGATTGATTGATTTGATTTGATTGATTTATTGTCATATGTACCGAAGTACAGTGAAAAATACTTTTCTGCGGCCAAGGGAACGTACACAGTAGGTACATAGTAGACTAAAAAAGAATAATCGACAAGAGTACATTGACAAATGGCACATCGACAAACAGTGATTGGTTACAGTGCGGAACAAGGGGCTAAACAAAGCAAATACATGAGCAAGAGCAGCATAGGGTGTCGTGAATAGTGTTCTTACAGGGAACAGATCAGTCCGAGGGAGAGTCGTTGAGTCTACTAGCTGTGGGGAAGAAGCTGTTCCTATGTCTGGATGTGCGGGTCTTCAGACTTCTGTACCTTCTGCCTGATGGAAGGGTCTGGAAGAAGGCAAAGCGTGGGTGGGAGGGGTCTCTGACCATGCTTTCTGCCTTCCTGAGGCAACAGGGGATGTAGACAGAATCAATGTGAGGGTGGCAAGCTTGTGTGATGCATTGGGCTGAGCTCACCACACTCTGCAGTTTCTTGTGATCTTGGGCCGAGCAGTTGCCATACCAAGCTGTGATGCATCCGGATAGGATGCTTTCTATGGCACATCTGTAGAGGTTTGTGAGAGTCGATGCAGACATGCCAAATTTCTTTAGTTTCCATAGGAAGTAGAGACGTTGTTGGGCTTTCTTCACTTTTGCATCAACGTGAGTGGACCGGGTCAGATTGTTGCTGATGGTGACTCCCAGGAACTTAAAGCTCTCGACCATCTCAACTTCGGAGCCATTGATGCAGCCATTGGTGTGTCGTGCTACGCTTCCTGAAGTCGATGATCAGTTCCTTGGTCAATCCGACATTTATTAGAGAGAGATTGTTTTCGGTACACCATGCAACCAAGTGATCCAGCTCCCTTCTGTAGTCTGATTCGTCGCTGTTTGAGATACGACCCACCACATATTGTGTTCTATGCATACAAAACATATTGGGCGGGATTCTCACCCTGGCCGCCCTGAGGAGGTCATGCAGTTTCTTCCTGCACTGCTGGCCAGTCCTGGCGGCGTTGCCCATGATGCGCCCAGGCCTGTTGAACGGCAGCGTGTGTCTGCGCACTTGCCAGCCCCTTGAGTGTCAAAGCCCGCCTCAGTGAATCGGACAACACGTTGCATTGGAATTGATCGTGTTCCATGTAGCGCTAGTGCCAGCCCATTAATGATAGGTGAATTGTTCCGGGAGCGGCTCCAATTCTGTTGTCATAGATGTCCACCGATTCTGTCCTGGTGTCAAAACGTAGGGCGGGATTCTCCGACCCCCCGCTCTTATTGAATGAAATGTTGCAGCTCCCTTTGTGTCGTTTACATTAAGTGTTTGGTTTCCTGCTTAATTCAAACTCGATTGGGTATTTTTTGACCGTATATCATTGAACAGATCCCTGGACAATTATGGACGTCCTCATGTTGGATGGTCACTTTCTTGTTCATGCTGATTCAGACTTGCCGAGGTTGAAGGAGTGAAGGGACTGGGAGGAGTGCAGGGGCTGGGAGCGTGCCAAAGACTAGGGGTGGGATTCTCCCATCGGGCGGCTAAGTGCCGACGCCGGAGTAAAAACGGGAGTGTTTTACTCCGGCGCCTGTTCCGGGACCCCATTCTGCGGCCCACAGTGGGCTAGTTCGGCGCTGGAGCTTCAGCTGCCGATCCTGGCCTGAACCCGGCGCCGCAGGGTCCGCACATGCCAGTTGGGCCGGCGGCAACTAGCGCATGCGCAGTAGCCTTCTCCCCGTACCGGCCCCGATGCCAAATGGCGCAGGGCTACGGGCTACAGGAGCCGGCGCGGAGGAAAGGGGGCAGAGAGGCTGGCCCGCCGATCGGAGGGACCCGATCGCGGGCCAGGCCACTACGGAGGACCCCCCCAACCACAGGCCACCCCGGACCGTTCAACGCCGAGGTCCCGCTGGCTCAGAGGATGTTAGAACGGCACCGGCGGGACTTGACTTTTTGATGACGGCCGCTTGGCCCACATGGGCCAGAGAATTGGCGCGCCGGGCCGGTGAGTCGATGCATGCGCTGACCATGCCGGCGCCGACCACTGCAGAGAATTGCGTCGGGGCGGCGTGGCGCGATTCATGCGGCGCCGTGCCGATTCTCTGACCTGGCAGGGGGTCGGAGAATTCCGCCCTAGAAGTCTGGAATTTCCTACATGTGAAGGGAAAGTTAGAGTCAATGCAGCATTTGACCGAGGTCCCAATGCGCGCCGCACATGCGCAGTTCCCAATGCGTGTTGCACATGCTCAGTTCTCCATGCATGTTGCACATGCGCAGTTCCCAATGTGTGCCACACATGCACAGTTCCCAATGCACTGCAATGTACATTATATTCCAAAATTCCGAAATCCGATACACACTCTGGCCCCAAGCATTTTGGATAAAGGATGCTCAACCTGGGCATAAACAACCCACAGAAAGAAACTCGTTGACCAACTCGGAGATGTCGCACAGCTCCTCCAAGGAAAATTGGCGAAGGTTGCATCGACAATTACTGCAGACATGCTGGACAGTGTGCTATCCAGAAATTTGATGCCCACTTCGACAAGCAGTGGAGACAGGGGGCAGCACGGTGGTGCAGTGGTTAGCACTTCTTCCTCAAGGCACCGAGGACCCGGGTTTGATCCCGGCCCCGGGTCACTATCTGTGTGGAGTTTGCACATTCTCCCTGTGTCTGCGTGGGTCTCACCTCCACAACCCAAAATGATGTGCAGGGTAGGTAGATTGCATGATCTTCCGGTGTCTGCGTGGGTTTCCTCTGGGTGCTCCGGTTTCCTCCCACAAATTCGGAAAGACGTGCTTGTTAGGCGAATTGGACATTCTGAATTCTCCCTCCGTGTACAAGAACAGGCACTGGAGTTTGGCGACTAGGGGATTTTCACAGTAACTTTATTGCCGTGTTATTGTAACACTACTTGTGACACTAATAAAGATTATTATTATTATAGATTGGCCATTCTAAATTGCCCCTTAATTGGAAAAAAGAAACAATCGGGTACACTAAATTAAATTTTTTTTAAAGCTGTGGAGTCAGATGGAAGAGAACCTATGACAGTTGTTTGAGGAAGCCCTGAGCCCTGTCCAGGTGAAATTGGATAAAAACTGCAGAATAGGTAAAAAAGCATGGAGAGGTGACCGAAGGTATGGGAAAAGTGCTGAGGAGACACTGGGAACAGCTTGCCTCGCTAGAAGCTGAAGTAGCAGTTAGAGGTTGATGAAAACCGGAGGCTAAGGCCACTGACCTCGAGAACCGATCTAGGAGGCAGAACCTCAAAGGTTGCCGGAGGGAATAGAACGCCCGATTCCAATTACACATCTTGCACGAATGTTTGGGAAAATGATAGGGGCGGGTGGACACGCAACCCCCCAGAGTTGGACAGAGCCCACCAAACCCTTCACAAAAACCCTCGGCCAAACGAGCCAGCACATGTGATAATTGTGCGCTTCCGTAGTTTCCAAGAAAAAGAGCAGGTCCTGAAATGGGCCAAGGATCATCGGAATTGGAGATGGGAAGGAAATCTTGTCCATGTATACCAGGACGTGGGAACTGAGCTAGTGAGGAAGCGGGCAGTCTTCAACAAGGCTAAGGCCTCCTTGTACACGAAAGGAGTTGGGTTCGGGGCGGTATACCCGGCTCGGTTGCGGGTCACTTTAAAAAAAAAATTTTTTAAATTAAAGTATGTGACATTTTTTAAATAAATTACATAGACAATGACATCAACATGGTATAATAAATATTTACACCCCCATCTCAATCTTCACACACCCCAACCATAAAACAACAATCCGGCAAAGGCCATGACGTCAGCCTCTTTCGCCCCCTGAACTCCCAGCTCTTCTGATACTCCAAAGATCTCTACCTCCGGACTCGGCACCACCCGTGTTTTTAGCACCGTGGACATTGCCTTAGCAAAACACTGCCAAAACCCATTAAGCTTCGGGCATTCCCAAAACATGTGGACATGATTTACTGGGCTTCCCGCGCACACCTATCTTCTACCCCGAAAAAACTGCTCATCCTAGCCGCTGTCATGTTTCCCTGGTGAACTACCTTATATTGTCTCAGGCTGAGCCTGGCACATGATGAGGAGGTATTAACCTTGCTTAGGGCATCCGCCCATAGACTCGCCTCTATCTCTCTTCCTAGCTCATCCTCCCACTTGCCCTTAAGCTCCTCCACCGGAGTTTCCTCCGCCTCCGAAAGCTCCTGGTAAATATCTGAAACCTTCCCGTCTCCCACCCAGGTACTGGAGACTACTCTATCCTGTACTCCCCGTGGCGGCAGCAGTGGAAAGGCTGGCACCTGTTTTCTCAGTAAGTCTCTCACCTGCAAATACCTAAACCCGTTCCCTGCTGGCAATTCAAATTTATCCTCCAAGGCTTTCAAGCTGGGGAAGCTCCCATCTATAAATAGATCCCCCATCCTTCTAATTCCTGCCCTTTGCCAACTCCGGAACCCACCATCTAGCCTACCCGGTACAAACCGATGATTATTATAAATCGGGGTCCAAACCGATGCTCCCTCCACTCTCTTATATCTCCTCCATTGCCCCCAGATTCTCAGAGCCGCCACCACCACCGGACGTGGAGTATTGGGCCGGCGAGAACGGAAGAGGTGCCGTTATCAGTGCTCCCAAACTGGTGTGTTTGCATGACGCCGCCTCCATCCGCTCCCATGCCAACCCCTCCCCCACTACCCACTTCCTAATCATGGCTATATTAGCCGCCCAGTAGTAATTGCAGAAGTTCGGCAGCGCCAACTGCCCCACCCCCGACTGCGCTCCAGTAACACTTTCTTCATTCGCGAGGTTTTACCCGCCCACACAAAGTCCGAAGTAACCTTATTCACCCGCTTGAAAAAGGCCTTTGGGATGAAGATGGGGAGGCACTGAAAGACAAACAGAAATCTGGGGAGGACCGTCATTTTCACGGTCTGTACCCTCCCCGCCAGTGATAGCGGGAGCATGTCCCATCACTTAAAGTGCCGTTCCCTTTGTTCTACCAACCGGGATAGGTTTAACTTGTGCAGTGCCTTCCATTCCCGTGCCGCCCCCCCCCCCCCCGAACTAGCCCTTTCCAGTTCCTAGAGGCTCTTAATGCCATGGCCACTGGCTCTATGGCCAGAGCAAACAGTAACGGGGAGAGGGGGCACCCTTGCCTTGTCCCTCGGTGTAGTTTAAAGTACGCACAATCACTACTGGTGCCTGATAGAGCAACCACACCCAGTCAATAAAGCCCTCACCAAACCCAAACCTTCCCAGCGCCTCCCACAGGTGATTCACTCCACCTCCACCTCCTCTCCTTCTGAGGGCATCATAACATTTAAAAGTCTTCGAACATTGGCCTTGAGTTGCCTGCCCTTTACAAATCCTATCTGCTCTTCCCCTATCACCTCTGGGACACAGTCCTCTATCCTTGTGGCCAGTATCTTAGCCAGCGGTTTGGCGTCCACATTCAGTAGAGAAATTGGTCTGTATGACCCGCATTGTTTCGGATCCTTCTCCTGTTTCAGGATCAATGAAATCGAGGCCTGCGACATTGTTGGGGGGAGGACTCCCTTCTCTCTTGCTTCATTAAATGTCCTCAGCAGCACTGGGCTCAATATCTCTGAAAACTTCTTATAGAATTCCACCGGGTAGCCGTCAGGCCCCGGGGCCTTGCCTGACTGCATGCCCTCCAGCCCCTTGATTATTTCCTCAATCTCAATTGGGGCTCCCAGCCCTTCCACCAGATCCTCATCTACCCTCTGGAACCTCAACTGATCCAAAAACTGCCTCATCCCCTCCACCCCAGCCGGGGGTTCCGACTCATATAATTTTCTATAAAAGTTCTTAAACATCTCGTTCGCCCCCGCTGGGTCCAGGACAGTATTCCCACCTCTACTGTTTACTTTACCTATCTCCCTGGCCACCTCCCTTTTCCTGAGCTGGTGCGTCAACATTCTGCTTGCCTTTTCCCCGTATTCATAAATCGCCCCCCTTGCCTTCCTCAACTGTTCCACCGCTTTACCTGTGGTCAGTAGCCCAAACTCCGCCTGTAACCTCCACCGCTGCCTCAGTAGCCCCGAGTCCGGGGCCTCCAAGTATCTCCTGTCCACCTGGAGTATCTCCTTCACTAATCTATCCCTCTCAACTCGTTCCGCCTTTTATCTGTGGGCCCATATCGAGATTAATTCCCCTCTGACCACTCCCTTCAGAGCTTCCCAAACCGTCGCTGCGGAGACCTCCCCCGTATCATTGGTTTCCAGGTAGTTCTGGATGGATTTGTTAACCCGCCCAGAAATCGCTTCGTCCGCTAGCAACCCCACATCCAGTCTCCACTGTGGGCGTTGCCCTCTCTCTACACTAACCCGTAGATCCACCCAATGGGGGGCATGATCCGACACTGCGATTGCCGAGTACTCCGTATTCATCACCTCCGGTATTAGCGCCCTGCTCAGAACAAAAAAGTCGATGCGAGAGTATACCTTGTGGACATGTGAGAAAAAGGAAAACTCCTTCGCCCTTGGCCGTGCAAACCTCCATGGGTCTACTTCCCCCATCTGTTCCATAAACCTCTTCAATTCCTTTGCCGCAGCCGGCCTCCTCCCTGTCCTGGATTTTGACTGGTCCAATTCCGGATCAATGACTGTGTTAAAGTCTCCTCCCATGATCTGGTTATGTGACTCTTCCCCCCCCCAACCGACTAGCCATCACCCTTTTTAGGCCAGCCTATAGCTCGCGCCCACCGCCTCCTCGAGCCCCCCCTCGGGCAGTCGCCGTTCCCGACCTCCCATTAGTCACCTAGTAACAGTTCCTGCCCTGTCAGCAAAGCAGCTCCCCCCCCTCTCCCTCCCCCACTAGCAACAACACTAGAAACCCATCCCCCCCAAGTCAAGCTCCAGCTTAACACCTGCTCTTCCGAGAGTCAGCTGACCCATGCTGACTTGATGGCACCCGCCCCTGGCATCAAGCAGTCTGTCTCCCCATTGTTCTCTCCCCTCTTCCCCAACATGGACAAACTTTTTAAAAGCATCACATTCCTCAGTAAACAAACATCAGAAAAAACAGTGAAGAAACAGCCACTTTAGAAAAATAATCACCCAAAAAACAGAACCAACAGTGAATGGTAGAACCCTCAAGAGCATTGAAAGTCAGAAAGATCTAGGTGTACAGGTCCACAGGTCACTGAAAGGGGCAACATAGGTGGAGAAGGTAGTCAAGAAGGCATACGGCATGCTTGCCTTCATTGGCCGGGGCATTGAGTATAAGAATTGGCAAGTCATGTTGCAGCTGTATAGAACCTTAGTTAGGCCACACTTGGAGTAAAGTGTTCAATTCTGGTCGCCACACTACCAGAAGGATGTGGAGGCTTTAGAGAGGGTGCAGAAGAGATTTACCAGAATGTTGCCTGGTATGGAGGGCATTAGCTATGAGGAGCGGTTGAATAAACTCGGTTTGTTCTCACTGGAACGACGGAGGTTGAGGGGCGACCTGATAGAGGTCTACAAAATTATGAGGGGCATAGACAGAGTGGATAGTCAGAGGCTTTTCCCCAGGGTAGGGGGTCAATTACTAGGGGGCATAGGCTTAAGGTGAGAGGGGCAAGGTTTAGAGTAGATGTACGAGGCAAGTTTTTTACACAGAGGGTAGTGGGTGCCTGGAACCTGCTACCGGAGGAGGTGGTGGAAGCAGGGACGATAGTGACATTTAAGGGGCACCTTGACAAATACATGAATAGGAAGGGAATAGAGGGATACGGACCCAGGAAGTGTAGAAGATTGTAGTTTAGTCGGGCAGCATGGTCGGCACGGGCTTGGAGGGCCGAAGGGCCTGTTCCTGTGCTGTACATTTCTTTGTTCTTTGTTCTAACCCCAAAGCCCATCCCCCCTCTAACCAGCTCCCTGCAAAGCAAAGTTACCTTTAACCATCCAAACAGCCCCATACTACACATATTTATACAACCCAGCAAAACAAATTGCCGCCACAGTACTTCTCCAAGGCTTCAGTGTTTTTTAATTCGCCTCCAGCCTCTTTAATAAAAGTCCATACTTCGTCTGGTGTTTCAAAGTAGAAGTCCCGTTCCTCATGTGTGACCCACAGACGGGCTGGGTACAGCATCCCAAACTTCACCCCCTTCTTAAAGAGGGCCGTTTTTGCCCGATTAAACCCAGCTCGCCTCTTGGCCAGATCCGCGCCCAGGCCCTGATAAATGCGCAGCTCACAGTTCTCCCATTTGCTGCTCCGTTCCTTCTTGGCACACCGCAGAACGTGTTCCTTGTCCAGGAAACGGTGAAAGCATACCACCATGGCCCTCGGCGGCTCGTTCGCTCGGGGCTTCTTCGCGAGGGCTCTGTGCGCTCTATCCACTTCCAGGGGCCGAGGGAACGCCTCAGCCCCCATCAACTTCTCCAGCATGTCCGTCACATAAGTCCTCGCATCCGTCCCTCACCGCCTTCAGGGAGGCCAACAATTCTAAGATTCTGCCTACTGGACCTGTTCTCTAGGTCCTCCAGCTTCTCCTGAATTCTTTTCTGGCGGTCGTTCATCATCTCCAGCACGGTTATGTACTCCTCGTGCTCGGAATCTTTTTCTCCACCTGAATCGCTCTCCCGTGGGTCTCTTGATTCTGCACAACTTGATCAATCAAAGCCTTAATCGAGTCCAGCGTGTCCTTCAGCTTGGCGAAGCAATCTTCGAAAAACCTCACCAGCTGCTCCGTCGACCACTGTGCCATCTCCTCCTGCTTCTCCGCCATGCTTTCCCGCGTTACCAGCTATGCTCGCGTCTTCCATATAGGACTTTGTCTTCTCACACAACCACTTTTGGTCCAATTCTCCATATACCGGAGGGGGATTTCTCCTTACTGTCTCACTCTTCACCGATTTATCCCATAAAATCCGGAAAAAAACAGGGGAAAAAGGTCCAAAAGTCCGTCACATGCGGGAGCTATCAAATGTGCGACCTACTCCTCTATGGCCGCCACCGGAAGTTGGGTTACGGGTCACTTACTATTCAACGGACTTCCTTTGGTACACCGGAGGAGGCGGACACCTTTATTATGAAGCATGAACTTGGTTCAAATCAATTGATGCTTTGTTTGGTTTTTGACTACTGTGGGTTGGGAGGAATATTGGGGTATCCTATCCTCAGGGCGGGGGATAAAGTAGTGTTTTTTCTTCTCGATCCTGGGGAAGACTGAACCACTAGCAAATTCAGCAAGGTAGCGTGAATGAGATGGAGGGGGTAGGAGGAGCTGCACCTGTCTAACCAGCCTTGGGTGGTTTCGACCAGTTTAGCATATGTAAATGGTTGGGGGAGGGGGATTTGGTTATTTTTTTGGTGTCAATATGTATGTTTGCGTGGGGTGCAAGTTAGAGGAGGGGATGGGGGTGATGGTTAGTTGGCTGATGGTGATTATGAGATTCTCTGTCTCATTCTGTGGGTGGGTTTGGTGGCAATCTTGGGCGGGCCTTGGGCCCATTTTACTTTTGTAGGAGCTTGGCAGTCCTTGGCGGTGGAAATGGCTGACTTGGATGAGGGAGGAAGGGTGTGAGAGGCCCCCAATCGTGGCCACCTGGAATGTAAGGGGATTGGGCGGCCTGGTAAAAAAGTTGAGTTTTTGCTCACCTAAAGAATCTTAAATGCTGATATGGTGTTATTGCAGGAGACCCATTTGCAGGTAAAGGATCAGACGCGACTGCGGAAGGGGTGGGTGGGCCAAGTGTTCCATTTGGACTTTGATGGATGGGTCCGAGTGCAGCGATCTTCGTTAATTTTTCAGCCACTAGGACCGTAGCGGATCCCAATGGCAGATCTGTGATGGTCAGTGGGTCCCTTGCCTATGCACCAAATTGGGACGATGTGATATTGTTAGAAAAATGTTGACTTCCATTCCTTACCTGTAAGAAGTCTTACAACACCAGGTTAAAGTCCAACAGGTTTGTTTCGAATCACCAGCTTTCGGAGCACATCTCAGGTGAATGAAGAGGTGGGTTCCAGAAACATATATAGAGACAAAGTCAAAGATGCAAGACGATGCTTTGAATGCGACTCTTTTCAGGTAATTAAGTCTTTACACGTTCAAACGGAGCAACTGGAGAGAGGGATAATCACAGGTTAAAGAGGTATGAATTGTCTCCAGCCAGGACAGTTGGTAGGATTTCACAAACCCAGGCCGGATGGTCGGGGGGGGGGGTGAATGTAATGCGATATGAATCCAAGGTCCTGGTTGAGGCCGTACTCGTGTGTGCAGAACTTGGCTATAAGTTTCTGCTCGGCGATTTTGCGTGGCCGCGTGTCCTGAAGGTCGCCTTGCAGAACACTTACCCGAAGATCAGAGGCTGAATGCCCTTGACTACTGAAATGTTCCCCGACTGGAAGGGACCATTCCTGCCTGCCGATTGTTGCGCAATGTCCGTTCATCCGTTGTCGCAGCGTCTGCATGTTTATTATTGGGCAGCCAACGTCGAGGAGGTGCTGGGATGGTTTGGGGAGCCGGGCCCATGTTCGGACAGATGGAGGCAAGCTCCTGTAGGAGCTGTAGTCTAAGGGCTTTGGCAACCCAGGGTAGTACATAGGGCTCATCTAACTAAAGCTAGGATGAGCAGTTTCTTTTCGGGAGTGGAGGACAGGTGTGAGCAGTGTTCTTTGGGTTCTGCTAACCCCACCCATATGTTTTGGTTGTGTCCCAGGATGGCAAGCTTTTGGATGTCCTTCTTTAATACCATGTCAGCGATTCTTGACATTGATCTGGAACCTTGTCCTTTGGTGACCATTTTCAGGACTTTTTCAGGCCAGGTTTGTAGACAGGGGTGAAGGCGGATGTTCTCGCCTTTGCCTCGCTAATAGCCCGGAAGTGAGTTCTGCTGGGATGGAAGTATTCTGCTCCGCCCAGTGCCTCGGTCTGGTTGGGTGACCTTATGGAATTTTTACACCTGGAGAAGGTCAAGTACACCATCAATGGGTCGATCGATGGGTTCTACCTGAAGTGGCGGCCATTAATTTCCTACTTTATTTCTCACCATCAGCTATAGGGAGGGGTTGGTTCTCATTGTTGGGGAAATGTTTGGTTCTGTTTTTTCCAATACTGCATTTTGTAATATCAGTTTTTCCATGTTATTGTGTATTTTGTTCATTATAAATGAATATTCTTTAATAAACATATTTTTAAAGATTATTGACATTTTGATTTAAATTATGAAGTTGCAGCTTTCGGGAAACCAGCTAGTCTACCATTTTGAATTGTAATCTTTTTAAATGCTGTGAATGATTTGGGATGCAAAGAGTTTAGAAATGTTGAAGTTGAATAATTGTGCTTTTCACCAATCAAAATTTTCCAGTAGGATTCACAAATACAAATTTTTTTGCAGATCTCAAACAAGAGGCCCAACAACAGTACCCCTCCAACTACGCAGTTAACAAAGATAAAGTTTCCTGGACCTACAGCAGTAGTGAAGAAAGAAAAGCGTCACAGTTCTTCTAGGTTTGATATCAGTAACAACAGGGAACTGCAAAAGCTACCACCGTTGAAAGGTAATATTTCTGTTCAGAGTCTTTTGAATTTAACTCTGAAGGCATTGATGTTTTTCCAGACTATTAAATTTCCTGTGATGCACATAGAACATCAGCTGAGTGTGTCTCTGCTGGTTTCCTGTATGTTTCCTGTTTTCTTTCTCGTGTCTTCATCCCTCGCTATTCTGCCTCGGCTCAGTGGTAGAATTTCCACCTGAGTCATGGATTCAAGCCCCACTCCAAGGTCTTGAGGACATAATCTAGGCTGGCACAATTGTGAATACTGAGGAACTGATGTACTGTGTAATGTGCTGACTTTCAGATGAGAAGTCCCCACAGGAACATTTAAAAGATTCCACAACTCTATTCAAAGAGGAGCAGGGAGATCTCTTGGTTTTCTGAAAAACATTTATCCCTCAGCCAAAGCCTAAAACAAATGATTTGATCATATTTTTGTTTGAGGAACTTTGCTGTGTGCACTTCTCGCCCATCTTTTCTGGAACTCCAGGTTTGTATCCCTCCCATCGGTTTTTTGCCCTTGGCACAGTACTAAATTGTCTCTTACAAAGTCACAAATGACACCCTGTATTGCAGTGCCAAAGGTGAAATATCCAATTTTGCCTTTTTTCAACCTTTGACACAGTTGACCACACCATTCCCCTCCAATACCCCTCCAATGTTGTCCAACTGAGTGGGGCAACACTCACTGGTTCCATTCCTACCTATCTATTCATAGCCAGAGTATTACTTGCAGTGGCTTCTCTTCCTTCTCCCATATTGTGATCTCTGCTGTTCCCCAGTGATCTAACCTTGCTTCTCTCTATATCATATCTACATGCTTCCTTTGGCAACATCATCTGAAAGCACACTTAGTTTCCACATGTACGCTAATGACACCCAGCTGTACTTCACTACAACCTCTCTTACTCCTCCATTGTCACTAAATGATCAAACTGCTTACACAACATCATGTACTGGATGAGCAGAAATTTTCTTCAATTAAATATTAGGATGACTGAAGCTATTATTCTTAGTCCCCATCTTGAAGTCTACTACTGGCTCCATTCTTTTCCCTGGCAACCATTTGAAACTAAAATAGACTGTTCACAACCTTGGTGTCATATTTGACCCGAGATAAGCTTAACTACACATGCGCTGAGATCCCTTATTTCCACCTCAGTAACATTGCCCAACTGTCTCTGCCTTAGCTCATCTGTTGCCAATAATGCTCATTACATGCCTTCTTTACTTCTAGACTTTTAAAAATACATTTAGTACCGAATTCTGTTTTTCCAATTAAGGGGCAATTTAGCGTGGCCAATCCACCTACCCTGCACATCTTTTTGGGTTGTGGAGGTGAGACCCACGCAGACACTGGGAGAATGTGCAAACTTCACACGGACAGTGACCTGGAACCGGGATTGAACCCGGGACCTCAGCGCCGTGATGCAGCAGTGCTAACCACTGCGCTATTTTAGATTTAAAAAAATAATAATAATTTAGTGTACCCAATTATTTTTTTCCAATAAAGAGACAATTTAGCATCTCCAATCCACCTAACCTGCACATCTTTCGGTTGTGGGATCGAGACCCACGCAGACACTGGGAGAATGTGCAAACTCCACACAGAAAGTGACTCGGGGCCAGGATCGAACACGGGTCCTCAGCGCCGTAAGCAGCAATTCTAACCACTGGCCACAGTGCTGCCCCTTTACTTCTATACTTGCTAATTCCAATGCACTCGTGGCTAGTTTCCCACATTCTACTCCATAAACATGAATCAAAACTTTGCTGTCTGTGTCCTTGCTTGTATCAAGACCTGTTATCGCTGTGCTTGCTGGCCTGCTTTCTCTCTCAGGCAAATAACGCCTCAATTTTAAAATTCTCATTCTAGTTTTCAAGTCCCTCCTCTATCTTTGTCATCTCCATCCCCACAACCCTGAGATGCCTGTACTCCTCTCATTCTGACCTCTTGAGCCTCCCCAATTTTAATTGCACCGCCATTGGGGGCTGTGTTCAGCTGCCTGGGCCCTAAGCTCTGGAATTCACTCCCAAAACCTTTCTACCGTTCTTTCTTCCTTTAAGACAGTTCTTTAAACCTATCTCTTCGACCAAGCTTTTAGCCTTGTGCACTAATCATCTTATGTGGCTTGGTGTCTAATTTTGCTTTCTATTGTTTTTGTGAAGGACCTTGAGCTGTTTCATCATGTTAAATGTCCAATATAAATAAGTTGTCGCAAATGGGCAGTTGGATAGCCAATATTACAGTTACTGTACTTGATCCCACCACGTTTGATACCGTTGTCTACATTTAAGACCATTATACACTCTGACCCATGTCGCTAAATGGCATGCCGTTCATCTCCACTGCCTTAAATTTAAGACATCTCCACTGCCTTAAATTTAAGACATCTCCACTGCCTTAAATTTAAGAATTTTGGCAGACAACTGTTTTAATCCGTCATTGCTGGCTGATCTACAGATAGCGGGAGCAATTCAATGGCCGTATTGCGCGCAGCATGAATCTGGGCCTAACTGGCGAATTGCACGTGGGTCTAAAATTGGGCTCTGGACCTGGAACTGGGTTGATCGTGAGTCACCCAACTTACTCCACACGGCGCAACCTGGGTCTTGCCCTCGCTGGGCGTGATCCAGATCTGAATATTGAGCCGTTTGGCTTATTTAAATACCCAGAAGTCGGATTCACCGGCTGCATGCTGGGAGACTGCGCCAGGGCGTCATTTCGTACTGGTCCACACAAAAGTGGACTAGGTGTAACAGCACGGTGTAACATGATTAGAGACAGGGCACGGTGGCACCCAAGCACCTTGACACTGCCAGCCTGGCACTCTGGTAGTACTACATGGTCACGCTGGTAGTGCCTGGGTGCCAGGTTGGCACTGCCAGGGGTCACACCCAGAGAAGTTGGGGGGGGGGTAGAAAGAAGATAGGGCAGCTGGTCAAAAAGGCACCCCAATCTATGAGGAGCCTTTTCTGCTGGCGAGTTCCCCAAGGCCGAAAACACCTGCAAAGTCCCGTTGAATAATGGGGTGTTTTTCAGGGCTGCAGGTGCCAGGAAACACCCCACTAAATGTGCAAGTCAGCAGGATCGTGGCCAGCATTTTGAGTCCTACTTTCCATTGATTGGTAAAAAGATTTAGGAATGTAAAGATGACACCTTCCTTCACAACCTATTTTCTTAAACTTCTCTCCCCTGCCTCCCAACAAGTTTAAGGACCTCATAGATTTTTTTTGTCGTCATCAGTCCTGTCTCTTGCCCTTTTCCTAGCCTGCTGGATCAAACTTTAAATGTTTCCTGCTGCTCTAGCCTTCGCTGTACATCTTTCTGTAGATTTATCCCATCCCCTACCTTGGTCTCTGAGTTCACCTTGTCCACGAGACCCACCTCCAGCTCCATTGATCTTGATCTTATTCCAACCTAACTGTTAACCACTCTGTTGTCCTTCCTGAAGCCCATGTTAGCTGCTATTGTTAACATGTCCCTCTCTTCAGGTACGGTTACCCCTTCCTTCAAATCTGTTGTCACCATCCCTTTCAAAAAAGCTAATCCATGGCACCTGTCCTTGCAGGCTATCACCCAAAGTTCTTGGATGTGTTGCAGCCTCACAAATTTGTGCGCATCTTTCCCAGAACTCAATGTTTGAATCTTTCCAGTCAGATTTCCAGCACCACCACAGTACCGAAGTCGCATGCTATTCTATTAGAGTGTGACAAAGGTAAACAATCCCTCCTCATTCTTCGCAATCTATCTGCAGTCTTTACATGGTCATTCCCATGACGTTCCACCATCAGCCACGTGAATGCGACTGTACTTGTCAAAGCCACAAATATGGCGGCACGGCGATGCAGTGGTTAGCACTGCTGCCTCATGGTGCCGAAGATCCAGGTTCTGTCCCGGCCCCGGGTCACTGTCCGTGTGGAGTTTGCACATTCACCTCCATAACCCAAAGATGCGCAGTGAAGATGGATTGGCCAGACTAAATTTCCCCTCAATTGGAAATTTAAAAAAAAATCAAAGCCATAAATAATGTAACTGTGGTAAATAATCCCTCCTTGACTTGACAGCATCTGTCAACACAGTTGATCACACCATCCTCCAATGCCTGGTGGGTGGAATTGTCCTTGCTTGGTTCCAATTTACCCATCTAATTGTAGCTAGAGACTCACCTGGAATGGCTTCTCTTCCCACTGTCACACTGTTGCAATTGGAGCCCGCACAAGGAAATATTTCTCATCTACATATACCCCTCCGTGGTATTATCCAAGGGCACAACAAGTTCCACATGTATGCCAATGCTACTCAGTTTTACTCACCACCACCCATCTGGACCTCTCTCTCTGTCACACTACTTGTCCACTATATATATTGGGTGAGCATAAGTCTTGAGCTGGATATTGGCAAGGCTGATGTCATTTATTCCTGCCCTCTAGATCTCCATACCTGCGTCACACCCTCTTGTCCATGACCACAGACCAAACCTGAAGTACCTAACCTAAGGAGTTGACTGATTGTCCAGGTTGCCTTCCCCCTCCTTGATACATCACAGTATCTAAAGCTGCATCACACAGCTGTATCTCACAGCTGCAACATATTCTGTCCTGCCATCTTTGTGGTATTTTGTTTAACTAATTAGGGTTTGAAGTTCTATTTGAACAACTTTTATGATTCCTATTGAAAAGTAAAATGCTCTGACAGTTTAGTTTATTATCATTTTTAGACGGTCTATTCTTCAAATTCTCTGAATTAATTTTGTACTCATATTTCCACTTAAAAGTGTGACTTAGTTTAAGCTATTAAATCTTTTTTTTTAGCACAAACCATTTTGAAATTTCCAGATCAACATGGTATGCTCCGGTTTCCTCCCACAAGCCCCGAAAGACATGCTGTTAGGTAATTTGGACATTCTGAATTCTCCCAGTGTACCCGAACAGGCGCCTGAATGTGGCGACTAGGGGACTTTTACAGTAACTTCATTGCAGTGATAATGTAAGCCTTCTTGTGACACTAATAAAGATTATTATTATTAAGTTATGTGGAATGTCTTTGCAAGTTAGGATGGTTCCACATTAGTCATCAAAATGCTTGATGATTAGCTGTGAGGAAGGATATGTTTTGTTGCATTCTATGACATGCTTAACTGATCTTGAGCAACTATATGAGTTCAACCAGCAATGGTGACCTTCCTGCTAGTCGCCCCAGCCCTGGGAGATGCCATGTGGCTTTACGAGCGGGCGCTGCTCGAGGAGGAGGAAGAAGCTGCAGCAGCGGAGCGGGCAGCAGCAGCGGAGCGTGCTGCAGAGGGACAGGTGGCAGCCACACAGGTTGGAGAGCCAACCTCCCAACAGGTCGATGAGGAGGTGCTAAGGAGGCGCCGAATGAGGCCTTGCATGTATCGGCACCAACTATCCTTTGAGGACCTTCCAGACTGGGCAAACTGTCGAAGTTCCTGGCTGAGCAAAGGGACTGAGCGACATATCCACCAGATGATGGCACACCTGGCACCGTGGTGGGGGTGGGTGGTGGTATGAGGGAGGACAACCGCTCCTGGTGACCGTCAAGATGACGGTCCCCTGAACTATTACACCACGGGAGCCTTCCAGGACCGGTTGGGACCTGTCTGGGATCTCATAGACCTCTGTGCACTGGTGCATTCGCACCGACACGCAGGCTCTATATGCCCAGGCGGCACAATACGTTCACTTCAATATGGACTGAGCCATCAGGCCGTCTGGGCAGCGGGGTTCGCCGCCATCGCTGGGATGCCCCGGGTTCAGGGAGTGATCGACGGGATGCATGTCCCCCTACCGTCACCTGCAGATGACAGGCCGTTCTGCACAAACATAAAGGAGTTCTGCTCGATGAACATGCAGCTGAAATGTGACCATCAGCTATGCATCATACACAAATGCGCCTGATACCCAGGCAGTGTGTATGACGCCTTCATCCTGACAATTTCTTGGCTAGGGGGTTGGCTCCTGGGCGGCAGGGGTTATCCACTGTCCACCTGACTGATCCCTGCATGCGAGCTGGCTATTCCATCACACGGTCCCATCGAATCCCTGGGGTAGCACGGAGGAAAGGGAGGTCGCCGAGGTGGCGCTCAGCCGCGGAAGTAGACCCCGCTTAGTTGCAGTTCCCCATGACGTGTGCTCCACACAGCTGATCTGGTAAAGCAGATGGGGGTAGGAATACCCAAGGGGGCGGGGGTCTATGTGGAGACCAGGCCACCCACAAGGTCCGCCCATTCCTTCGCCTTCCCTGGCCAGCCCAGACCAGCACACCCTTCACACCCATTGTACAAAGAACCGAGGCAGGTTGTAACTGAGGTAACAGGTGTTTAATGTGAACAAATATATTTCAGATTTGTGCCTTAGCCCCTGTAATAAACTCTGCCCTGCACCCATGCCAACTTAACTAGTGTCTAACTTCCTGGCTTTGTGGGCCCTAACGATACGTCTAGCTGGTTCCCCAGACAGTACAGCAGGAGTGGAGGCGGCCTGCTGTGATTCCTGTCCTGCGACCTGGGTCATCGTTGGCGGGCGTCCTCTGGCGTGACTGGGTCTAGATGGGCCTGGCTGCTGCTCAGGTGTCCCGGGTGGCATGGTGCCGCCCCTTTCTGCCTGTGCCCCCCCCCCCCCACCTCCCCACCCCAAAAAGGTACTGTGGTGTTCCACCACCTCCCCTGCGGGAGTCACCGGCACGGGCCCCATCGCCTCTTCCTCCCTTGGGGTGCCCGATGGGACGGTGGTGTGAGCAGAGCTAACCCCTGAGGCTCCCCTGCCCTAGTGCTGCCAGTCCTGGAGGCCCGCTCTGGTCTTGACCAGGGTCTGCATGCTGGCGGCCATGGAGCACAGGGAGTGGACCATCGCCGTATTGGACTCCTCCAACTACGCCTGAAGGTTCTGGATGCTCGCCGACAACTCATATCGTCCCTGGCTCTGCGACCTCATCGCCACTATAGATGGGACTGTCCGCTCCAGAAGCTCGGGATCCGTCTGGATGGCAGCTAGTTCCTCGGGTCGGCCTGCTATCCGACCGTCCGCCCCCTCGGGTATTCTTACCTCCACCTGCTGTACCAGATCAGCTGTGTGGAGCTCACATGTCATGGGGAACTGCAACTAAGCAGGGTCTACTTCCGCGGCCGAGCTCCACCTCGGCGACCACCCTTTCCTCCGGGCCGCTGACCCGACCAGGGCCATTTGTGAGGGGCCGCAGGTCTGGTGGACTCCCTCCTGTCTTCTCCTGCTCCCGGCGGTTATGCACACACACACACATATACACACAAACAGAAGATGACAGTGTTAGAAAGTCCGACTCATGCAACCCAAGGGGTGGGCAGCGGGTGGCCTCAGTGGCTAGGCCACCCAGCCATGGCGGCCGGTAGAGGTGCCGGCATGTGGGGCAGGGTGGGGGTTTGGCCGCCTCCTGGTTTGGGGGGGGGGGGGCAGGGGCTCGGGCTATGGGTGTGTGAGACGGGGGTTAGTGCCAGGACACAATGCTGCCTACTCACCCTGGCCGCCCTGAGGAGGTTGTGCAGTTTATTCCGGCACTGCTGGCCAGTCCTGACTACGTTGCCCACGTCGCTGACCGCCTCTGACACCTGCGCCCAGGCGCGACAAACAGGCGGCTGGCTTCCTCCTTCTTGGGCCGGGTATAGGGTCAAGCGCCTCTCCTCCACCGTGTCCAGGAGAGTCTCCAGCTTGGCGTTGGTGAAATGGGGTGCCACTCTCCTTGCTGCCATCTTGTTGGCTGGGTTGGTGTATGTGTTGAGTGAAGTGTGTATATGTTCCTGCAACTTGTCAGCCTCCTGAGTGTCAATCGTGGAGCCGGCGAATCCAGCACGCAATTTAATTTTACACGCTAATCTCTTATGTGGGACTTTGTCAAAATCCTTCTGAAACTCCAACACTTAGTCTCAGAAATGGAGAATCCCGCTGACAATATTTTGGCCTCAACTACTTTCTGTGGCATCGAGTTCCACAGGCTGACCACTCTGGGTGAAGTAATTTCTCCTCATTTCTGTCCTATACAGTCTACCCCATATCTTCAAACTGTGACTCCTGGTTGTAGGCACCCCCAACATGGGGAACATACTTCTTGCATCTATCTTGTCTAGTCCTGTTAGAATTTTATAGATTTCTATGCGATCCCCCCTCATTCTTAACTCCAACGATTAGAATCATAACCAACTCAATCTCTCCTCCTACGTCAGTCCTACTATCCCAGAAATCAGTCTGCTAAATGTTCTCTGCACCCCCTTTAGACCAAGAACATCCTTCCTCGGTAAGAAGATGAAAACTGCACACAGTATTCCAGGTGTGGCCTCACCAAGGCCCTGTATAATTGAAGCAAGAAATCCCTGCTCCTGTACTCTAATCCTCTCGCTATGAAGGTACACATACCATTTGCCTTCCTTACCACCTGCTGCAATTGCAAGCTTACCTTCAGTGACTGGTCTATGGGGGTACAAGGGTCTTGTTGCACATCCCCCCTCAATTTATAGCCATTCCGATAATAATCTACCTTGTGTTTTTGCTACCAAAGTGGATAACCTCAATTTTAGCCACATTATACTGCATTTGTCATGCATTTGCCCACTAACACAACTTATCCAAATCATGCAGAAGCATCTCTGCATCCTCCTCACATCTCGCCCTCCCATCCAGCTTTGTGTCATCTGCAAATTTAGAGATATTGCATTTTGTTCCGTCTTCAAAATCATTAATATATATTGTGAATAGCTGGGGTCCTAGCACCGCTCCTGTGGACCCCACTAGTCACTGTCTGCCATTTAGAAAAAGACCCGTTTGTTCTCACTCTTGTTTCCTGTCTGCCAACCAGTTTTCTATCCATCTTAGTACCCTACTCCCGATCTCAAGCGATTTAATTTTACACGCTAATTTCTTATGCGGGACTTTGTCGAAATGCTTCTGAAACTCCAAATAAATCACATCCACTGTCTGCCCCCTACCATCAACTCGACATCATTGAAGAATTCCTTTAGATTTGTCAAGCATAGTTTCCCTTTCATCAATCCACGTTTACTGTCCGATCCTGCCAGTGTTTCCAAGTGCTCTGCTATAAAATCTTTGATAATGGATTCTACAATTTTCCCCACCACTGACGTCAGTCTATTATTCCCTATTTTTTCTCTAACTCCCTTTTTAATTAGTGGGTTACATTTGCTACCCTCCGATCTGTAGGAACTGTTCCAGAGTAGTCTATTGAATCTTGGGAAGATGACCACCAATACATCCACTATTTCTCAGGCCACTTCCTTAAGTACTCTGGGATGTAGATTATCAGGCCCTGGGGATTTATCGATCTTCAATCCCATCAATTTGGCCAACACCATTTTTCTACTAATACTGATCTCCTTCAGTTCCTCCCCCTCACTAAACCCTGTGTTCCTCAACATTTTTGGTATCTTATTTGTGTCCTCCTTTGTGAAGCCAGAACCAAAGTATGTATTTAGTTGGTGAGCCATTTCTTTGTTCCCCATTATAAATTCCCCTGTTCCTGACTGCAAGGTACCTACAAATGTCTTCACCACATACCCACAGAAGTTTTTACAGTCAGTTTTAATGTTCCCTGTAAGCTTACTCTTGTATTCTATTTTTCCCTTCTTAATAAATCCCTTGGTCTTCCTTTGCTGAATTCTAAACTGCTCCCAGTCCTCAGCTCTGTTATTTTTCTTGGATAATTTGTATACTTCTTTCTTGGATCTAATACTATCTCTAATTTCCCTTATAAGCCATGGATTGGCCACCTTTCCCATTCACTTTTGCGCCAGATAGGAATAAACAGTTGCTGCAGTTCACCCATTTTGAATGTTTGCCATTGCCTGTCCACCGTTACCCCGTTAAGTTACACTTCACAATCTATCATATACAACATGCACCTCATATCATCGTACTTTCCTTTATTAAGATTCAAAACCCTAGTCTTAGAATCAACTACGTCACTCTCCATCTTGCTGAAAAATTCTATCATGTTACGGTGGCTCATCCCCAAGGGGTCTCGCACAACTAGATTACCAATAAATCCTTTCTCATTACAATATCCAGTCTAGAGTGGCCTGTTCTCTAGTTGATTCCTCAATGTTTTGGTCCAGAAAACGATCCCATATACACTCCAGGAATTCCTCCTCTAAGGCATTGTGACTAATTTGATTTGTTCAATCTATATACAGATTATATCACCCATAATTACAAATGTTCCTTTATTGCTTATGGCTCTAATTACCTGGTTAATGCCATTGCCAACATCATCTACAGTTTGGGGGGGTCTACATACCATAAGACCATAAGACATCGGAGCGGAAGTAAGGCCATTCGGCCCATCGAGTCCACTTCACCATTCAATCATGGCTGATTTCAACTCCATTTACCCGCTCTCTCTCCAAAGCCCTTAATTCCTTGAGAAATCAAGAATTTATCAACTTCTGTCTTAAAGACACTCAACGTCCCGGCCTCCACCGCCCTCTGTGGCAATGAATTTTCAGACCCACCACTCTCTGGCTGAAGAAATTTCTCCTCATCTCTGTTCTAAAGTGACTCCCTTTTATTCTAAGGCTGTGCCCCCGAGTCCTAGTCTCCCCTGCTAATGGAAACAACTTCCCTACATCCACCCTATCTAAGCCATTCATTATCTTGTAAGTTTCTATTCGATCTCCCCTCAACCTCCTAAACTCCAATGAATATAATCCCAGGATCCTCAGACGTTCATCGTATGTTAGGCCTACCATTCCTGGGATCATCCGTGTGGATCTCCGCTGGACCCGCTCCAGTGCCAGTATGTCCCCTACTAACATTTTTTGCCCCTTGATGTTTCTCAGCTCTACCCATACAGATTCCACATTGTCGGAGCTAATACTCTTTCTCAATATTGCATTAATTTCCTCTAACCAGCAATGCAACATCACCGCCTTTTCCTTTTTGCCTGTCCTTCCTAAATACTGAATATCCCTGGATGTTCAGTTCCCATCCCTGGTCACCTTGCAGCGATGTCTCCATAATCCCGACTATATTATATCTGTTTACATCGATTTGTGCATTAATTCATCCACTTTATTGTGAAGGCTCCACGCGTTAAGGCACAAAGCCTTTCTGCTCATATTTTTAACATTACTTGCCTCGTTTCCACTATTTTTCACTGTGGCCATGTTTGAATCTAGCCCTCGGTTTCTCTGCCTATCATTTTTCTTACTCCCCTCTCTGTCTTTCGTTTTTGTCCTTGATTCCCCCTCCTCTGACTCCTTGCATAAGTTCCCATCCCCCTGCCATTTTAGTTTGCCAGGATAAAGGGCCTAACATCAGTAGTAGGGAGAACGCTAGAGTTATCATAAAGGATGTGATAGCAGGACACTTATCAATGGGATTAGACAGAAGTCAACATGAATTTATGAAAGGAAAATAGTGTTTCACAAACCAGGTTTTTTGAGGACGTAACAAGTAAAATAGATGAGGGTGAACAAGTGAATGTGGTGCATTTGGATTTTCAGAAAGCTTTTGATAAAGACCTCATGGCAGACTGGTACAGAAGGTGAAGTCACATGGGATCTGAGGTGAGCTGGCAAGATGGATACAGAACTGGCTTGGTCATAGAAGACAGAGGGTAGCAGTGGAAGGGCGCTTTTTGGCATGGAGGGCTGTGACTAATGGTGTTCCACAGGGATCAGTGCTGGGACCTTTGCTGTTCCTGCTTAGAATCGGTGGACTGGTCCATAGTTAAGAACTCAGCGACCAACCTAAATGAGTATGCCACCATCATCACAGACTTTATCAGCAGATGTGTAGAAGACTTGTGTGCCAAAGAAGGTAGTACGTATGTTCCCCAACTGGAAACCGTGGCTTAATCGGGAATTTGACTCCCTACTGCAGGCTAGGTCTGAAGCGTTCAAGACTGGCAACCCTGACCTGCGCAAGAAATCCAGGTACGACCTCCGCAAAGCCATCAGGGATGCTAAGAGACAATATCAGACCAAGCTAGAGTCACAAACTAACGTCACGGACTCGCATTGGTTGTGACAAGGCTTAAACAACATAACGGGCTACAAAGCAAAGCCGAGTAGAATCTCTGGCAGCAGAGCATCCCTCCCCGATGAACTCAACGCATTCTACGCTCGGATCGAGCAGGAAACCATCAAACCACTGTCAACTGCCTCAGCAGCCTTGGACACACTCATACCCACTGTCGCAGCTTCCGCAGTCAGATCGGCCTTCTTGAGAGTGAACCCTCGAAAAGCGACGGAGTCCCTAATCGTGCACTCAGACCCCGCGCAGATGTGTTTGTGGACATATTCAACCTCTCCCTACGCCGTTCTGAGGTCCCAACCTGCTTCAAGAAGACCACCGTCATACCGCCGCCAAAAAAGAACCAGGCTTCGTGCCTCAACGTCTATCGTCTGGTGACCTTGACATTCGATCATTATGAAGTGCTTCATTATGCCACCACCACCGGGCTTGTGGTGCAGTTCCTCGGTGAGAACGGCAATGGAGATGTCACCATAGCCTGTAGGCTAGTCCCCCTACAGGACGCCCTCTCTAATCTCTTCCACGCCGCTCCCACCTCCTCTCCCATCCACTTACTCACCATTGAAATATTAGCGGCCCAACAATACCCACTTAGGCTCGGTAGTGCCAGCCCCCCCCCCCCCCCCTATCCCTGCTACGCTGTAAGAATCCCTTCCTCACTCTCGGGGTCTTCCCGGCCCACACAAAACCCATGATGCTCTTTTCAATCCTTTTAAAACCATCTTAACCGCCTGCACCCTCCCTGCCAGTGATAGGGATACCATATCCCATCTCTTGAAATCCTCCTCCATTTGTTCCACCAACCGCGTTAAATTTAACCTATGCAATGTGCCCCAGTTCTTGGCTATCTGGATCCCCAGGTAACGAAAGTCCCTTGTTACCTTCCTCAACGGTAGGTCCTCTATTTCTCTACTCTGCTCCCCTGGATGCAACACAAACAACTCACTTTTCCCCATGTTCAATTTATACCCTGAAAAATCCCCAAACTCCCCAAGTATCCGCATTATTTCTGCCACATATAGTAACAAATCGTCCGCATACAAAGATACCCGGTGTTCTTCTCCTCCTCTAAGTACTCCCCTCCACTTCCTGGAACCCCTCAATGCTATTGCCAGGGGCTCAATCGCCAGTGCAAACAATAATGGGGACAGAGGGCATCCCTGCCTTGTCCCTCTATGGAGCCGAAAATATGCAGATCCTCGTCCATTCGTGACCACGCTCGCCATCGGGGCCCTATACAACAGCTGCACCCATCTAACATACCCCTCTCCAAAACCAAATCTCCTCAACACCTCCCACAAATAATCCCACTCCACTCTATCAAATGCTTTCTCGGCATCCATCGCCACTACTATCTCCGTTTCCCCCTCTGGTGGGGGCACCATCATTACCCCTAACAGCCTCCGTATATTCGTGTTCAGCTGTCTCCCCTTCTCAAACCCAGTTTGGTCCTCGTGGACCACCCCCGGGACACATTCCTCTATTCTCATTGCCATTACCTTGGCCAGAATCTTGGCATCTACATTTAGGAGGGAAATAGGTCTATAGGACCCGCATTGTAGCGGGTCCTTTTCCTTCTTTAAGAGAAGCAATATCGTTGCTTCAGACATAGTCGGGGGCAGTTGTCCCCTTTCCTTTGCCTCATTAAAGGTCCTCGTCAATACCGGGGCGAGCAAGTCCACATATTTTCTACGAATTCGACTGGGAATCCATCCGGTCCCGGGGCCTTTCCCGCCTGCATGCTCCTAATTCCTTTCACCACTTCTTCTACCTCGATCTGTGCTCCCAGTCCCACCCTTTCCTGCTCTTCCACCTTGGGAAATTCCAGCCGATCCAAAAAGCCCATCATTCTCTCCCTCCCATCCGGGGGTTGAGCTTCATATAATTTTTTATAAAATGTCTTGAACACTCCATTCACTCTCTCCGCTCCCCGCTCCATCTCTCCTTCCTCATCCCTCACTCCCCCTATTTCCCTCGCTGCTCCCCTTTTCCTCAGTTGGTGTGCCAGCAACCTGCTCGCCTTCTCCCCATATTCGTACTGTACACCCTGTGCCTTCCTCCATTGTGCCTCTGCAGTGCCCGTAGTCAGCAAGTCAAATTCTACATGTAGCCTTTGCCTTTCCCTGTACAGTCCCTCCTCCGGTGCTTCTGCATATTGTCTGTCCACCCTCAAAAGTTCTTGCAGCAACCGCTCCCGTTCCTTACTCTCCTGCTTCCCTTTATGTGCCCTTATTGATATCAGCTCCCCTCTAACCACCGCCTTCAGCGCCTCCCAGACCACTCCCACCTGGACCTCCCCATTATCATTGAGTTCCAAGCACTTTTCAATACACCCCCTCACCCTTAGACACACACCCTCATCTGCCATTAGTCCCATGTCCATTCTCCAGGGTGGGCGCCCTCCTGTTTCCTCCCCTATCTCCAAGTCTACCCAGTGTGGAGCGTGATCCGAAATGGCTATAGCCGTATACTCCGTTCCCCTCACCTTCGGGATCAACGCCCTTCCCAGCACAAAAAAGTCTATTCGCGAGTAGACTTTATGGACATAGGAGAAAAACGAGAACTCCTTACTCCTAGGTCTGCTAAATCTCCATGGGTCTACGCCTCCCATCTGCTCCATAAAATCTTTAAGTACCTTGGCTGCTGCCGGCCTCCTTCCAGTCCTGGACTTCGACCTATCCAGCCCTGGTTCCAACACCGTATTAAAATCTCCCCCCATTATCAGCTTTCCCATCTCTAGGTCCGGAATGCGTCCTAGCATCCGCCTCATAAAATTGGCATCATCCCAGTTTGGGGCATATACGTTTACCAAAACCACCGTCTCCCCCTGTAGTTTACCACTCACCATCACGTATCTGCCCCCGTTATCCGCCACTATAGTCTTTGCCTCGAACATTACCCGCTTCTCCACTAATATAGCCACCCCCCTGTTTTTCGCATCTAGCCCCGAATGGAACACCTGCCCCACCCATCCTTTGCGTAGCCTAACCTGGTCTATCAGTTTCAGATGCGTTTCCTGTAACATAACCACATCTGCCTTAAGTTTCTTAAGGTGTGCGAGTACCCGTGCCCTCTTTATCGGCCCGTTCAGCCCTCTCACGTTCTACGTGACTAGCCGGGTTGGGGGGCTTCCTACCCCCCCCCCCCCCCTTGTCGATTAGCCACCCCCTTTTTCCAGCTCCTCACCCGGTTCCCACGCAGCTGTATCTCCCCCAGGCAGTGCCCCCCCGCCCATCCCCTCCCATACCAGCTCCCCCCTCTCCCCAGCAACAGCAACCCAGTAATTCCCCCCTCCCACCCCCCCCGCTAGATCCCCCGCTAGCGGAATTACTCCCCCCATGTTGCTCCCAGAAGTCAGCAAACTCTGGCCGACCTCGGCTTCCCCCCGTGACCTCGGCTCGCACCGTGCGACGCCCCCTCCTTCCTGCTTCTCTATTCCCGCCATGATTATCATAGCGCGGGAACCAAGCCTGCGCTTCTCCCTTGGCCCCGCCCCCAATGGCCAATGCCCCATCTCCTCCACCTCCCCTCCTCCCCCATCACCACCTGTGGAAGAGAGAAAAGTTACCACATCGCAGGATTAGTACATAAAACTCCTCTTTCCCCCCTTTTTAACCCCCCTCTTCGCCCCCCACATTCGCCCCACCACTTTGTTCAAACGTTCTTTTTAATAACCCGCTCATTCCAGTTTTTCTTCCACAATAAAAGTCCACGCTTCATCCGCCATCTCAAAGTAGTGGTGCCTCCCTCGATATGTGACCCACAGTCTTGCCGGTTGCAGCATTCCAAATTTTATCTTCTTTTTATGAAGCACCGCCTTGGCCCGATTAAAGCTCGTCCTCCTTCTCGCCACCTCCGCACTCCAGTCTTTATAAACGCGGATCACCGCGTTCTCCCATTTACTGCTCCGAGTTTTCTTTGCTCATCTAAGGACCATTTCTCTATCCTTAAAACGGAGGAATCTCACCACTATGGCTCTGGGAATTTCTCCTGCTCTCGGTCCTCGCGCCATCACTCGCTATGCTCCCTCCACCTCCAACGGACCCGCCGGGGCCTCCACTCCCATTAACGAGTGCAGCATCGTGCTCACATATGCCCCGACGTCCGCTCCCTCCGCACCTTCAGGAAGACCAAGAATCCTCAAGTTGTTCCTCCTTGCGTTGTTCTCCAGTGCCTCCAACCTTTCCACACATCGTTTCTGATGTGCCTCATGCATCTCCGTCTTCACCACCAGGTATGTCGTCCTCATTCTCGGCTGCCTTTGCCTTCACGACCCGAAGCTCCCGCTCCTGGATCTTTTGTTCCTCCTTTAGCCCTTCGATCGCCTGTAGTATCGGGGCCAACAGCTCTTTCTTCATTTCCTTTTTGAGCTCTTCCACACAGCATTTCAAGAACTCTTGTTGTTCAGGGCCCCATGTTAAACTGCCACCTTCCGACGCCATCTTGGTTTTTGCTGGCCTTCCTTGCCGCTGTTCTAAAAGATCCACTGCAATCCGGCCACTTTCTCCTTTTTTCATCCGTATCCAGGGGGGATTCCCTTCTGGTTTACCGCACAGTGTTTTTAGCCGTCAAAATTGCCGTTGGGACTCCTATCAAGAGCCCAAAAGTCCGTTTCACCGAGAGCTGCCGAAACGTGCGACTCAGCTGGTCATCGCCGCACCCGGAAGCTGGTCCACCAATGTTGATGCTAAGAAAGAACAGCAGCGCCTATACTCCCTCAGGAAACTAAGTTTTGTAAGGGCCACGAAGAATCCAGCACGAGTTTTAAGGATACAAAGTAATAACATTTATTTACAATAACATATATATATATATATATATAAACAGCAGCAGCAACTTCCCTTGCTGCACACTCCTTCCTGCTGGTCCCAAACTGGCCAGCTTTATTTATACATGGAGTTTACTAATGGTTTCTCCGCCCCCCCCTCATTGGGGAAGCTCATACTCCCACAGGATTGTGGGATTGTCATTAGTCCCCAGCCAATGGTAAGCAGGCAGGTTATAACACTAAGGAAATTCGGCATGTCCACATTACCAACTTTTACAGATGCACCATAGAAAGCATCTTATCTGGCTGCGTCACAGCCCTGGTATGGCAACTGCTCGGCCCAAGACTAAGAAACTACTGAGAGTTGTGAACACAGTCCAGTCTATCATGCAAACTTGCTTCCCATCCATTGACTCTGTCTACACCACCCGCTGTCTTGGGAAAGCAGGCAGCATAATCAAAGACCCCTCCCACCCGGCTTATTCACTCTTCCAACTTCTTCATCAGGCAGGGGATACAAAAGTCTGAGAACACACACTAACAGATGCAAAAACAACTTAATTTGCGCTGTTACCAGCCTCCTAAACAACCCTCTTATGGACTGAACTGATCTCTTCACACATCTTCTCTACTGAGTAGTATTACACTCCTGTATGCTTCACCTGATGCCTGTGTCTATGTATTTACGTTGTGTATTTATGTTTGCCCTATGTTTTTTTCATGTATGGAATGATCTGTCTGGACTGTACACAGAACAATACTTTTCACTGTACCTCGATACACGTGACAATAAACAAATCCAATCCAATCCATTGTAGTATATATAAATGATTTGGAGCAAGTTTGTGGACGACATAAAGGTTGGTGGAATTGTGGATAGTGATGAGGATACAGTGGGATATAGATCGGTTAGAGTCTTGGGTGGAGAGATGGCAGATGGAGGTTAATCCGGACAAATGTGAAGTAATGCTTTTCGGAAGGTCTAATACAGATGGGAAATATACAGTAAAAGGCAGAACCCTTAAGAGCATTGACAGGCAGAGGGATCTGGGTGTACAGGTCCACAGGTCAGTGAAAGTGGCAACACGAGTGGAGAAGGTAATCAAGAAGGCATACGGCATGCTTGCCTTCATCAGACGGAATATTGAGTATAAAAATTGGCAAGTCATGCTGCAGTTGTAGAGAACCTTAGTTAGGCCACACTTGGAATATAGTGTTCAATTCTAGTCGCCACACTCACAGAAGGATGTGAAGACTTTGGAGAGGGTACAGAAGAGGTTTACCGGGATGCTGCCTGGTATTAAGGGCATTAGCTATGAGTAGAGATTGGATAAACTTGATTTGTTCGCACTGAAACAACGGAGATTGAGGGAAACCTGTGAGAAGTCGACAAGGTTATGAGGGGCATGGACAGAGTGGATAGTCAGAAGCTTTTTCCCAGGGTGGAAGAATCAATTACTAGGGAACAAAGGTTTAAGGTGCGAGGGGTAACGGTTAGAGGAGATGTGCCCGGAAAGTTTTTTTCAGAGTGGGTAGTGGATGCCTGGAGCTCGCTGCCAAAGGAGGTGGTGGAACCGGGTACAATAGTGACGTTTAAGGGTGACATGAATAGGATGTGAATAGAGGGATACGAGCCTTAGAAATGTAAAAGGTTTTAGTTGACCGGCAGCGTGGTTTGTTCCTGTGCTGTACTTTACTTTGTTCTAAGACGTGAGTGCAAAATTAAATCACATTGGATTGTGGGTTATATGTTGGCATGCATTGAGAATTGGTTAACAGACAGGAGTAGGAATAAATGGGTCTTTTTCAAAGTCGCAGGTGGTGACTGATCCCACAGGGATCACTGCTTGGGCCTCAGCTGTTCACAATATACAGTACAGTAGCATAGTGGTTAGCACTGTTAAGTAATGGGTTAAGAGACATTGCAATTAGTTGTCTCATTTATGTTAAGTATCCATTAATTGACACTGAGTGGCCTCTGTCAGGTGGTGTGTTAAGAGTTTTGTGCAGAGGCTGTGGAAGTGAAATAAATGGTGTTTGGTGAAAAGGAACAAGAACTTTAGACTCTTCATTTCACAGCAACTAAAATATTGAACAATGGTAGCAGAGGATGGTTGCTGTGCAAATGTGAAGGTTTGAAAGATACAACTTTTCCTGATCAAACCAAGGAGTGAGTGAGAAGGGAAAAAAAAGATACATGGCTGAACCCAGGATAAAGATGGCTGGATATGACTATCCTCTATTTTCTGAAAGGGAATCGTACGACCAATGGAGAAGTGCAGTAGTTATGTGGACTAAAGTAACTGCTTTGGGAAAGAGAAAACAAGGCATTGGCTCTTTCTCTACCATATGGCAGTAAAATCCGAAACAAAGTGCTTTCTGAGCTGGAATTGGAAGAGTTGGACTCAGAAGAAGGTCTGGAGACTTTATTACATTATATGGATAAGATTTATAAGAAAGATGACTTGTTAAGTGCGTATGAAGCATGGTCGGATTTTGATAAGTTCCGGAAAATGGAGGATATCTCCATGGAAGACTATATAATGGAATTTGGCAGACTATATAAAAGGCTGCAGAAACACAATCTGGAATTTCCACAGTCTGTGTTGGCCTTTAAATTACTTGACTGTGCTAGAGTGAGCAACATGGATAGGCTCCTAGTTTTGACAGGAGTTCAGTTTACTGATAAGGATACCTTATTCGAACAGATGACAAAAGCTTTACAAAAATTTCTGGGGAAACATTCGATTCCAATGGCTCTGATGACCCAAATAAGTCAGCCTGCAATAAGGCAGAATATGGAAGATACACTAGTAACAGGATGGCGAAATCGTATGGCTACGAACAGGGCTCAAGACTATAGACGGAGACCGAGACAAGGAAATTATGAAGACAGAAACCCAGTTAGAACCTACAATAGGAAGATGAACCCCAGAAATGCACAGGGCATGATAAATCAATGTTTTCGATGTGACTCTCAATACCATTATGCTTTCAACTGTCCAACTCGTTATGATAGAGTGTTTGAAGCGACACATGACACGGAAGAGTCCGAAGGGGAAAAAGATAGTGACCAGAAAGAAGGCATTGTCCTATTGACAAGCAGTTTTACGCTGGTAATGAGGGTGTTGGTTGCAGAATCCTTCAACTGTGCTGTATTGGACAGTGGCTGCACATCTACTGTGTGTGTAATTGACTGGTTAAAATGTTACCTGGACTCTTTGAATGCTGAAAATCGTAACAAGGTTAAGGAATTTGAAAGTTCCACAAGTTTCAGGTTTGGGGATGATAATACTCTGAAGTCGCTGAAAAGAGTGGTGATCCCTTGCAATATTGCCGGAGAGAATCATTTCATTAGCGCGGATGTTGTATCAAGTGAGATACCTTTGCTTCTGAGCAGACCATCGATGAAGAAAGCACACATGAAACTGGAGATGGAACAGGATAAGGCAACAGTTTTTGGAAAGACTGTGGACTTACAATTTACACAGTCAGGACACTATTGTATTCCATTACTGACAAATAATTTTTCAAGTAGAGTGGTTAAGGATGTGTTAATGGCAGTTGAAAATGGGACTTTAGCTGATAAAAAGCTTGTGGTATTAAAACTGCAAAGGCAATTTGCACATCCGTCTCCTCGGAGGCTGAAAATGTTATTAAAGGATGCAGGGGTAAGGGATGACGACTATACTAAACTGATAGAACAGGAGTACAGAAGGAAACCAGCACGACCGATAGTAACCCTACCTTTGGCCAGGGATTTTAACGACATTGTGGCCATGGACCTTAAGAACTGGGATAAAGCAAATAATATATTTATTTTGTAGATTTAGCAACCAGATTTAGTCAATCAACGATTGTACGAAGTAAAGAAAAGAGAGTAATTCTGGATCAAATCGTGGAAAAATGGATAGGGACAGGAATGGGTTCACCGGCAAAATTCCTTCCGGACAATGGGGGAGAATTTGCTAATGATGAGTTTTGGGATATGTGTGAAAACATGAATATCAGAGTTATGAATACGGCTGCAGAAAGCCCATTTAGTCATGGTGTCTGTGAAAGAAATCATGCTGTCATCGATGACATGCTTCGGAAAATGTTGGCAGATCGACCAAATTGCAGGCTAAATTCAGCTTTAGCATGGGAAATACATGCAAAGAATTCATTGCAGATGGTTGGCGGCTATAGACCTTATCAATTAGTGTTTGGTAGAAATCCTAAAATTCCATCCATTTTGGATGACCGGCCTCCAGCTTTGGAGGGGACTACAATTAGCTCTGATTTTGCTGAACATTTAAATGCATTACATAGCGGTAGAAAAGCTTTTTTGGAAGCAGAAGTCTCTGAAAGAATTCGCAGAGCTTTAAGAAATAACGTACGGCCATCAGATGCCGTTTTTCAGCAAGGAGACATGGTATACTATAAGAGAGACAATTCTAATGAATGGAAAGGCCCAGGGAAGATCATAGGCATAGATGGCAAAACAATCATTTTGCAACATGATAATCAACCTGTTAGGGTCCATTCATCAAGTATAATGGGTACAGATTACAAATTTTCAAATTTAGACAAGAGCAGACAGACATGACGAGGAACCAGAGTCATCTGGTACGCATGTGTTACAGAACTATGAGGACCAATCAACTGATATAGACAGGGTTTCTGTGGAGGAACACAACACTTCTGGTGAATTAAAACATGCCATTTTTCCGAAAGGGCAACTGCCAAAGGTTGGTACAAAAGTGACATACTTGCCTGAAGGCTCTAGTCAATGGAAGGATACAACTGTTATTAGTAGAGCAGGGAAGGCCACTGGAAAGTATAAACATTGGTTGAATGTACAGCATTCAGGGGAAGGAGTCAAGACAATGGATTGGGAAAACGAAGTTCAAAAATGGAGGGCACAGAAACGCAGTGCCAGTTCAGATAGTACATCGGATAGTGAACAGGTCCGCAGGAAAAGGTCGAGAACTATTGAAAGGACATCGCACAGCAGAAGGGAAAGATCAAGCAGTAGCAGTACAGAACGAGATACCAGGTGGGAGAGGGGACGTAGTTTGTCATGATCTCGGAACATGAGTAAGACTACGAATAGTAATAGGAGTAGAAGCCCACATGCACATGAGATTTTGGTGGCTTCAAATAAATTAGATGAAAAAGTTATTAAGCTAAACAGCAAGAATTGCATAGTTGGAGTGAATTTGGGATATACATGGAAGTACCGGATAGGGGACAAAGAGCTCTATCCCACAGATGGATTTGCACAGAAAAGGTTCTTCCGGATGGAACTTATAAGGCAATGGCCAGGCTCGTGGCAAGGGGATTTGAAGAAAACTTAGAAGATCAGGATTTACGGGTAGATTCACCTACAGCAGGAAAGGTTATTTTAAAGATCTTCTTGGCTGTATTAGCCACAAAGGCATGGGAATGTAAATCTATAGATATAAAAGCTGCCTTTTTGCAGGGGCATCAGCTCCAGAGAGACATTTTTCTCCGTCTTCCTAAAGAAGCAGCTAACACAGAAGGGGTACTCTGGAAGTTGAACAAATGTGTATATGGATTAAATGATGTATCTAGAGTCTGGTATTTTTCGGTAAGGTCAGTTTTGTTAAAGTTAGGCTGTTGCCAGTTGAAAGCAGATCCTGCAATGTTTTACTGGCAGTATAAAGGAAATCTTTCTGGCATTTTTATGATGCATGTCGATGATTTTTTGTAGGGAGGGTCTAGTGATTTTGAAGCTATTGTAATCTCTGGTTTGAGGAAAGAATTCAGGGTTGGAAGTCAGGCTTCCGGTGCATTTAAATATATTGGACTGGAAATTGAACAGACTAAGTTAGGGGCAACTTTACGTCAGCAATCTTATTTGGAAAGCATCACCCCAATAGCAATTAGTCGTGGCCGAGTTTCACAAAAAGACGCAATGGTTTCAAAGATAGAAAAAGAGCAACTGCGAAGTTTAATTGGGCAACTGAACTGGTTAGGTAGACAGACTAGACCGGACGTGAGTTTTGATGTCTTAGAGTTGAGTACAAAAATGAATGATCCCAAAGTGGAAGACTTAATAAGAGCAAATAAAGCATTGGCCAAACTAAAAATGCAGGAGTGTTTTTTGAAGTTCCCGGTTTTAGGCGACCTTAAGCACTTGAAACTCATAGTTCATAGTGATGCGTCCTACGCAAATTCATGTGATGGGGTTTCAAGCGCAGGAGGTTTTATAATTTTCATTTTGGGGAACAATGGTAAATGTTGCCCACTTGTGTGGGAAACAAAGAAAATAAGGAGAGTGGTAAAAAGCACTTTGGCTGCTGAGACGTTAAGCCTTGTAGAGGCGGTGGATATGGCTTTTTATATATGTATGATATTGATAGAAATTTTGGGATTAGGGGATTTGGGTAATATACCTATTGACTGTCACATTGACAATAAATCCCTGTGGGGAAAATGTGCACTCTACAAAAAGTGTCAATGAAAAGAGGTTACGGATAGACATCGCAAGTTTGAAGCAGATGTTGGACAGAGGGGAAATAACAAAAATTAAATGGATCGACAGGAGCTATCAACGTCAGACTGTTTTACGAAAAGAGGGGCGAGTTCACAGAAACTTTTGGATATTGTTAATGAAGGGCGCTTGTTTCTGTTACTTTTTTTTCTTTCTCGTCCAAACAAAAAAAAAGTGGGGGGGGGAACATCATGTGTGGGTTTTTGAGTTTCTTGAAATTTTGTTTTCACCTAATTATTTTTTTTCGCCAAGGAAGGGGAGACTGTTAAGTAATGGGTTAAGAGACATTGCAATTAGTTGTCTCATTTATGTTAAGTATCCATTAATTGACACTGATATGTAATGGGGCTTCAGATGGCCTCTGTCAGGTGGTGTGTTGTTAAGAGTTTTGTGCAGAGGCTGTGGAAGTGAAATAAATGGTGTTTGGTGAAAAGGAACAAGAACTTTAGACTCTTCATTTCACAGCAACTAAAACGTCTAACAAGCACAGTTGCTTCACAGCAGCAGGGTCCCAGGTTCGATTCGCGGCTTGGGTCACTGTCTATGTGGAGTCTGCAGGTTCTCCCTGTGTCTGCGTGGGTTTCCTCCGGGTGCTCCAGTTTCCTCCCACAGTCCAAAGATGTGCAGGTTAGGTGGATTGGCCATGCTAAATTACCCTTAGTGTTCAAAAAGGTTGGGTGGGGTTACTGGGTTACAGGGAGGATGGCGGTGTGGGCTTGGGTAGGGTGCTTTTTCCAAGGGCCGGTGCAGACACGATGGGCCGAATGGCCTCCTTCTGCACTGTAAATTCTATGATACGTCAATGATTTGGATGAGGGAACCAAAGTAATATTTCCAAGCTTACTGCCGATACCAAACCTGGTGGGAATGTGAGTGGTAAGGAGGATGTTACGAGGTTTCAAGGTGATTCAGACAAGTTGAGTTGCAGATGCAGTTTAATGTGGATAAATGTGAAGTTATCCATTTCAGGTAGTGAAACAGAATGGCAGAGAATTATTTAAATGGTGAAAAATTGGGAAATGTTGACATACAAAGGGACTTGGGTGTCCTTGTACACCAGTCACTGAAAGCAAACATGCGAGTACAGCAAGCAGTTGGGAAAGCAAATTATATGTTGGCCTTCGCTGCAAGAGGACTTGAATACAGGAGCAAAGATGTCTTATTGCAGCTGTAGAGGGCCTTGGTGAGACCACGTCAGGAGTATTGTGTACCGAATTGGTCTCCTTATCTAGAAAAGATATACTTGCCAAAGTGGGAGCGCAGTGACGGTTCACCAGCCTGATTTCTGGGATGGCAAGACTTTTGTATGAGGAGAGATTGTGTCAACTGGGCCTGTATTCACTGGAATTTAGAAGAATGAGAGTGGATTTTTTACAAACATCCGTTCGGGGAATGTGGGCGTCGCTGGCTGGGCCAGCATTTATTATTTGCTTGGTCATTTCAGAGAGTATTTAAGAGTCAGCCACATTGCTGTGGGGTCTGAAGTCACATGTAGGCCACATCAGATAAGGGTGGCCAATTGCTTTCCCTAACGGACATCAGTGAACCAGACGGGTTTTTATGACAATCAACATATTGAATTCAAATCTAACCATCTGCTGAGGTGGGATTTGAACCCAGGTACTAGAGCATTACCCTGGGTCTCTGGATTGCTAGTCCAGTGAAAATACCACTGCGCTATCTCTGGCTGGGGTGTCTAAAACAAGGAGTCTCAGGATACAGGGTAGGCTATTTAGGACTTAGATGAGGAGACATTTCTTCACTCAGAGGGTGGTGAACCTGTGGAATTCTCTAACACAGAAGGCTGTAGAGTCACTGAATAAATTTAAGAAAGAAATATATTTCTAGACTTTAAAGCCATTAAGGGGCATGGGGAGAGTGTGGCATTGAGTTAGAGCAGGGTTTTTCAAAGTGCGGGTCGTACGTGGTGAATTAAGAACAAAATGCGGCTGTGTGCAGTCTGCCGGCCAGAAGAGGCAGCAGTGAGCTGTCATGCACCCTGCACGTATACGTGAGGTCAAGCTTTTGGCAATGTACATGCTTTTGGTGCCAAATCACCATGGAGCTTCTTCCATTTTCTATCTGCTGGCAAGCAAGGCAAGAGGACTGTGCAGATGATTTGTCTCGTTACAAATAAGAGAAGGCCAGAGACAAAAATAGGCGGTGTATCTTCTGGCCAGGATCTCACAACTGAATCTGCTGGAGAGAGTTGCCCTGGAGAGTCCACAGCCGGAAAGGTCAGTGCTAGTGTTAGCTCTGTACAGAGCTTCCAGGGCTCCTGGTTAACAGCCTACAAAGAAGAAACGTAACTTGGGAATAAAGCTGTATAAAGAAGATTTCTCAAGGTTTGGTTTTGTCAATTGTGCCAATGCAAATGAAGGTGCAAAGACTATGTGTGTTATAAGCAGGAAAGTACTAGGAAATGAGATGTGAAGTTTCAGATTTTGAAAGAGAAGTGGTGGGTGAAAAATTCCATTTGAGGTTGAGACCTAGGAGTCAGTTATCAACTTACAGCTTACTCCAAATAAAAAAGTACGCTACTGTACCTAACCTGTGATAACACGTTAAAAAAACGCACAAAGCCCATTAGGCTGTTTGCATTCTGGAGTAGCATCTCCCAGAAGAATTCAGTGCTGAGTAAAACAAGCATTTTGTTGCTATTGTCCTTCATGACAACCTACATGTGCGCGGATGGATTTTCCATTATCACAAAGATGAAGATGGCACAAAAGAACTGTCTGAAGTCTACACCTGATGTGCGCATTGCCCTCTACTCCTGTGAACCTGATGGGGAGATTACGAGGACCAAGCAGGCTCCCCTTTCACATTAAAGGTAAGCGACCATGGTGTGTGTTGCGAAGGTCGTCCGACGTGGGTCCTGAATGTCGGCCGGTTGGCAAAAGTGGGTCCAGGGAAGAAAAGCCATGATCAGATTGAATGGCGAAGCAGGCTCGAAGGGTTGAATGGCCTACTCCTGCTCCTTGTTTCTATGTTCCTCTATGCTATTATGGTTTGCATGTGTCAAATGTGGAATCATAGCTGAATAGAATTTGTATAACGTATGTATTGTTTGATATAAAACTGTCCATTTCATTGCTGCCATATGTTTGCATATATATCCAGAGTGCATTAAAGTTCTTGTGAATTCCTTTTGAAAACTGTTGTGTAAACAAGAATTTGAATTATGGTGCTAAACCTTCCACACTGCCTGGCGTGATACTAGGGGCTCTTTGAAGCCCCTTTTAGCATTTCCGGTGTTGATCAGAGCAATGCCTTGCCATGGCTCTTTGTTCCATCACCATGTAGTTTTATAATGCTCCTACATATCACTCCCAAATACATACTGAAGATATTGGCTATTTTATTCTCACTAACTGAAATTTCTCATGTCCATTGTTCATATTCGAAACAAAATATTTTAAAAAATATTTCAATAACACAATTCAATTAATCCATTGTATTGATTCCTTTTAATGTTGTCATTGAGTACTCACAAAAGCTGGGCTAACATTGATATTTTTGCTCAGAGCTATGATTTGGTTAGTTGAATTTAGATTGTGCAGTCTGAGTATGTGCTTTGTACCCAATTTTCAGGATGCATTGTACTGTTCAGTCAGCTGAAGTGCTGGAATGTTTGCCTTTAGCTTCTCGCACTTGCAACTGTTATTTCACGATTATTTTAAGAAAAGCAGGAGAACAAATTTTAATTGCGTTATATAGGTAAAATTTGAAGTTGGGGTTGGGTGTGGATGAAAGAAGCAGGTTGTTTTTAAATTTAAATTTAAGTACCCAATTCTTTTTTCCAATTAGTGCCACACAATATGTTTATTCATGAAATGGAAGTCTATGAAATTGAGGAGAAAATGGCATTACGGATATGAAACTCGCATATCCGTTTCATGCGAGTGATATGTAGTGGACTGGAAGTGGTGGATTGATGTATTTCAGACTGGGAGATAATTGGCACCATTATTCCACTGGTTGGTTTTGGGCGACTCCACGTGATTATGATTTAAATATCTACAAATGTTGTTTCAGCTTGTCTGAGTCAGCTAGCATGCCTGGCTTTTTTCATGGGATGTGGGCATTGCTGGCTAAACCAACATTTATTTCTCATCCCTAATTATCTTTGACACGCTGCTCCTTCCTCAGGTGAATGAAGAGGTCTGTTCCAGAAACACATATATAGACAAATTTAAAGATGCCAAACAATGCTAGGAATGCGAGCATTAGCAGGTGATTAAATCTTTACAGATCCAGAGATGGGGTAACCCCAGGTTAAAGAGGTGTGAATTGTCTCAAGCCAGGACAGTTGGTAGGATTTTGCAGGCCAGATGGTGGGGGATGAATGTAATGTGACATGAATCCCAGGTCCCGGTTGAGGCCGCACTCATGTGTGCGGAACTTGGCTATAAGTTTCTGCTCGGCGATTCTGCGTTGTCGCGGGTCCTGAAGGCCGCCTTGGAGAACGCTTACCCGGAGATCAGAGGCTGAAGTGTTCCCCGACTGGAAGGGATTGTTGCGCGATGTCCGTTCATTCGTTGTCGCAGCGTCTGCATGGTCTCGCCAATGTACCACGCTTCGGGACATCCTTTCCTGCAGCGTATGAGGTAGACAACGTTGGCCAAGTCGCACGAGTATGTACCGCGTACCTGGTGGGTGGTGTTCTCACGTGTAATAGTGGTATCCATGTCGATGATCTGGCACGTCTTGCAGAGATTACCATGACAGTGACATCGAAACAAACCTGTTGGACTTTAACCTGGTGTTGTAAGACTTCGTACTGTGCTCACCCCAGTCCAACGCCGGCATCTCCACATCTTTGACACGGTGGTGGTGAACCACCTTCTTGGACTGCTGCAGTCCCTGTGCTGTAGGAATACCCACAGTGTTGTTCAGAAGTTCCAGGATTTTGACCCAGTGACATGAAATAGTGATATAATTAGGATGGTTTGTGGCTTGGAAGGTGGTGGTATTTCTATGCATCTGCTGCCATTGTCCTTCTGGTGGTAAAGGTCATGGGTTTGGAAGGGGCTCGGTGAGTTGCTGCAGTGCATCATGTAGATACGACAAGCTGCAGCCACTGTGTGCTAGTGGTGGGGGAATGAATGGTTAAGGTGGTGGATGGGTGCCATAGTCTTCACAGATGAAGGTGGAACAATTAGTGGAATTGAACCACTCCTCAGATGGTGGAAAGGCATTGTAGTCATGTCAGGCTGTCATTGCATAAAAATAATTAATTTGCTTGACCTGGGCATTGACAAATCCAAATTGACTTACACAGCACCTTTTAAATGGTGGCTCCAACCTCCCCATACTGATAAAATGTATGGTGATCTAATTAAAGGATTTATTAATATACGAACTAGTTTCATTTTTATTTGAAATGAGCAAGGGAAGGGACATTAAAAAAAGGTGCCATACAAAATTTGCTGTGTAACATACCCAAGATTCGAATGTGATTTCTAAATACACATATCTGTGTGTGTTTAATTTTGAAGGAACTATTGCTTGCTCCTAATTAAACCTAGGGAATGAACAGAGTTGAACAGTAATCTGATCAATGTATACACTTAATGCCCAGTGATGGCCAATCAGAAATGTTTTTCTATTTGCAGTTTGTTAGTGTCATTTTATGTAGTCATTACTATCCAATCAGCTTTCTGCGGCTTGCTGACATCACTAACTAGCCTCTTCCCTTCGGTGTAGCTTCATTTTCTGAGTGTTTTGTGCTAAAATGGAAGCTGGTTTCTTGCCTTAAGGAACAGCTTGTTCTGCTGGTATAGGCTAGATGTTGACATGTAACAGACCTGGTAGCAGGATGGTGGTGGATGCAGCCAGTTCGAATGGGCCTTTCCAGCCCACGGGCCTTCTACATTTTCGAGGTAGGTTATAATGTGTACGACAGTGGAATGTTTCGCTTTGCTTATGTGTTCGTGCAGAGCCTTTGTGCGGTGAGATTAGAAATAAAGGAAATGCGCTCTTGTAGAGCCGTTTTGTTGAACAGTTTCTGTTCCGAAGGCTTTTCTTTTGCTGTTCCTTAAAATAAAAGGAGAAACCTGGTAATAGGCTGCAGTTGTACGATTGGTGAGTCTGCTTGAGTTCGTTGAAGCATTTCCCACCAATCTTGGAACTGGGTTCACTGCTTTCTGCTGTCACTGTCCCATCCCCCAGTCCAGCATGCTGATGTCAAAGGAAGTGAGGTCATTAGCCTTTCGGAGAGGTTGAATGATTGTTGGGGGCTGGGCATTGGCCCAATTTTGGCTCTTCACGGAGGTTGTTTTGTAACACAACTTTTGCCCGCTTACATATTCTAAAAACTGGAGACTCAGTTCGACTTTTTTTAACAACCTCATTGCTTTACATAACGAGTGATTGTATTAATAACCCGAGAAAATGTCGATGTGTACTGTGCTGAATTTATTTGCAGCTCGTGTTTTACTTGCTGATTTTTTTAACGTTTGTACAAGAGGGGACATATCCAGGAATTATAATTAGCCAAGTATTTGAAAGCTACTTTTAGAATTTAGCAGCCTATTAGAAAAGGAAACTTCCCTATTTTAAGATTCATGTTTATTCGATATGCGCTAAAATATTTTCCAACATCCTGTTGTCTGTAATTTTTTTTCTGGAAGTTTAAAATTCAGTGCTTCACATATAGAGGTGCTAATTATAATTACTTGTTAAAACTATCTTTGCTCATTAAAGTTTTTTTTTCCAGCAAATGCCATTTTCATAATGCATGATGTTTTGAACTTGTTTTGTTAGTTTTTCTTTGCACCTTAGTTTTAGATCTAATTAGTGTCAATTTGATGACCCAAGTCCAATGGTTATGAAGGCTACCCCTGAGAGTAATTGCTACAGAAGGGAATTGTATTTTTAAAACACTGAAGCATTTTGTAAGATTTGCTGCACATTTTCCAGCCAAAATTTGTGCTAGAATTAAACAATTACATTATTAATTGTGATGGCAGGTAGTTGCAAGTCTCATGTTACAAGCTTTAGCTACTTTCTCAGTTCAGGATGTGGACATTTACCAGTCTCATTACCTAATTTGTGGTCAGAAGTTGCAATGGTCTTTGCAAGCCCTAAGTAACATGCTAGAAATGACAGCAAATAAGTATTACAGTATTTGACCTGTTGGTAAATGTTTGAATCAAAGAACAAATCTGTGGAAAGTATGTTAGCATTAGTGTAGAACATTCTCTCATCATACCTTTGTCTAAAGAACACGTGGGTGCTGTGTGATACTTAGCTACAATTACAAATACTAGGATTTTCGACACTTCAGGTGCAGAGCAATTTGTAATTTCTGAATACTGCAGTTATGCATGGTATTTTACAGGTAGTGAAAGCCCTTTTTAGTGCAACCTATCACTCTGTGTAGAATTGCGCTCATGCCTACTCTGAAGAGCAATCCAATCAGTTTATTTAACTCCCCATCCAATTTCTTATTGAAATCAGTGACCACCTTTGCATCCTCCGCCCATATAAGCAGTAAGTTTCAGGGCACACATTTGCTGAGTAAAAAAAAGTTATTTCTTGTATCCCCCTGAACTTTGCCCAGGACTTTAAATCTGTGTCCCCTAGTCCATGTACCATCAGCTAATGGGAACAGTTTATCTTTGTCTATCTTATCTTTCATGACCTTGTGCATCGCTATCAAATCTCTCATCAACCTCCTTTGCTTCAAAAAGAATAACTCCAGCTTCTCCAAAGTAACCTTGTTAGTTAAAATCCTCTGCCAAAATGTATTACATCGTGCTTCTCTGCAATTCTACCTGCCACTTGTCTGTTAGCCAACCTATATCCTGTTGCAGTCAGTTGATATAATTCTTAAATTTGGTATCTTTGATAAATTTTGAATTTTACTCCCTTCCAACATCCAAGAAATGTACATTTATTTTACACCACTCTGTACCACTTAGTACCGTCCACCCGTCTGGAAAAGCACTTGTTTGCTACAGATCCCTGTTTTCTGTATTTAAGCCAAATTTTTATCCAAGTTGATACTGGCCTGCCAGTTCCATGAGCCTCTTCTGTTAATCAGTCTTTTATGTGGCACTTTATCAAACGCTTTCTTAAAATCCATATAGACCACATTCAAACTTCTTTAAATTTCTGTTGATTAAAAATTCATTTCTGAGGGCAGCATGGTAGCTCAGTGGTTACCACTGCTGCCTCACGGCGCTGAGGACCCGGGTTCGATCTCGGCCCGGGACACTGTCCGTGTGGAGTTTGCACATTCTCTCTGTGACTGCGATGGTCTCACCCCCACGACCCAAAAAGATGTGCAGGATAGCTGAATTGGCCACGCTAAATTTCCCCTTAATCGTAAAAAAAAAAAGAATTGGGCACTCTAAATTTTAAAACAAACAAACAAAAAAAATCATTTCCATTGGTCAAGCATGATGAGAGCATAAAATCTACCTTTTAGAAATTCTCCTTGATTAACTTGAACCTCCGTGCCTAATTCCTAATTATTTTAATACCACCACTGATATTAAATTGACTGGATGTCCTTGCAGCCTTTCTAACTGCCACCTTCCGATCCTAGACCTCCCCAATACTCGGGGAAGTTTGAAAGGTTATGGCAAGCATTTCAAATCAGAAATGGTACAATGACTTAAATTCCCAGAACGATATGTTACATTGAAACAATTGAAATAATGCTGAGGTTAAAAAAAAGTTGAAGGCAGCCTCCTGGGTATTGCCCAAATTTTAACAAATAATGTACCAAAAAAAATGTAATTATGTGCAGCATGTTGATCAACATTGGAAATGGATATTTATGACATATCTAAATATATACCTAGAGTTTGAGTTTTTTGTAAAATAAACGATATACTGTTCAGCTTTTGTGTCTTCAAGAAATTGTCCCACACCTGGAAGGAAGGGGGTGCCCTGCCCTTGTGAGGGGGGTTCAAGGAGCCCCCTACCAGTAAGTTTGGGGTGGGGGGGGAACTAGTGGCTGACGTGGGAAGAACCAGAGGCCGAAGTGGGTGGAGGAGGACCAGATGCCGAGGTGAGTGTGTGTGTGTGGGGGAGGGGGAGAACCAGAGGCAGAGGTGTGTGTGTGAGGGGGGGGGGGGGGGGGGAGGGGGAGGGGGAGGGGGGGGGAACCAGAGGCCGAGATGTGTGTGTGATTTGGGGGGGGGGGGGGGGGGAGAGAACCAGAGGCCGTGGGGGCGAAGAGAAGATTGGGGGGGGGTCTCCCCGTGTCTGCATGGGTTTCATCCCCACAACCCAAAGATGTGCAGGTCAGGTGGATTGGCCGCACTAAATTTCCCCTTAATTGGAAAAAAATAATTGGGTACTCTAAATTTATTTTTTAAAATCTTCATAAGATCCTTCATGTATGCTTTATTTTATAAATCTAACATAAGCAAAATGTAGGCTAACTCACTTTGCAAAGTGTTACAAAAAGTAATTTTAGTTTTTTTTTGCAATCAGCCTACTCTACCTGATTACCTTCAGACCCAACCTCAAGAGCACTTTTGCAGCAATGTAGATTGTTCTGAATTTACTGGTCAACAACTCTGGGCCCGTCTGAGCAATATTATCAATTAATGTCAAGTTGTGGGTCGACTTTTGTGCTCCAGGCCCATGCCCATTAAGAACTGGATTGAAACAGTCTAAAATCATTTACATTCTTCCCACATCTTATATTTGACCTTCTGTTTTTGTTTGGTTGTTTCATTCATCCTCGTATCAAGCCATGTAAAACCTTTCTGCTGCACAATATTTCTTAAAGGTCATCTAACGGTTTTTAAAACAAGACTCTTGCGCCTTTCTCCAGTTTATAGTTCGAAACATTAATTTTCAGCCCATAAACTATAAATTCTAAAACAATTATTCCTTCCAATCCATAAATTTTATCAATAAAGTTGTGATTTGAGTGCAGATTCTCTCAATGAAGTGACTATGTAGTGTCAGTAAATACAAAATGAAACGGTTATTCAGTAGTACCATAATCATGCACGAAGAAAAGACTTGTATTTACGTAGTCTTTTCATTACCACTAGACGTCTGTTTGCCTTGCAGTCAGTTAAGTGCTTTTGAACCAGTCCATGGTTTAGGAAACATGGCAGCCAATTTGTGCACAGCAAACCTGCAATGAAATGATGACCACATAATCTGTTCTTGTGATGTTGATGACCGTTAAATATTGACCAGGAAAGCAGGCATCACTCCCCTGCACTTTTACAAAATAGAACCATGGGATCTTTAATGCCCACATGAGGACAGATTAGGGCCTTGATTTAACATCCGGACTGCATCCCAATTGAAATATAGCACCTCTGACAGTACAGCATTCCCTCAGTATTGCACTGCGGTGACGGCCTTAAATTTTGTGTGCAGGCTCTAGAGAGGGACTTGAAGCCAGGGCCTTATGATTGCCTAACAACTTGTGTATTAATTAAACATTTGTTTTGCGAAACTTAACAGAAATATTAAGTTAAAAAAAATTGGAAACTTTTATCATAATTGTTTAATTGGCCCTGGGTCTCTGTCTGTGTGGAGTTTGCACGTTCTCGCGGTGTTTGCATGGGTTTCAACCCCACAATCCAAAGATGTGCAGGATGGGTGGATTGGCCACGCTAAAATTGCTCCTTAATTGGAAAAAAATAATTGGGTACTTAATTTGTTTTTAAAAAAGGAAAGGACTCCATGAAATTTTAACTTGAATTCTGACTTTTTTTGGCATACATTTGCAAACACCAGACCATATACTTGAGGCATCCATCCCAAAGTGTTTCATAACCAATTAATTATTTTCAGGGTGCAGTCACTATTATATACATTTAAACATCGAACTGGAGTTGGATGTTCCACAAATATCTGAGACTGAGTCCAGCTTTTTGGTGCAAACGGCAAGATTGAAACATTTACAATGGTCTTCATCTAGAAGTGTCGAGTCGATGATCTTTTTCTGCCTCCTCCTGAGGTCCCTAGCATCACAGATGCCTGTTTGATTCGACTTCACGGGGGTGGGGACCAGCAGTAACAGTGCAGGTGCGGGAAGTTGAGCTATAAGCAGGTAATTCTCCGGCTAGAATTGGATGGAACCAGATGAGTACAGTTCCACCAAGCCTTTTATTTATTTGTTCATGGGATATGGGCATCACTGCTAAGACCAGCCCTTATTGCCCAGCCTTAATTTCTCTTGAGGAGGTGATGGTGAGCTGCCACCTTGTGCCAGTGCAATCCATGTGGTGCAGGTCCACTCACAATGCTGTTAAGGAGAGTTTTCTTAATTCTGTTGCTGAGCGACGATGAAGGAGCATCACCGTTTTTCCAGGTAAGCATGGTGTATGACTTGGGAAGCTTGCAGATGGTGGTGATCCCCTGTGATTGTGTCCTTGTTCTTCTAGTTGGCAAAGGTTGCAGATTTGGAAGGTCTTTCTGAGAACACCTCGGTGAATTGTTGCAGTGCTTCTTGTGGATCATAGTACACGCTGCAGCCACAGTGTGCCAATAGTGATGGGAGTGAATGTTTAAAGCAGTAGATGGTGCGCCTATCAAGCAGGCTGCTTTGTCTTGGGTAGTGTCCAGGTTCTATTGGAATTGCATTCAACCAGACAAATGGAGCATATTTCAAGACACTACTGACTTGTGCTTTGGAGGATTAAATGTGACCCACTTGCTGCAGAATAGCAAGCTTCAGAACTTGCTGAACTTATTAATTAATAGTGTTTATGTGGCTGACCCACTTAACCTCTGGTAACCCTCAGAATGTTGAAGGGAATTTAGCAATGACCCTGGATATTGCTAGTCTTTACAATTAATTGTAAAATTTTGAATTTAAAAAGACAATGTTGTGAGCTGGTGCGACACACAAGTTGCGAAGTTTCATCAACCATAACAGCCAAAAAAAACCCCGCAAGTGAGCACTTTTTTCCTCATTGTGGCTACCTTTGTCTCTTTCCCCGAATAGTGAAACTACTTGCAGCATAATTGGGCTGCATCATCAAAACGTTAATACTTCAAAATAATCTGAACTATGTTCCATGCAGTTTAACAGTGGAAACAAGGCACAAGGGAAGTTCAAAACAATCTAATCTGAAATACAAAGCATGAAGTTCAATTCTTTGCCGCAACAATCTTAAACTGGATAGAATATGTGAACGTATTTCTGATCAAGGCGAGGGGCTTCACTTTTTTCCTCTCTGTCAGCATCAACGACCTGGTTGTGAAGAGAAAGATACTGCTTCGATATTCATCTTCATAGATTATCATAGAATTTACAGTGCAGAAGGAGGCCATTCGGCCCATTAAGTCTGCACCGGCTCTTGGAAAGAGCACCCTACCCAAGGTCAACACCTTCACCCAACACTAACGGCAATTTTGGACACGAAGGGAAATTTATCATGGCCAATCCACCTAACCTGCACATCTTTGGACTGTGGGAGGAAACCGGAGCACCCGGAAGAAACCCACGCACACACGGGGAGGATGTGCAGACTCCACACAGACAGTGACCCAAGCCGGAATCGAACCTGGGATCCTGGAGCTGTGAAGCAATTGTGCTATCCACAATGCTACCGTGCTGCCCATCTTGATCCCAACTGCAGGATAGCGCTCTTTGGACCAGTGGTGCAATACTCACCTTCTCCATTAGTGACGTTTGTAGCATAGGCATGGCCTTCCCTTGCGTTGATGTCCTTCCCCCACCCCTACCGAATCACATGCCCTATCTTGGGGCTTAGTCAGCGGTGGTTCTTTTATCAATCACCACTTGGTGTCAGACATTGGAGTCCATCACCTAGAAACATATATAGAAAATACAAGCAGGAGGAGGCCATTCGGCCCTTCGAGCCTGCTCTGCCATTCATTATGATCATGGCTGGTCATCAAGTTCAATACTCTGATCTCTTTTTCTCTCTCTCTCTCTCTCTCCTCCCCCCCCCCCCCTCCCTCATATCCCTTGATCCCTTTAGCCCCAATAACTATATTTAATTCCTTCTTGAAGTTATACAACCCAGTATACATTCTGTATCCCTGCAACTCCAGTGTTTTAAAAAATTGGTACTGGTGTTCAACATGCAAGAGAAGGGAAGGCGGTAGGAGGTAATTTAATTTTTATTGTTCCCGCAATCAGTCATAAACTGAAACCAGTACCCTGTAGTGACACGGGAAATGGAGAGTTGTTCGGTGAAAACACGGCTCATTAGGGAAGCAAAGCATGATCTGTGCAGTATGTTTAGCTGCAAAGATGTTCCAATTGCACAGATATAATTTAAATAATTTTTCCAAAGTCTGTTAAATGAGACCCTCTGTACTAATGCAATATCTGACAAATCAACTGGTGTTAAAAACCAGAATAGAGGAATATTACAAGAAGAGCATTACCCTGAGTTGGTACCTGACCAAGCCATAGATTGGATCATCTGCATAACTTTTGGAAAAATTATGCCATGTGCTTGATTTCAGCTGCATTGACCAAACAGTGCATGGTTGTCCAGGTGTATCCTAGCCATAAAAATATTAATATATCTAATCTGATCAATTAAGGCCCCATATGCTTCCCTAGACGATAGCTACTCACCTGTAACCTGTTTACAAATCAAATAGGGTTACACCAAAACCACTCTGCTCCTTCATTACAGTTCTGTTCCAGATTTGAAAGCAAGAGCTGAAGATCAGAAGAGGTAATAATAGCTGCCATCGACATAAAGCAGCTTTCGATCAAGACTGGCATCACGGAACCCTACCAAAGTTGAAGTTAATGAGGATCTAAGAATGAAATTAATTTATTTTGCATATTGAGAAAGTTGGATAAATGGAGGTGAAGTACAGATCAGCCATGATCTGATAGAATGGTGGAGCAGGCTCCAGATGCTGCATGGTCTGCAGTTCTGCTTTCGTTACCCTCTTGTGCACAGCTATGTGCAAGTCTCTTTCACTTGTTTTTTTCGTCTTCTATGCTCTTTTTGTCACTCCCTTCCTTGTTGCAGGCTTGACCTTTTAGTGATCAGTAGGAGAAGCCAAGTTAAGATCCCTTTTTTAACTCTACTGTTGTCATAGCTGAGGTCCAATAATTGCACAGTAAACTAATTTATTGAGTATAGCTGTAAATACTTTTAAGCTAGCAAGAATGAGGAATATTCCACCAGCCTTAATTTCCTTTAAAAAAATTTTTTTATTTTTTTTATTGTCCTCCTTTTTCACATTTCCTCCCACATTTACATCCATCAACAATAAACAATAATCAGCAAGATATGTCAGTCCCCATAATGACAACAATCCCATCTACCCACCAACTCCCAAACCTCAACTCGCATGTTTACATAAACAAATGACAAAAAGGAATCCGGGATTACCCGTAGTCACCCTTAATCTTACACCGCTCCCCCCCGCCGGTCTCCAGCTCCTCCCGTCCACTGCCTCTTGTAAAACTCCTCCCAACCTCGGTTCCTTCCCCCCCAACTTTCCACCCCGGCTAGACCACTCGGACCCTGTTCTGCAGGCTCCGATGGCCGCAGCCCCTCCCCCCACCTCACTCCCGTTCACTGGCCGGCTTAAACCAGCCAGCGTGGACACCCCCACCCGGGTCCCTTTCCCACTTGCCCGGCCCTAGGAAAGCCCAAAGATCCCCTTTTAGCACACAAACCCCGCATATCCACCTACACCCCAAAGAACCCTCATTTCGAGTGAAAGTCACGTCCCTTCCCTTGTCCAAATATATACCACATTGGCTCCTTTAGTCTCTACACCCGCGCGCAGTGATACAAAAAAGAAGAAAATACAGTCATGAGGTTACATCGGCACATGGCCATTCCTCAATTTGTCAGTTCTGCCACAGTCCTTCTGCTTTCGCAAACTCCTCCGCTGCTTCCGCCGTTCCAAAATAAAAGTCCCTGAGCTTGTAAGTCACCCTCAGCTTCGCTGGATATACAATGCCGCACTGAATGTACAGTGCCCTCTTCACCCGGTTGAAGGCAGCCCGCCTCCTTGCCAGCTCCACCGTAAAGTCCTGGTATACACGTATACCAGCTGCAACCCACTGCACCACCTGCTTCTGCTTGGCCCAGCTCAGGACCTTCTCCTTCACACTGTGCCTACGGAAGCACAGAGTAACTGCCCTTGGCGGCTTACTCGGCTTTGGTACAGGCCTCCGCAACCGATGAGCCCAATCCAGTTCATATCGGGAGGGATCCTCCCCTCCCCCAATAGTTTTGCCAGCATCGCGGCAAAGTACTCAGTCGGCTTCGGTCCTTCAACCCCTTCGGGCAGCCCCACAATCCTCATTCTGTCGCCTGGATCTGTTTTCCAGGTCTTCCATTTTTCCTCGCAGATCCTTGTTAGTATCCATCACCTTCCGCATCTCTTTCCCCATCGAGGCAAGTTGATCACCGTGCTGCAATACCGTCTCCTCCACTTCCTTCAGTGCCTCCCCTTGCTCTCGCACCTCCGCCACTGCGCTCGCCACCTCCGTCCTCACCGGGGAAACCGCCTCCTCCACCAGCACACTCAAAACCTCCCTCATCTCCTTCCTCAACGTCTCCATGCATTTCGCAATCTGCGCCAACTGCTTTTCAAATTCCGCAGCCATCACCTTAGTTATTTCTTCAGCCGTAAGCAGTGCGGCCTTCCCTGGCGCTCCAGCCTCCATTTTCCTTGGTGACCCCGCGGTGACCTTTCCACTCCCCGACGGACCTTCAGCTGTTTTTTTTTCGGCCGTTTTCTTGCTCACCCTCGACATTTTTCTTCTTTTTTTCCTCCTGTGTCTTCACTGTGCCTCTTCCGTGCCTTCTCCCTGCTTCTGCCGCCTCCGTAGACCCTGGGACCAGGCTTAAAGCCCCGAAAATGCCGTTGCCGAATGGGAGCCCTCCATTGTGAGCCAGCCTTAATTTCCTTACTCATTTTACAAAGTGTTTTCTGCCGTGCATTGACTAACCAATTTTGACAAATTTGCCAGGTAATTGAACAGATTGGCTGATCATTTACTTTTTTAAATTTGCTAGATTTTGTAACTATTGTTATGGGCCAGGGTTTAGAGAACCCCAAAGTGTATCATGGAGTTCCCCTGACCCACAACGTTTAATAGATTGTTGTATGGGGAGCACACGGCCCACTCTACAGGTGTGGTAGAGCAGAAATGGAAAACGTATTTTTTAAAGCAAAACAATGTTTATTCTATGAACTCAAGTTAACCTTTTTAAAACATACAGTGAACATCTTAGCAACCATTAATTCAAATACAATCCCCAAAGAATACAACACTAAGTAATGCTTAATAACTTCCCAAACAACATCCAGAAGACAAAATAAACACCTTTTTAACAGAAGCACATTAGGTTTACATTCACTACTGAGAACATTTATAATTCTGAATTCACCAAATGATCAAGAGATTGCGAGAGATCAACAGTACACCTGCTCTGTCTGGCTTCAGCTCCAACACTGAAAACAAAACTGAAACACACCCTGCAGCAAACAGCCTAAAACGAAAGGAAAAATCTGACACAGCCCAGCTCCACCCACACTCTGACATCACTGATAAACACCCATTTCTTAAAGGTACATTTCTTAAGCACCCATTTCTTAAAGGTACTCTCACATGACACTATGATGCAATGTAAATGGGACAGGATTTCACAGAATTCCAGTGCAACGCAACTTCAAACCTGTCAGACCTTTTTGTGCTTGCTTATCTGCAAGTTTTGCATTCTGAAGCTTAATTGTGCAATTTCAAAGGAGTCAAAATTTAAAGCCTGTGGCTTGGCATTACTCTGCCTGCAGTTTTCTAAACTGCAGCAATTGAATTGAAAGCTTGATATATTCTGGCACATATAAATGTACTTGTGTATTTTCTGTACCTTGTAATGAAGCAATTGATGTGAATTAATATAATTTGGGCTTGTGCAACTTTTTGTAAAACTTTTCTAAATAAATGGGCAATAGCTGGATGAGGGTGTTCGGGGAAGCCAGTGATTTCTTATCCGGAGCAAGTTCTTCTAAATGAGTGCAACTTTGCTATTTTAAATACATTCTTTTAAAAAAATAATTCTAACACCCAGAAAACATAGCCATTAGATCTTGCGGTCTTGAACCAAGTTGAACACAGTCACACTTTTGAAGCAAAGATGGTGTAATATTCTTATTAAAATACATTCTGCTACTTTTGATGAGCACTGGTATGGGAGTTGCTAATTTAAAAACCATCCTGGTTAAAGGAAGTTCAGTGCAATTCCAGTATTTTGTAGATCTGTTTAGACTGGGGAAAGCGGGCAGTATAATCAAAGATCCCTCACACCCGGCTTGCTCACGCTTCCAACTTTATCCATCGGGCAGGAAATACAGAAGTCTGAAAACACGCACAAACAGACTCAAAAACAGCTTCCCCACTGTCACCAGACTCCTAAATGACCCTCTTATGGACTGATTTCATAACACTACACTCTGTATGCATCATCCGATGCCAGTGCTTATGTAGTTACATTGTACATGTTGTGTTGCCCTATTATGTATTTTCTTTTATTCCCTTTTCTTCTCATGTACTTAATGATCTGTTGAGATGCTCGCAGAAAAATACTTTTCACTGTACCTCGGTACACGTGACAATAAACAAATCCAATCCAATATCTTCTTAAATTGGAAGTGAGGAACTTATTTGAATCTAACTCTTTCAAACATAGACCATTCATCTTTCTATTTATCAAACATCTAATAAATATCACAAGCCTTCTCTCCTCAACCACTGTCTAGAAAGGCCAGAACTAATGCCATCTGTCACTTTCTTTTTAACTTTAGGGTTTACACAAAACATCTCATGTATTTCCAGTGTCTCCCAATTGTCTTAAACTGTACACTGTACGTCCTCTGCTTTTCCTTCATGTACACCATTTCTTCATTGGCCAACTGGTTGGACTGATGCTCCTCAAGTTGACCAGTGTGAAATATATAAATTGAGATGACTAACTGAATGTGTGGAAATTGAGATAACTAACCAAATCTGTAGAAATTGAAATAAGTGTGGACTATATCCAAAATATTAGAAGTTCGTGTTGACTGAACTACAACTTATATCACTGAATCAACCTGGATGCTGTAATAATCTAACATTTTCATCATACTGTTGCTGGAAGCGATGCTTAAATACCCTGCCTGCTTAAATACCCTGCCTATCACACATTTGTAGCATCCCCACACCCATAACTTCAGGATATATGCACCATTGTGATCCATTTAACTGTGCTATATAATAGAAATTAACATTGTTATTCAAATGTTGTTGGTTTTTTTTAATGTACTGGCCTGGGAAAAAATGTAAAATTAGAAAATAAAGCAACTAAGTTGTCATGGTACAGAGGAGGCCTCCGAATTGAGAGACAAAGGGCAGCAAGCACGGTGGCACAGTGGTTAGCATTGCTGCCTCGTGGCGCTGAGGTCCCAGGTTCGATACCGGCTCTGGGTCACTGTCCGTGTGGAGTTTGCACATTCTCCCCGTGTTTGTGTGGGTTTCGCTCCCACAACACAAAAGATGTGCAGGCTAGATGGATTGGCCACGCTAAATTGCCCCTTAATTGGAAGAAAAATTAATTGGATACTGTAAATTTATTTTAAAAATAAAATTGAGACAATCTTTTCTGTGCATCTGCAACATGATACAATATCCACGGAACCAATTCTGCATTGGTTGGACAGCAGCAAGGATGACTAATCCAATGCCAGCTCAAAAGATATATGAAAAAGCGAACCTCTTGCTGGCAGAACTCCTGGAGCTTGTACTCTTCAGACTTGAGTGCTGTGAATATTGAAAACCGATTGGACACAGAAGAGGATAACCATATTTATGAGGTGAAATGAAATGAAAATCGCTTATTGTCACAAGTAGGCTTTAAATGAAGTTACTGTGAAAAGCCCCGAGTCGCCACATTCCGGCGCCTGTTCGGGGAGGCTGGTAGGGGTGTTGATGACTGCGAGAGAAAATTCATCAGTTAGTGTAATTTGAATTTTGTTTAGGGCTATTTCAGTTTGATGGGGGTGAAATTATGATGGAGGGATTCAAACATTGATCTCAGAGAGGATGTTCACAAATTTTGGAGATGACATCCTAGATGTGGATGATGCTGGCGTTGAATGCTGGTGATTCACCTGCGGAAGGAGGTGTGCTCCGAAAGCTAGTGATTCGAAACAAACCTGTTGGACTTTAACCTGGTGTTGTAAGACATCTTATTTAAGGGTTTTGGAGATCAGATGGATGTTTGCTAGGATCGTGACTGTCAGTCTTTTGCGTAGATGAACAGTGATCTGTAGATGCAAATACATAGAAAGTCATAGAATTCTGGTTTTAACAAATAAGAGCATAAACATATGCAAGAGCATAAGCAATAATTACAGTGTACATTGCAGTTTGGGAGCCTTATGGAAACAACGTAATGCCACAGATTCATCAGGGATCAGAAACCTTTGATTTTTCTTCACTCATGGGACGTGGGTTTTGCTGACTAGACTAGTATTTATTGCTTTTGGAGGTAGTACGAGCTGCTGCCTTGAGCTGCTGCAGTAAGTATGACGTAACGACTTCCACAGTGCTTTCATTGGCAGTTCCAGGATTTTAAGGACTGACATTAAGGAACGCCAATATATTTCCAAGTCAGAACAGTATGATTTTTTTTTTATCAAACAATTTTATTGAGGTATTTTTTTGGCATTGTAAACAGTTACAGCTAACAGAAATGTGCAAACATCAATATGAAACCACTACTTCAATCAAACCATACTGCACATGCCTGCTCCTCTCCCCTAGACACTACCCGCCTATTTATCCCTCCTACTCTACCCTAATCTCTTCCCCCCCCCCCCCCCCCCCCCCCCCCAAACCCCCACCCCCACCACCCTGCTGACGTTCACTCTCCCGCGAAGAAGTCGATGAATGGTTGCCACCTTCGGGCGAACCCCAGTACAGATCCCCTCAAGGCAAACTTAATATTTTCCATACCCAGAAAACTTGGCATGTCCGAAAGCCATAGTTCGGTCTTCAGGGGTTTTGAGTGCCTCCATGCCAGCAGTACCCGCCGCCGGGCTATTAGGGAAGCAAAGACCAGAACATCTGCCTCTTTCTCCCCCTGGACTCCCGGGTCTTCCGAAACACCGAAAATTGCCACCTCTGGACTCATCACCACCCTTGTTTTCAGCACCCGGGACATGACCCCCGCAAATCCCTCCCAGTACCCCCTCAGCTTAGGACATGCCCAAAACATGTGAACATGGTTCGCTGGTCCTCCCGCGCACCTAGCGCACTTGTCCTCTACCCCAAAGAATTTGCTCATCCGAGCTACCGTCATGTGGGTCCGGTGAACGACCTTAAATTGAATCAGGCCGAGCCTGGCACATGTTGCGGTTGAGTTTACCCTACTCAGAGCTTCCGCCCACAGCCCGTCCTCCATCTCTCCGCCGAGCTCCTCCTCCCATTTGAGTTTCAGTTCCTCCGTCTGGGACTCTTCCCCCTTCATGAGCACCTTGTAGATATCCGAGACTCTACCCTCTCCTCCTTCTCATCTAGAGACTATTCTGTCCTGGATCCCTATTGGCGGGAGGTGTGGGAAGGATGGGACCTGTATGCGTACAAAGTCCCGCATCTGTAAGTACCTAAAGTCATTTCCCCATAGCAGCCCAAATTTCTCCTCCAAGCCCCTCAAACTCGCAAAGCTCCCCTCCAGGAACATATCGCCCACCCTCCCCACCCCCGCCCGCCGCCATGTTCGAAACCCTCCATCCATGTTCCCGGGGGCGAATCGATGGTTATCACATATTGGAGCCCAGACAGGCGCCCCCCCCCCCCCCACCCCCATGTCTCCTCCACTGGTCCCCATATCCGCAGGGCCGCCCCCCACTACTGGGCTGGTGGAGTACCTGGCCGGCGACAGCGGTAGGGGAGCCGTGACCAGGGCTGCCAAACTGGTGCCCCTGCACAAAGTCGCCTCCACTCGCTCCCAGACAGACCCCGTACCCACCATCCACTTCCTTATCATGGCTATGTTAGCCGCCCAGTAGTAGTTGATCAGACTTGGCAATGCCAGTCCCCCCTCGCTACAGCTCCTTTCAAGCATCGCCCTCTTCACCCGCGGAGATTTTCCCGCCCAGACAAAGCTCATGAGGATTTTGCCAGTCCTTTTGAAGAAGGACCGTGGGATAAAGATTGGGAGGCACTGGAAGATGAACAGAAATCTAGGGAAGATTGTCATCTTTACAGCCTGCACCTTCCCCGCCAGTGACAGCGGGAGTGCATCCCATCTCCGAAACCCCCTCTTCAATTGTTCCACCACCCTAGTCAAATTTAACTTATGCAACCTGCCTCAGTCTCGTGCCACCTGTATCCCCAAGTACTGGAAACTTTCCTCCACCAGCCTAAATGGCAGCTCCTTCAGTCTATTCTCCTGGCCCCTTGCCTGCACCACAAACATCTCACTCTTAGCCATATTTAATTTGTACCCTGAAAACCGTCCGAACTTCCTCAGTGTTTCCAGTATATTTTCCATCCCGGCCAGTGGGTCCGACACATACAGGAGCAGGTCGTCCACATAGAGAGAGACCCTATGTCCCCCGTCCCCCCCCCTAGTCATTCCCTTCCACCCCTTCGCAGCTCTCAAAGCCATCGCCAATGGCTCTATGGCCAGCGCGAACAGCAACGGGGAGAGTGGGCACCCCTGTCTGGTCCCGCAGTGTAGTTTGAAATTATCCTGTTCGTCCTAACGCTAGCTTTTGGGGCCTGGTACAATAGTCTGACCCAATTAACCAGTCCCTCCCCGAACCCAAACCGTACAAGCACCTCCCACAAATAGCCCCACTCCACCCGGTCGAAGGTCTTCTCAGCGTCCATTGCCACCACTACCTCCACCACCTTGCCCGTCGGGGGCATCATGATCACATTAAGCAATCTTCTCAAGTTAGCTGTCAGCTGCCTGCCTTTCACAAACCCTGTCTGATCGTCCCCAATCACCTCCGGTACGCAGTCCTCCATTCTAATCGCCAGGACCTTGGCATCCACATTGATCATGGCGATTGGCCTGTATGTCCCGCAGGATTCCGGGTCCTTGTCCCGCTTTAGTATCAGCGAGATGGTGGCTTGCGACATCGTCGGTGGCAGCGTTCCTCTGTCCCTTGCCTCATTAAAAACCCTTGTCAGGACCGGCCCAGCTAACTCCGAGAACTTCTTGTAAAACTCTACTGGGTATCCATCCGGTCCCGGGGCTTTCCCCGACTGCATGGCCTTTAGGCACCCCAATACCTCCTCCGCTCTAATCGGGGGCCCCCAGCCCGTCCACTAGTCCCCTGCCTACTTTTGGGAAAGTTAGTCCATCCAGGAACCTTTTCATCTCCTCCGGCTCTTCCGGGGGTTCTGAAGTGTACAGCTTACTATAGAAGTCCTGAAATACCTTATTCAGTCCTGCCGGGTCCTCCACTCTGCTCCCCTCCCCATCAACCACTCTACTTATTTCCCTGGCCGCCTCTCTATTCCTGAGTTGCTGCGCTAGCAATCTGCTGGCCTTCTCCCCAAGCTCATACACCACTCCCTTCGCCTTTCTAAGTTGTTCCATAGCCCTACTCGTGGATAGCACCCCCAGTTTTGCCTGCAATCTCCGTCTCTCCCTGTGTAGGTCCTCCCCCGGGGACCCTGCATGCTCCTCGTCTATCCGGTGAATTTCCCTTAGCACTCTGTCCATTTCTGCTCTGCCGCCCCGACCCTGTGAGCCCGAATTGAGATCAGCTCCCCCCTCACTACTGCCTACAGCGCCTCCCACAGGGTCGCTGCTGAAACCTCTCCCGTATCGTTCGCCTGCAAGTAATTTTGCATACACTTCCGAAGTCTCTCTCATATCCCCTCCTCCGACAACAGTCCTACGTCTAACCTCCATTTGCGGGCCCTTGTCTCACTCCCATTGTTTCCCTGACCTCATCTCCCCACTCCCCAGCACACCATCCCCCACTCCGACCCACTGGAGCAGTCTCACTAAGATGGGAAAGATCAAACAAGATGTAAACATCAAACAGCAACGCGAGGCTGCTCCAGGTACAACACAGTTCCAGCTGTGTACACAGAAAAGTGTTAACCCACGTCCCTTTCTGAGCACTAAAAAGAAAATAAATATATATAACACCGCAATACAAGGAAAAAGACCATTCGAGAGGTGTTTGGGGGGGGGGGGGGGGGGGGGTGTGGGTGGGGGGGAGGAATACCCTTCTCCCACATCCCCCACAGGCAAAAACTGCCCACACAAAAAATACACAAGGCACCTTTAAAGCAGTAAACAGTCGACCTGCAGTCCAGGCACAGTAAGCGTCCCTTCAACCAGTAATTCTCGGACCTTAGCTTGCGTCCATGGGACCTTTTTTCGAGACCAGCCCCTGATCCCTCACAAAGTCCATCGGTTCTTCGGGCTCTGAGAAGTAGTTTGTGTTGGCCCTGATGCGTAACCCAAAGACGGGCCGGGAAGACCAGACCAAACATCACTTGCTTTTTCAACAACACTTCCTTAACTTGTTTAAAGGCTGCTCGCCGCCTGGCCACCTCCTGCCTTAGGTCCTGGTAAATGCGAAGGACACTGTTATTCCACGTGCTGCTCTTAGCGCTCTTTGCCCATTGCAGCACCCGCTCCTTCTCCACAAACCTGTGGAACCTAATCCCCATCGGACGGGGGGGACCCCCCGGACGCACCTGTCTCGCCTGTACTCTGTGTGCCCCCTCCAGCTCCGGCGGTCGCGGACAGGCTTCAGCCCCCATCAGCTGCATCAACAGGCCCGCCACGAACGCTGTGGCATCAGCTCCCTCCGCCCCCTCCGGGAGGCCGATGATCCTCAGATTTTGTCTATGGGCTCTATTTTCCAGCTCCTCTACTCTGTCCAGCAGTCTTCTCTGTCTCTCCTTCAACCCGTCGACTTCTAGTGCAGCAATCGTCTGCGCGTCCGCCTGCTCCTCCACCGCCTCCCCCAGCTCCTTAACTTTTTTGTCCTGGGCATCAAATCTCTGGTTCAATTGATCCACTGCCTTCTGAAGTGGGTCCAAGGTATCCCGCTTCAACGATTCAAAACTGCTTTTTATCACCTGCAGCATGTTTTCCAGCGCCTGCTGGATCGCTGGGTCCGAGGTCTGCAGGTCCGCCATCTTTGCTCCCGGGTCAGCTTCCCCTGCAGCTTGCCTTTGTCCCTTCCTCTCCCGTTTGCGCTGCTTTCTGCTCTCCCGCAGTTCCATACAGCTCTGCCCGTTCCTTAGCACCTCCGTGGCTGTCTTTCCAGCGCTCCGCAGTCCCGCAAAACCGGGGAACCAGGTCCTCAAATCCCGCCGGAGTGAGAGCCCACGAATGTGCGGCTCACTCACTCATTGCCGCCACCGGAAGTCCCCGGTATGATATTTTGAGGGAAATTTGAATGTTGTGATATCCCTATACACCTGCTGCCCTTGTTGTTCCAGGTCTTGGGGGTCTCACGTTTTGGAGGTACTGTTGAAAAAGCCTTGACAATTTGCTGCAGAGCATTATGTAGATGGTGCACATTGCAGTCAGTGTGCTGGAGATGGAGGAAGGGAATGTTTAAGATTTGGATGAGTATCAATCAAGTGTGTTGACTTGTGCTGGATAATGTTGAGCTTCTTGAGTGTTGTTGGTGTGACACTCCTGATTTATGCCTTGATAGTAGAAAGTCTTTGGGAAATCAGTAAGTGAGTAACTTTCCACAGAATACCCAGAATGTAACCTGCTCTCTTGCTCTTGTAGCCACCGTTAAGCCAGTTAAGCCTCTGGTCAATGGTGACCTCCACCCCACCTCTCCTCGATGTGGATGGCGATGGATTCAGCAAAGGTCGTGCTATTGAACATCAAGATGATCGTTGTCTGGTACTTGATGGTGTAAATGTTACCTGTCACTTATCAGTTCAAACCAGAATGTTGCTCTTGCTTCTGTGTAGGTGCAGATCGCTTCATTATCTGCAGAGTTGCGAATGAAAGTGAACACCACAATTGTCAGCAAGCGTCCCCACACCTGACCTTTTAGGCAGAAAGATCATTGAAGATGATTGGGGCTTGTGGTGGGACACTCACAGTAGAGGTCACATGCTGGGTGCAGAACAGTCATTGTCAATATCCTGGGGAAGGTCTGAGGTAAGAACCAATCACTCCCCTTGTAGTGTAACCTGATGCAAATGAAGGATATTGCATTAAAGGGACTCCTGCAGTAATCTCCTGGGACTGAGATGTTTGACTTCCAACAACCACAGTCACTTGTGCTGGGTATGACTGCAGGTGGTGGAGAGTTTTTCCTTTGATTCCCAATTAAATTTTAGAAGGGCTCCTTGATGTCATATTCAGTTAAATGCCACCTTAATGTCACTTTCACCTGACCTCTGGAATTCAGCTCTCCTCCAAAGCTGTAATTGTAATGAGATCTGAAACTGAGTAGCCCTGGCAGAACCCAAACTGAGCATTGGTAAGTAGGTTGTTGGTGAGTAAGTGCTCCTTGAAAGCATTGTTTAATACACCTTTCATCACTTTGCTGATAATTGAGAATGGACAGCAGTGCTAATTCACTCAGTTGAATTTGTCTTGCTTTTTTCTTATGAAGAGAAACAAAATAATGAGACTATTTCCATTGGAGCAGACATGGGATTTAACAATTTAAAATTGTTTAAAAGATTTATTTATTTAGGACTGTTGAGAGGGAGAATTGCATATTTAGCTGAAGCAGAATACGGTTCAGGGCTGTATTGCTCTAGCAAAGAGCCTACACTGCACTGTAAATATCAATAAGTATCTTGAATAACATCTATGAAATTAAGCCATCATCCAGATTATGATGTGGGTGATACAATAACACCATTTTGTCATCTTGATGTATTCTCCATATGCAAATGCATGGAAGAACAAATTGTATTTATATGAATAAAATGCCATCAAAATGAGCTATTTTGGGAACCTGGCCATTTAAGTTTCATTTTATGATGGATATAAGGCCTCATGTCAGTGGCACCATTTGCATCCTTTTATTCACCTCTCAATTATTCCATATCAAGAAAATTGACCTGCCATTAATCCTTTTTTTGACCAACTAGCGTATTATCAAACTGTGACTTACTTTGTTTTGTACAATCAAATTTTGTGTTTTAACCTAGTAATTTATGTTTGTGGTTCTCTATCACCTTAATTTTGAATGCTTTTTATTTTGCACTAATTCCCGCCAATACAAGATGGCCACCGTCTGTGGTCCTGCACAGGCGCATGACTCCACATATATGTGCAGAAATCCAGTGTGATTAATCTTTATTATAGTCACAAGTAAGCATACATTAACACTGCAATGAACTTACTGTGGAAAAACCCCGAGTTGCCGCATTCCAGGGCCTGTTCGGGTACACAGAGGGAGAATTCAGAGTGTCCAATTCACCTAACAGCACGTCTTTCGGGACTTGTGGGAGGAAACCGGAGTGCCCGGAGGAAATCCACACAGACACTGGGAGAATGTGCAGACTCCGCACAGACAGTAACCCAAGAGGGAATTGAACCTGGGACCCTGGCACTGAAGCAGTGACTACGCTGCACCTAGTCTGCCAGGACCCCGTTGCACATGCGTCAATTACATCACTGTGCAGGCATGCTGACGGCAGAAGAATCACGTGTGCATGATTTTGTGGGTTTTTTGATTCTGGAGCGCATGCCCACAGGTTCACGACAGAAGAGGTCACCATATGGTGCAACCGATCTGACAACCGGGACTCCACAGCCACCATGAGATCAGACGCACATTGTGGAAAGTACCTCCCTATCTTTGAACCTTTCTCTCTCCCCTGCCCATTCCTTCTCTATCTCTCTGACCTCCAACCCCTGAAGCCCTCTGTGATTTGTGTGTTACTACATTTCTGGTCTCCTGACCATTCTTCATTGCTCCTAAATTGGCGCTGGTATTTTCAGCTGCTAAATCTCTTAGTCCTAGAATTAACATCCTGTGGGAAGATTTTAAATTCATACACATCCACAATTCTGCTGCAGATTGGATTGGATTTGTTTATTGTCATGTGTACCGAGGTACAGTGAAAAGTAAGGAAATTTGGCATGTCCACATTGACTCTTAACTTTTAGACAAACCATAGAAAGCATACTATCACAGCCTGGTATGGCAACTGCCCGGCCCAAGACCGCAAGAAACTACAGAGAGTCGTGAACACAGCCCAGTCCATCACACAAACCCACCTCCCATCCACTGACTCTGTCTACACCTCCTGCTGCCACGGGAAAGCAGGCAGCATAATCAAAGACCCCTCCCACCCGGCTTATTCACCCTTCCAACTTCTTCCATAGGGCAGGAGATACATAAGTCTAAGAACACGCACAAAACAGATACCAAAAACCGCTTCATCCCTGCTGTTACCAGACTCCTAAAGGACCCTCTTATGGACTGATCTGGTCTCTTCATACATCTTCTCTACTGAGTAGTGACAAAGTACATCAACAAATAGTGATTGGTTACAGTGCGGAACAAGGGCCAAACAAAGCAAACACATGGGCTGGTGTCGTGAATAGTGTTCTTACAGGGAACCGATCAGTCCGAGGGAGGATTGTTGAGGAGCCTAGTAGCTGTGGGGAAGAAGCTGTTCCTATGTCTGGATGTGCGGTCTTCAGACTTCTGTATCTTCTGCCTGGAAGAGGGCAAAGCCTGGGTGTGAAGGGCCTCTGACAATGCTGTCTGCCTTCCTGAGACTGCGGGAAGTGTAGACAGAATCAATGGGAGGGTGGCAAGCTTGTGTGATGCATTGAGCTGAGTTCGCTACACTCTGCAGTTTCTTGTGAGCTTGGGTCAAGCCATTGCCATATCAAGCTGTGATGCAGCAGGATAGGATGCCTTTTATGGCACACCTGTAAAAGTTGTGAGAGTCGATGCAGACATGGCGAATTTCTTTAGCTTCCGTAGGAATTAGCGATGTTGTTGGGCTTTCTTGACTGTTGCATCAATGTGAGTGGACCAGAACAGACTGTTGGTGGGAGCATAAAGCTGTCGACCATCTCCACTTCGGAGCCATAGATGTAGACTGGGCAGGAGGGTTCGTGCTACGCTTCCTGAAGTCGATGATCAGTTCCTTGGATTTACTGACATTTATTAGAGAGGTTGTTTTCGGTGCAACCAAGTGATCTATTTCCCTTCTGTAGCCTGATTTGTTGTTGTTTGAGATAAGACCCACCACAGTCGTGTCATTTGCAAACGTGTAGATCGAATTGGAGTTACATCTTGCCACACAGTCATGCGTGTATAGGGAGTGCAGTAGTGGACTGAGCATACATCATTGCAGAGCCCCGGTGTTAAGGACTATCATGGAGGAGGAGCTGTTCAGGTTGCAATCTGTTGGTGAGGAAGTCAAAGATCCAGCTGCATAGGGAGAGGTCAAGTCCAAGATTGCAGAGTTTGGTTATTAGTCTTGTCGGGATAATGGTGTTGAAGGCGGAGCTGTAGTCTATGAACAACAGTCTGATGTAGGTGTCCTTATTGTAGAGGTGTTTGAGTGTTGATTGTACGGCCAGAGAGATAGTATCTGCTGTGGACCGGTCGCGGCAATATATGAACGGCAGTGGATAGAGACCATCTGGGAGGCAGACGTTGATCCATCTCCTGACTAGCCGCTCGAAGCATTTCATGATAAGAGATGTCGGGGTGACCGGTCGGTAGTCGTTGAGACATGCTACCTTGTTCTTTGGTACTGGTATTATGGTGGTTTACTTGAAGGAGGTGGGACACAGTTAGCAATGTTGGAGCAATTAAAATCTGATTGCTCAAGTACTCCTAATTGGTTCACGGAGATCTCCAGAGGTTGAATCAGACTGGAGGAAACTATGGGGAGGATAGTGAGGCCTTGGACTTGAAAACAAGGATGAGAATTTTAAAATCAAGGCATTGCCTGACCGAGAGCCAATGTAGGTCAGTGAGCGCCGGTGTGATATGTGAACGGGACATATGAGCAAGGACACTGGCAACAGAGTTCTGGATGACCGAATCCCATGGAGGGTAGAATGGGAGAGATCAACCAGGAGTGGGATGGGACAGTCAAGTCTAACAAAGGCTGAATTACGGTTTCAGTAGCAGATGAACTGAGGCCAAGGTGAGGTTGGGCGATGTTAATGGAAGTGGAAATAGGTGGTCTTAGTAATGGCACGGATATGCGGTCGGACCCTTTACTCGACAAAGTTGACTAGTGTGTTAAGTCTTTTCACCAATGGTGGTAAAACCACTGTTGATGGATAATGGCAATGCTGACTGCAGCTGATTCTCTATTTTGGTACTAATGTACTGCTGGTGGAACTGACAGCCAACAACCCTTCCATTTGGTATATCTGTTATATTTGTGATGTAAAGTTGTTGATCAAGCAAAACCGCACATGACACTTTAAAATTCCTTTAAAGATGTTTGACAAAGGCCCTGTGCAGTTGCTTATACTGTCGTAACACTTCCTCCATTTGTGGTAATAACCCAAAAAATATAAATGCTGCAGACTCCAACTTATAGCAGCATGGTATAATATTGTTGGTTCTGAAGCTTGCCTATTTTATCCAGAATGAGATGAGAATATCATTCAAGAATAATGTGAGTAGTCTACTCTTAAAAGGGCATCCTCAGAATTAGCTGGTTCCAGGAACTTGATGCATCATTGACTTCCTTTGACTTGGAAAGAAAGATTTGCATTTGTATAGCACTTTTTGCAACTCTGGATGTCTAAAAGCACTTTTTACAATTGCTGGATGTCTAAAAGCACTTTACAGCCACTAAAGTATGTTTGAAGTGTAGTAATGTAACAAACAGAGCCAATTTGCGCACATTAATCCCCACATTCAGAAATTATAATGAATCGATGATTTTTTTTTTTGTGATGTTGATTGAAGAATAAATATATGCCAGGACACCAAGAATATCTTCCCTGCTTGGGGAGGTAGTGGTGTAGTGGTATTGTCACTGGACTAGTAATCCAGAGAACCCAGGGTTAAGTTCTGGGGACCCAGGTTCGAATCCCATCATGGCAAATAACGAGATTTGATAGAAACCTGGAATTAAAACTCTAATGATGACCATGAAACCTACCTTTGTTGATTGTCCTAAGAACTCATCTGATTCACTAGTGTCCTTGAGGGAAGGAAATCTGCTGTCCTTACCTGATCTGACCTACATGTGATTCCAGACCCACAGCAATGTGGTTGACTCTTGACAACCCCTTCAAGGGCAATAAAGGTTGGGCCAGCCAGCGATGTCTACATCCCATGAACAAATGAAAGATGGTAATTCTGAGAGTACTCTTATCAGTACTGCACTAATTTGTCAGTCTTGATTTTCTTCTCTTAAAATAATTTTTACTCAATTTTTCACAGATTATCACAACAGAAAAATAGAGCCCCCTCCCCTTTACACAAATAATAAAACAACAAGAACAAAAGTGCATAAATAAACGTTAAACAGTAAACAATAGTGCATCCCCTACTAGACACAAACTTACCCCCCCCCCCCCGGGGGGGCCGGGTTGCTGCTTCTGCTGACCATCTCCTAACGCTCCGCCATGAAGTATGGGAACGGCTGCCACCGCCTGAAGAACTCTTGAACAGATCCCCTTTAAGGCAAATTTCACCTTCTCCAATTTAATAAACCCTGCCATGTTGTTAATCCAGGATTCCAAGCTTGGGGGCCTCGCATCCTTCCACTGAAGCAGAAATCTTCGCCGGGCTACCAGGGGCGCAAAGGCCAGAATACCGGCCTCTTTCGCCTCCTGCACTCCCGGCTCATCCGACACCCCAAATATTGCGAGCCCCCAGCTAGGCCTAACCCTGGAATTCACTACCCTTGACACCATCCTCGCTACGCCCCTCCAGAACTCCTCCAATGCTGGACATGCCCAGAACATGTGGGTGTGGTTTGCTGGGCTCTCCTTCCCAGGGCATCCACCCACACACCCTCGTCGATCTCCTCCCCCAGCTCCTCCTCCCCCTTACCTTTTAACTCCTCCGCCGAGGCCTCCTCCTCCTCCTGCATCACCTGATAAGTTGCCGAGATTCTACCCTCTCCAACTCCACCCCCGAAAGCACCCTGTCCTGGACCCTAACTAATGCCCTTACCTGCATATATCTGAAAGCATTTCCAGGGGGGAGGCCGAATCTCTCCTCCAGCTCCCCAAAGCTCGCAAATTTCCCGTCCATGAACAGGTCCCCCATCCTCCTAATACCTGCCCCGTGCCAACTCAGGAACCCCCCATCCATTTCCGTATCGGGGACCACACCGGAGCCCCACCTCCCCCCTGTGGCGTCTCCATTGCAACCAGATTTTGAGGGTCGCCGCTACCAGCGGGCTCATGGTGTACCTCGTCGGAGGAAGCGGCAGCGGTGCCGTCACCAGCGCCCCCAGGCTTGTGCCCACACAGGAAGCCATCTCCAGCCACTTCCACACCGCCCCCTCCCCCTCCATTACCCACTTACGTATCATCGCCACGTTGGCAGCCCAATAGTCCCCACATAAGTTTGGCAACGCTAACCCCCACCCCCCCCTGTCCCTGCTCCGCTCCAAGAACACCCTTCTCACCCTCGGGGGGGGGGGGGGGGGGTCGTCTTCACCCATAATACTCCTGTTAACCCGTTTAAAAAAGGCCTTGGGGATCAGGATGGGGAGGCACTGAAACAAAAATAAAAACCTCAGGAGCACCGTCATTTTAACCGACTGCACCCTACCCGCCAGGGGGAGCGGCAGCATATCCCACCTTTTGAATTCCTCCTCCATTTGCTCCACCAGCCTCGATAAGTTGAGCTTATGCAGGCCCCCCCCCCCCCCCCCCCCCCCAGCTCCTAGCGCAGGAAAAAGCCCACGCTTTCCACCCACCCGACCCCGCCTCCTCTGGTGCAGCTCCCTTTCCAGCTCAAGTCACAATACCCCCGGCTCGGGCCTCCCCCCGGGTGGGGCCCCATCTTCATTTCCAGCCACCGACGCCCAAAGGCTTGTACCTGCCCCCCCCCCCCCCCCCCCCCTCAAACCCACAGAGAAGAAACATTGCCCAACCAACCGCACGATCCCCCCCAGAACACGACACAACAGTTCCAACCACCCCTCCTCAGCATCCCCTCGTCCCCAGCCCTCAATCCGAGTCCAGCTTTTCGGCCTGAATAAAGGTCCACGCCTCCTCCGGAGTCTCGAAGTAATGGTGACGGTCCCTGTAGGTGGCCCACAGTCGTGCCGACTGCAACATGCCGAACATCACCCCTCTCCGATGCACCACCACCTTAGCCCAATTGTACCCGGCCCTCTTCTTAGCCACCTCCACGCTCCAGTCCTGATGAATCCGGACCTCTGCGTTCTCCCACCTGCTGCTCCGCTCTTTCTTTGCCCACCTTAAGACTCATTCTCTGTCCACAAAACGGTGGAACTGCAACAGCACCGCCTGCGGCGGCTCGCTGGGCTTGGGCCACCTCACCAGCACTCGATGGGCCCCCTCCAGCTCCAGGGGCTCCTGGAAGGCCCCCGTGCCCAGCAGCGTGTTCAACGTGACCACATAGGTTCCGACATCCGATCCTTCCAGCCCCTCCGGGAGACCCAGAATCCGCAGATTCTTTCTTCTCGACCGGTTCGCCATGTCCTCTAACTTCTCCTGCCATTTCTTTTGGAGCGCCTCGTGCGCCTCCACCTTCACCGCCAGGCCCAAGATCACGTCCTCATTCTCCGAGACCTTTTGCTGGACCTCCCAGCGGCGCTCCTTGGGCCCTCTGAGTCTCAAGCAGCTTGTCAATTGACGCCTTCATCGGCTCCAGCAGCTCTGCTTTCAGCTCCGTGAAGCAGCGCTGGAGAAACTCCTGTGACCACTGCGCCCACTCTGCCTGCTCTCCACCTGCTGCCATCTTGGTCTTCCTCCCTTGCAACTTTCTCTGCTCCAATTCCACTTTTTTCACCGCTCCACTCCTGGTCCAATCCATAGAGTGCCAGGGGAATATTGCTATCCCCTTCCCACACTGGGACTCGTCGGAAAAGTACCATTGGGGGCCCTAAAAAGAGCCCAAAAGTCCGTTTCTAGCGGGAGCTGCCAAACATGCGACGTAGCTCCGCATAGCCGCAACCGGAAGTCCAGTCTTTATTTTCATACTCAAACCTGGACTGAAGGAACATAAACCAAGAACCTTGTGACTCTGAGGCTATCAACTGAGCCGCAACTTAAAATTTAAGTTCCTGACACCTAGATTTGCATCTGAAGACCCTAACATTAATAGACTTTATTTCCAAACTGAGTTGAATTATTCACAGCTTGTGCATTCCCAGGATTCCAGATTATCTTTTCTGTGTTCTGCTCCCAAGATACAAGGAAACCTTACATTAGTCATCTCTCTAGTTAAATTCTCATGGTGATAACTTTGCTCATAGTAATCAGATGGGTAGCTGAATCAGGACAGACATTTGTCGTCTAGAGAAACTCTGCTGTTGAGGATAGCTTTTTAACCAAGCTCATTGTGTTAAATTTATATCCAAATCATCCAAGTTATCTGAATAGAACTCCAATCTCAGCAGTTGATGTGGGAACTATGTTGCAGTAGTTTATTGCAGACATCTCGTGTAGCTTTGAGAATAACAGCCAAGGATTCTGTGTAGAATTACTTTTTCCTGGAAAACCCTTCATGAAGCAAATTGCAACTACTTGTGGAAATTTGGAAGAAACAGCAAATTCCTAAAACTCTTTGGTAGGCTCCAAAGTCCCCTGTGGTGCTTGCAGTTGTTGAGGACGGTAGGAGAAAGTTTTTTTTACCAGATCCAAACAATGGTAAGTATTCTGTGTAATAAGATAAATTGAAGGTATCCATTTTTAGGAGTAAGATGTTTTTAAAATGTATGAGACCCAGTAACCACACCTAACCTTTTGGAAACTAAGGGGCATTTACCATGGCTAATCCACCTAACCTGCATTGACTTGATGGATGTGAACAATTTTCAAAGGATTGTTCCTTTGAATTGATCGGTGATTTGGGCACTGTTGCCTTGAACACAGCCAAACAATCTAGTAAAGACCCTCTGCAGTCCAGATTCATAAAAGTGATGCTTGGAAAATTTGATGTTGCATGTGGAATTTGAATTTAATTTCAAGTGGTCCCCCAAAAGGATTACAATATGCAGCTAAAACATGAAAGTCTTCTACAGGTTGCAGATATAATTTTTTTCCTGAATTAATTGGTTTGTATAGGAGTTCTGTGACAATGAATAGTTTCTCACTTTTGGGTTTCTCGTAAGGAATATGTTTCAAGGTGTCTTTCCACCAGATGTTCTCTTGCCCTCCCTATGGTGGAGTTTTGAATGAAAAAAGATGATCTAATAATCTCTCATGGTTTCCCAATATTTTACACTTTGATTTTAAACCCAGTGTGATTATCATGGACTATCAAGATGGCACAGTGGTTAGCACTGCTGCCTCACAGCGCTAGAGACCCAGGTTCAATTCCAGCCTTGGGTGACTGTGGAGTTTGCACTTTTCCTCCCCCATGTCTGCATGGGTTTTCTCCGGGTGCTCCGGTTTCATCTCACAGAAGATGTACAGGTTAGGTGGGGTTACAGGGATAGGGTGGAGAGTGGGCCTAGGTAGGATGCTATTTGAGGGTTGGTGCAGACTTGATGGGCCGAATCGCCTCCTTCTGCGCTGTAGGAATTCTATGGTTTTATGTCCATGGCTGTTTTGACAAACAGCAATTATTTAGCATTTAAAAGGTTTTACTGTCACCTAGCAATACTTAGAAAAGCTCAAATTGAATTTGTTTTCACAGCCTGATTGGTTGCTTTGAAGTGCTTCTCTTGCTAATTTCTCATTGTTTGATAAAAGCATGTTGTTAAATGAATTAATTCTGAATTGAAATTTCCAGCAGCATCTTTATTCTCATCACTAAAATTGCAAAATAACTTCCAAAAGGATTACAGAAAACATTTAAAAAAGTTGATTAATATTTGAAGACCTTTTGGTTGAGGGTTTTTACCACATACTACATGTATGGAAAAATACATAAATGTAAAACACTTAGCAGAACATCCTGTATGCGTATTTTGTACTCCACAATCCAGATGCTGCTCATTTACTGACTTTGTTTTTCATTTGTAACATTCACAGAATGGTGAGTGTACTAACCTGAAGTCTGAAACTGTTGAGCATTTTTTTACCTTTTAAGTTTCCTCACTAAATAACAATTAAACTATTTGGCCTGTGGCTCGGAGTAACAATTCGACATTGTGCCCTGAAAGGGACAAGCTTCAACTCGGCAACAGAATAATATGTTGTGCATTACACTTCCCTCCTTTTATAAAAGTCTTATTACCTGACTAGCCATGCACGCCATAGGTCTCTATGAAAACTGGTTGATCAGCAAGTCAGCATGAAGCTGTGAAGAATGTGTCAAGTCTGACTAGTTTAGTTGGATTTTTTTGAGGTGGTCACTGGTATGAATGTTGGCTGTGTGGATTTTCAGGAGGCAGAATGTAAGGTCCCACAAAAGCTAATAAAAATGTTTGAATCCATGGTTGTGATTCGCATACTCCTGTTACGACACACTGGGCTAGTGCGTGGACACACACACATGTGCACACACAGCACAGGTAGTACTTCCTTCTAGGCTTGATGGTTTTCTCTGGAAAGGTTGACCACTTTCTCTGCAGAGTCAACATTTCAGTTTCACAGCAAAGGATGTGTCCAACACTCTCGCTGCTTTCAGAACAGCAGTGCAGTTCTTTCACTTCTGCAAGCAGGAGAGAGAGTTCTTTTCACTTCCAAGATCTAAACACGTCTGCCCAGTTCTCCCAGACAGCATCACGCAGAAACTGATTGCTGACTGTTGTCAGGCAGAACCTTGTCCCTGGGCAACCTAGTTAACAAATCAAACAAACCTAAGATCCATTATGTATTGAAGAGTCTGATTTCTCCTTTACAAAGTACAAAGCCAGGGAACAAGTCTTCTGGCAAGCAGGCTGCTTCAACTTTGAATCTTCTGTTTAAAGACGCATCCTGACTATGGGTCCACTGACCAGAAATAAAATAAATAAGAACAAAAGAACTAATAGGAAGCACTCCTACACTCCATGAAAGGTGTTGAAATTTCTTGAGGTAAAGCTGAAAGAGTTATCGTTTTAGTAGTCTATGCTAAACTTGTTGAACCAATGCAGAACACCAGTCACCAAAGCGAAGAGATTGTTGAACTGCTGAATGCAAGTGGAAAGAAGTTATGTCCAGATTGTGCAGTGTTCTGTTCAGACTACACAGTGCTCAGTTTTGCTCACCGTAGAGTTTGGGAGCAGTGCAGAGTAAAGCCAAAAAGCTGATTTCTACTGTAAAAGCTCTGATTTAGTAAATAACTGATGAAACTTGGGATTTCCGGCCTGGAAAAAGGGCTTCTAAGGGGATACAAGATAGTTAATGGAATGGAATAGATTAACATTCTAAGGAGGCATCAGTTACAAATAGTAAATTTAGAATTGAGTTGATTGGCAAGTTGGGATAAAAGACTGTCAAGTCTGACTAGCTTAGTTGGATTTTTTGAGGCGGTCACTGGTTTGAATTTGTCTGTGTGGATTTTTAGAAGGCAGTTGGTTAAAATCGCATAAGAAATTATCAAAAATGAAAGGACACCCAATTGGAGGTAACCTTGTGACGTGAGTTATTTTAACATTTTAAAAATAAATTTAGAGTATCCAATTAAGGGGCAATTTAGCATGGCCAATCCACCTATACTGCACGTCTTTGGGTGAAACCCAAGCAGGCACAGGGAGAACATGCAAACTCCACACGGACAGTGACCCAGAGCTGGGATTCAAACCCGGGTCCTCAGCGCCGTAGGCAGCAATGCTAATCACTGCACCACCGTGCTGCCCTTGTGACATGGGTTAATAATTAGTTGAGCAATAGAAGCTGGAATAAGGATAAAGAGAATACATTCTGATTTATTGGATATGGTGAGTGATGTTCCTCTGGGATCTGTACTGGGGCCTCTACTTTTGAATGAAGTAACAGAATGGTATATACACAAGTTGCATTTATGGAAGCAGCAAATTACAAAAGTACCCAATTCTTTTTTATCCAGTTAAGGGGCAATTTGGTGTGGCCAATCCACCTGTGTGTATGTTGGGTGTGTATTTCCATTTATATAGTCTTATCACCTTGACATGCCTTTACTTTTTTCTTACACTGGTAAATGCAATAGCCTTTTTTTCCAACAAAATCTTACAGATAACCATGAGGCTGACATTGGGTGGTGTCAAGTGAGGGAATGTTTTTTTTTAAATTTAGAGTACCCCATTATGTTTTTCCAATTAAGGGGCGATTTAGCATGGCCAATCCACCTAACCTACACATCTTTGGGTTTTGGGGACGAGATCCACGCAGACACGGGGAGAATGTGCAAACTCCACACGGACAGTGACCCGGGTCCTCGGTGGCGTGAGGCAGCAGTGCTAAATATTGTGCCACCGTACCGCCCCTGATTACAAAGGGACTTGAGCAGACTAAATGGATATAAGTGGCCAATAAGAGTCCCAGATCCAAGAAAGACAAATCAGAATATTATGAGATGTGGATGAACAATTTGGAATTTGGGTGTTCATTTATACAAATCACTAAATGGAATCTAGCCATGATTTCAAGGATATTGGTATACAAAAGTGAGGAAATAATGTTTCAGTTGTACAGAATCTTGGTCAAACCCCATCTGGAGAGCAGCGTTCATGTTGGCCACCAAACCTGGGGGGAGATGTATTCTCCTTCAGAGGTGCAATGCTGTTTTACCAGCTTAATAGAGCTTTAAAGGATAAAAGTGAGGGCAGATTGCATGAACTTGGCTTGTATTCTCTCAAGTTCAGAAGATTGGGGTGGCACAGTTGCAGTGGTTCGCACTGCTGCCTCACAGGGCCAGGGACCTGGGTGACTGGAGTTTGCACTTCCTCCCGGATCAGTGTGGGTTTTCTCCCGAGTGCTCCGGTTTCCTCCCACAGTTCAAAGATGTTTAGGTGAGGTGATTTGGCCATGCTAAATTGTCCCTTAGTGTCCAAATAAGTGCAGGTTAGGAGTTACATGGATAGAGTGGGGGAGTGGGCCTATGTAAGATGTTCTTCAGAGGGTCGGTGCAGACTCAATGGGCCAAATGTCCTCATTCTGCACTTTAGGGATTCTGTGGTTCTATTGAGTAGTATAATCAATGTCTTTTGAAAAGGTATGTACAGAGAAACTTTACTCTGGGTGCTAAATCAAATTCAACTTTCAAGACTGATCTTGATATTATTTAAGACCTTGGTTACGTTTCAAGGCATATGGAGCCAAGATGTAAACCATACATTGTGGTGTAAATGTCGATAGGCATATAAGATAACCCAATTTCTGGTTCCCCAAAAATCATGCGTTTACATATACTCTGTGTATAAGCCTTTTCAGCCACTACATGCTATACTCTCATTTGTAAGCAACCTCAATTTTTTACCCCACAAACGGATGTTTTAGTTGTAACTTATTACTTCAAACAATGGATTGAGCAGGCAATACAAAGGTCCGCAGGTATTTGAGACCTACCCACACAGAACAGACCCTGCGTGGTGAACAACAAACATGGCGACCACCCACATCAGTGATCCACTTTATACTTGGTGTATAAGTTGAGCACTTTTTTTGGAGGAATTTGTTTGAGGCTTGAAAGGTCGACTTGTATGCTTGCATCTTGAGTGAATGCCATTGATATACAGGTCAGCTGTGATCTAACTGAATGAAGAACAGTTTCAAGGAGCAAAATGGTCTACTTGTGCTCCTTTTTAAAAAATATAAATCTGTTTAACGAAGTTTTAAGTGCTGACAAGTTCATTATGTACCTGACCAGTTAGGTTAAATAACATTATCTCTTGCTTTATAAAAGTTTTAAAAATTGAGATCTCCCATTAGATTACTGTGCAATCCTGAAAAGAGTGCAGTTTCTGCCCGAGAGCATAGCCTTGTATTTTCTACTGGCACCACATGATTCCTCCCCACATCACACTACACAGGAAGTGTTGAATTTAAATCAGACATGGAGCTACTTACAAAATTTCCGCTCAATCTTAAAGGGGAAAAGGCGCCGAGTCATTGTAGTTAATTTTCATTTTTACAGATTTATTCAGAGTCTAGGACCTAGTTGGTCAGGCATCGATGCAATAATTTTCCAAATAATGCAACTGCTCCTAACCTATTGGAGATCAGGTGGCTGACCGCTTACTGATACAGTAAAAAGGGAAATGGTGAAAGGTGTTCCATATGGATTTTTGGGAACTATCGGCCTGTTTTTGGAGCATGGCCACATTAGATTGAGGAATTCTGCTCTAATGAATATATTGTCGACGAAGGCACCAACCTGCTATTGCTCTGGAAATCTGGCCTGTTAATCTAAATTAACAAAGGGGTGGCTTTTACTTGTGACATTTAACACCTGAGAATTTCATAATTTGTATCTCCAAGCAATAGATCGGTGTTATACCAATGCTTCACTTATTCAAGTATTGTACCCCTTGACTGCCGCAAACCAGCCTTGCTTGTAGATCCCCATTTGTTCAAAGTTACTTTGTATCCACTAATGCAAGTGCATAGCTTCAGCTTTTACGCAACCATTTGTGTTGGTGAATGCTTTGCTGCATAACAGTTGGCTTCATGAGCTCTTTCTCGCATACAAATTCTCACCTTTTTCAGACGATTGGCTTCCTCGTAAACTACCATAAAAACATGCACAGTAAAATGGCTAATTTGGGTCTGAAGGAAATGAGGTCTAATTTAGTCACTTCTCATTGATGGTTTAAACCAAATGCACTTGAAAACTGGCATTTTGTTTTCCCACATGCATGCATGTGTATTTATGAATTGGTAGTGTTTTATTGATACAGATTTTAATAATTTGTGCTGTGTAGCTTTAGAATCTTATCTAAATCGTAAAATGCATTTAACTGCAGAGATGGGTCATTAAAAACTACCAGTTTGTGAAGTAAAGTGCATTGCATTTTTTATAAGCAAAAATGGAGGGTGGCTGGCTAACTTGCTCTTTCATGGGAAGTGGACATCATCCATAATTGCCCTAGAAGATAGTAGTGAGCCACCTTCTTGAACTGCTGTCTCCTTGATGCAGGTACACCCACAGAGTTCTGTTGGTAATGTTCTAAGATTTGGTCCAGTGACTGAGGAGGAATAGCAGTAGCAGTACACTGCAGTTCCAAGTCAGGACATTGTGAGGCTTGAAGGCAAACCTGCACATGGTCGGATTCCTATATGTCTGTTGCCGTTGTCTCTCTAGGTGATAGAGAGGCCTCTGATTTGAAAGGTGCTGTGAATTGCTGCAATGCATCTTGTAGATGGTACACACTGCTACCACCGTGATTGATGATGGTAGAAGGACTGAATGTTTAAGGTAGTGAATAGGTTTCTGATCAAGCTGGCTGCTTTGTCCCAGATGGTGTCAAGCTTCTTGTGTTGTTGGAGCCGCATCCATTCAGACAAGTAAAAAATATTCCATTACACTCCTGATTTGTGTCTTTGTAGATGGACAAGGGAGTCAGGTTGTGAGTTACTTGCTACAGGACACCCAGCCTCTGGACTGCTCTTGTAGCCACAGTATTTATATGGCTGTTCCAATTCAGTTTAGCATCATAGAATTTACAATGCAGAAGGAGGCCATTCGGCCCATCGAGTCTGCAGAGACCCTTGGAAAGAGCACACTACCTAAGCCTCCACCCTATCCTTGCACCTCCACCCTATCCCCATAACCCCACCTAACCTTTTTTGGACACAAAGGGCGATTTAACATAGCCAATCCACCTAACTGCACATCCCTTGGACTGTGGGAGGAAATCTGAGCACCCGGAGGAAACCCGCGCAGACATGGGGAGAACGTGCAGACTCCGCACAGACAGTGACCCGAGCTGGGAATCGAATCGGGGACCCTAAAGCTGTGAAGCAACTATACTACCATGCTGCCCTGGCCTGTGATCATCCCCAGGATGTTTTATAGTAGGGGATTCAGTGATGGTCACGTCATGAGGAGAGGGTTAGATTTTCTCTTGCAGATGGTCATTGCCTGACACTTGTGTGGTGCAAATGCTACTTGCCATTTATTAGCCTAAGCATGAATGTTGTTCAGGAGTTGCTGCAGATGAATACAGACTGTTTCAGTATCTGAGGAGTTGTGAATGGTACTGAACACTGCAATCATCAGCGAACATCCCCACTTCGGACCTTGTGATGGAGAGAGGAGGTAATTGATAATGCAGGTGAAGATGGTTGGACATAGGACACTGCACTGAGCAATCCCTGCAGTAATGTCCTCGGACTCAAAATGATTGCACTCCAGATTGAACTCCAACACTGCAACCACCTTCCTGGGTGCCAGGTATGACTCCAACCAGTGAAGAGTTTTCCTGCTGATTCTCATTGACTTCAATTTTGCTAGGATTCCTTGATTCCACGCTCAGGCCAGTCACTCGTCATGCTTTGAGTCTAGCTCTTTTGTCCATGTTTGGGTGAAGGCACTGAGCATCAGTGAGCAGGTTATTGCTGTGCAAATGCCACTTGATAGCACTACCACCTTCCATCACATTGCTGATGATTAAGAGTAGGCTGATGGGGTGGTAAATTGGCTTGATTAGATTGGTCCTGCTTTTTGCGGATAGAGCATACCCAGCAATTGATGGGTAGCTGGTAGCTGTATTGTTGCATGAATTTCAAATTTGAGTACATGAATCTTAATTGTGTAAATATATTTTTCCTTTGTGAAATAGGGATAATTGTGATGTGCGTTACATTTGCTGTGTTAGTCCTGACCTGTATTATGCATAAAGATTGTTTTAAGGTGCATTGAAAATTAAAAATTAAATCAAATTTTGTCATCCTTCAAGGAACAAATGTGATTTATTATTATTATTTTTTTGTAGATGTTCCTGCACCTGAGCAAGAAAAGCTTTTTATTCAAAAACTGCGTCAATGCTGTGTCCTTTTCGACTTTATTGCTGATCCACTTAGTGACTTAAAATGGAAGGAAGTGAAAAGGGCTGCATTAAGTGAAATGGTGGAATATATCACACACAACCGCAATGTTATCACAGAGCCCATTTACCCAGAAGTAGTCCATGTGGTAAGTAATTTGGCATCATATTTACTGTGCGGTGCTTGACCGATAATAAATATTTAATGGTTGATAGAGCATGAACACCTAGATTTTGTCCACCATATCTGTAAAAATGCTCAATTTAGTTTGATTGGCTGCCAATGCAAAAGCAAAATACGCAACATCGATGCCTTAAACTGGTACCAGTCCAGACTAGTTGAACTATGTTGGACGAGTGTCAATTGGAATTTGGACACTATTCCTGTAAAACCACACAAGTACTACAAATTAATAGCTATACGAATATTGACCTTGCATTCTGAATCTATTTCCACCTTGTTTGTCATTTGGACGTGTCCCAATCATTTGTCAAATAGTCCACAAAATTTACGGATTTTTACAGATGCAGATTAACCAGCTAATCATTATCTCCATTTAGAGCTCGTGTTTTGCAGCAGCCTACCAGAGATGTCAAATGTAAAATTAGCTTCCAGAACTCTGCAGAATACTGGCGCCAGCACTAATCTTTCAATAATAATAATCTTTATTAGTGTCACAAGTAGGCTTACATTAACGTTGCAATGAAGTTACTGTGAAAATCCCCTAGTCGCCATACTCCGCCTGCCCGGGTACACACAGGGAGAATTCAGAATCTCTAATTCACCTAAAAGCACATCTTTCGGGACATTTGGAAGGAAACCGTAGGAAACCCACACAGATACGGGGAGAATGTGCAGACTCCGCACAGGCAGGGACCCAGGCCGGGAATCGAACCTGGGACCCTGGTGCTGTGAAGCAACAGTGCGAACCGCTGTGCTACCATGCCGCCCTAAAAAACACTTCATACCTGGGTGGGATCGAACCACCAACTTTTCAGTTCATAGCTGAACGTACTAACCGATTGCACCGCGGAGACAAGAACTCTGTAAATATCGGTTTATGATGAAGGTGATGAAATAATTCATGACCATCTTTTTACCAAAAATTGACTGTGATTAAAAAATAACTCATTTAACCAAACTCCGTATATTAATTTCTTGGCATAGTATATTTGGTAGGGGCTTTAAGAAAATTGTCTCCTAAGTAGTTTGTTTTGGGTGAAATGCTGGTTTGTTTAATGTTCATTCTTGCATTGGAAATCTGATACAAATCAAAATTCATGCACTACAGACAATTGCAGGCCTGTAAAGTAAAAAGATGGATTATGACATTTCAGGTGTGTAATCTTATCAAGACTGAAGGATAAATTGTTTTGGTGATATCAGATATAGCAATCACAGGAAGGAAGTTGGTGGGTTAATGACTTGCGAACTGTTTAATAGGCTAAAGATAATCAGTGATGCAGCGATTTAAGTAAGGATAAATGTGCAAATGAGTAGAGAGGGTGTCACGGAAGTGTACGTACAAACAACATGTGAGAACAATAGAGAGCGTGAGGTTGTTTGGTCTATTAAGGGAAAATGCAGGTCCACACCATAGGCTTTCACTTTAGGCTAGTCTTGTTTTGACTTGACAGTCTCCAATTTAAAAGTCAACCTGTCTCCCCTCCAGAACCAACGGGAGAGTACCCACATCATAAGAACCACTACTATAGCGAATCTAGTTGAGGTTTGAAGTTGATCATTGTTCAAATATTTCTGAAGTGTTCACGAGATTGAAGACCATAATCAGCATGGGAATTGGAGGGAGAAGTAAAATGACAAGTCAGTGAGTTGCAAAACCGAGATGTTCAGTGATGTAATCACAATCTGTTTGGCCTCCTCAATACCGAGGGCACTGCAACCCAGCAGTGACCGCATGATATTAGATTAGAGGAAGTACATGTGAATTACTGCCCTGTGGCAGGAGATTTAAAGCCCTAGAAAGTGGTGTGGAAGGGGATAAATGAGTTACTTTTCATGCTAACAGTGCCAATGAAAGAATGGCTGGATAGGGGTGGTGAAAGAGTGAACAAGGTGAACTGTCCCTCTAGAAACCAAGGCTGGAGAGCAAAATGTACTTGGTGTTGGGACCATGGTTTGAGTATGATAGAATATTATTACCTAATGAAGCTAGAGATTGTTGGAATGGATAATGGTAGTCAGGACCTCATTTAATGCAGTAAAAATAGAAACCTGGGAACTGAAATTACATTTTTATTTAAACAGATAATGAATCAAATGGCTACTACAATGGTTAAAGAGCCACATGCTAAAATCTTTTGGGTTAATTGGAGCACGTGAGATTAGGGTTCATTTTAAGACACAATTATTCTGCTGGGAAAGGATCAACTAATACATCGTTGGTCTTCCAGTGACAGCAATGGGGTGAGCGGTCACACACAAGGTGGCTCCCACTTGGAAATTCTTTGGCCCTTTTTGCGTGGTGAACAGCAGCTTTGGGAAGAAAGGTGAAATAATTGAAGTTCATTGGTTTCTCCTCCAGTGTGGGATGTATACAGGATACTACACAAGACAGAAGTTGAATTAAGGCCCCTTATCAGACCCTGAAGGCCTGCAGAGTGGAAGATAAAATGGTGGAGCCGGAGAAGTTAGTGGAATTCCTTGCAGGGGAATTCCAGAAGCAAAGTCCGACAATGTTGAATGACCTGTCCAAAGTGATTGAGATGGTGGTGGCACCCATTCTCGTGACTTTGGATAGGGTGGAGCAGCGGTTGGAATCGTAGGGCACAGCGATTCGGGAGGTGTAGGAAGTGATCACAGACCATAGTGACCGAATTGCCTATTTGGGAGGCAGAAGTGGCGTTGTTGGCGGAAGCCCAAAAGCTTGGACAGCCAAGCTGGACAACCAGGAGAACCGGTCCGGGCACCAGAACGAGAGAATTGTTGGGCTGCCAGAGGGCATTGAAGGTACAAATGCTACAGAGTACTTTGCAAACATGTTCAGGAAGTTGAGGGGAAGGGGGTCTTTGCAAACCCCCCCCGAAGGTGAACCGGGCCCACCAGTTGTTGCAACAGAAACCCAAATCTGGGGATCCACGGCGGGCAGTCACACTCCACCGCCACAAATTCTGGACAAGGAGCAGATTTAAAAATGGGTAAAGGCCACGTGCGAGAGTAGATGGGAGTGCCATCCCATCCAAATTTATCAAGACATCACGACATAACTGATGAAACGGCGAGCTAGGTTCAACAAAGGCCAAGGCGGTGCTCAAGAGCAAGGTACATTTCTGAGTGGTATATCCGGCTTGGTTGTGGGTCACATTCATGGACAGGGGCCATTATTTTAATTGGTTGGAAGTGACGAATGACTTTATGAGGAAAAATGGACTGGGAGTGATTTGATTGTGGCGTTTGGAATTTGACATGTTCATGTTCCATGTTTCTTGCCTTTTTCTGTGGCTTTGCTATTTTGTTTCTTCCTTCCCATGGTAGTATGGGGTTATAAGAACATGAGAACGAGGAGCAGGAGTAGGCCATTTTGCCCTTCGAGCCTGCCCCGCTATTTGTTTCTTGCCTTTTTCTGTGGCTTTGCTATTTTGTTTTTTCCTTCCCATGGTAGTACGGGGTCATAAGAACTAGGAGTAGGCCATTTGACCCTTCGAGCCTGCTCCGCCATTCAATGAAAACATGGCTGATCTTTTCCGCTTTCCCACTTACCTGCCCGAACACCATAACCCTTAATCCCTTTATTCTTCAAAAAACTATCTTTATCTTGAAAACATTTAATGAAGGAGCCTCAACTGCTTTGCAGGGCAGGGAATTCCATAGATTCCCAACCCTTTGGGTGAAGAGGTTCCTCTCAAGCTCAGTCCTAAATCTACTTCCCCTTATTTTGAGGCTATGCCCCCAAGTCCTGCTTTCACCTGCCTTCATAATTTTATATATTTCTATAAGATCCCCCCGCATCCTTCTAAATTCCAACCAGTACAGTCCCAGTCTACTCAACCTCTCCTCGTAATCCAACCCCCTCAACTCTGGGATTAACCTAGTGAATCCTTCTGCATGCCCTCCAGCGCCAGTATGTCCTTTCTCAGGTAAGGAGACCAAAGCTAACACAATACTCCAGGTGTGGCCTCACTAACACCGTATACAGTTGCAGCATAACCTCCCTAGTCTTAAAAAACTCCACACCGCTAGCAATGAAGGACAAAACTCAATTCGCCGTCTGAATCACCGGTAAACCAACTTTTTGCGACTCATGCACTAGTACACTCGGGTCCCTCTGCATAGCAGCATGTTTTAACATTTTATCATTTAAATAATAATCCCTTTTGCTGTTATTCCTACCAAAATGGATAACCTCACATTTGTCAACATTTTATTCCATCTGCCAGACCCCAGCCCATTCAGTTAAACTATCCAAATCCCTCTGCAGACTCCTAGTATCCTCTGCACTTTTTTGCTTTACCACTCATCTTAGTGTCGTCTGCAAACTTGGACACTTTGCAGCTGTTTAGCACAGGGCTAAATCGCTGGCTTTGAAAGCAGACCAAGGCAGGCCAGCAGCACGATTCAATTCCCGTACCAGCCTCCCCGAACAGGCGCCGGAATGTGGCGACTAGGGGCTTTTCACAGTAACTTCATTTGAAGCCTACTTGTGACAATAAGCGATTTTCATTTCATTTCATTTCATTTGGTCTCCAACTCCAAATCATTTATGTAAATTGTGAACTATTGTGGGCCCAAGACTGATCCCTGAGGGACACCGGCAGCTACTGATTGCCAACCAGAGAAACACCCATTAATCCCCAATCTTTGCTTTCTATTAATTAACCAATCCTCGCACCATGCTACTACTTTACCCTTAACACCATGCATCTTTATCTTATGCAGCAACCTTTTGTGTGGCGCTTTCTGGAAATCCAGATATACCACATCCATTGTCTACTGCACTGGTAATGTCCTCACAAAATTCCATTAAATTATTTAGGCACGACCTGAACCCATGCTGCGTATGTCCAATGGGACAATTTCCATCCAGATGTGTCTCTATTTCCTTTTTTAAAAAATAAACATTATATTGAGGTATTTTTGGCATAGTAACAACAAAATAAACAATATACATGAAACCATAAACATAGTGCAAAAGCCATTTACCTTTCGTACAGGTCCCGCCCTTATTAACCCCCTACTCTACTCTAATCTAAACTACTCTTCTCCTCCCTCCCCCCTTCCCTGCTGACGATTAATTTTCCCCAATGAAGTCTACGAACGGTTGCCACCTCCGGGCGAACCCTGACAGTGACCTTCTCAAGACGAACTTGATTTCCTCCAAACCAAGAAAGCTAGCCATGTCCGATAGCCAGGTCTCCGACTTCAGGGGCTTTGAGTCCCTCCATGCAAATAGCATCCGTCTCCGGGCTACCAGGGAAGCAAAGGCCAAAACGCCTGCCTCTTTCTCCTCCTAGATTCCTGGATCTTCTGACACCCCGAAAATTGCCATCTCTGGACTCAGCGCCACCCTTGTTTTTAACACTGTGGACATGACGTCCGCAAACCCCTGCCAAAATCCCCTGAGCTTTGGACATGTCCAAAACATGTGGCTATGGTTCGCCAGTCCTCCCGCACATTTTGCGCACCTGTCCTCCACCCCAAAGAATCTGCTCATCCGGGCCACTGTCCTGTGAGCCCGGTGAACAACCTTAAATTGTATCAGGCTGAGCTTGGCACATGTTGCGGACGCGTTGACTCTACTCAACGCAACTGCCCATAGACCATCCTCTATCTCACCTCCCAGCTCCTCCTCCCACTTGCGCTTCAGCTCCTCAGTCTGCGTCTCCTCCGACCCCAATAGCTCCTTATAAATGTCCGAGACGGGACTTCCGGGTGCGGCGATGACCAGCTAAGTCGCACGTTTCGGCCCCTCCCGTTTTAACGGACTTTTGGGCTCTTATCGGGAGCCCCAACAGCAATTTTCGAAGGCTAAACCCACTGTGAGGCGACATAGAAGGGAGTCCCCCCGGATGTGAATGGACAGAAGAGATAATAGTGGCCAGATTGCGGAGGATCCTCTGGAGCAGCAGCAAAGAAGGGAAGTGAGAAGCAAGATGGAGGTGGAGGGAGGCCAGTTGGTATGGGGCCTGGAACAGCAGGAGTTCCTCCGGCGATGTGTGGAGGAGCTCAAGAAGGAGGTGCTGGCGCCGATGCTGCAGGCGATTGAGGGGTTTAAGGAGGCGCAGAAGACCCAAGAGATGGAGCTCCGTGGAGTGAAGGCAAAAGCTGCCGAAAATGAGGACGAGATACAGGGCTTGGTGGTGAAGACGGAGACGCACGAGGCACTGCATAAGAGGTGTATGGAGAGACTGGAAGCCCTAGAAAATAGCTCGAGGAGGAAGAACTTAAGAATCTTGGGTCTTCCCGAAGGGGCAGAGGGAGCCGACGTTGGGGCGTATGTGAGCACGATGCTCCATACCTTAATGGGAGCTGAGGCCCCGACGGGCCCCCTGGAAGTGGAGGGAGCGTATAGAGTCCTCGTGAGAAGACCAAAGGCAGGAGAAATACCCGAGCAATAGTGGTGAGGTTCCACCGCTACAAGGACAGGGAGATGGTTCTAAGATGGGCAAAAAAGACACTGAGCAGCAGGTGGGAGAACGCGGTGATCCGCGTGTACCAAGATTGGAGTGCGGAGGTGGCGAGAAGGAGGGCGAGTTTCAATCGGGCCAAGGCGGTGCTCCACAAGAGGAAAGTGAAGTTCGGAATGTTGCAGCCGGCAAGACTGGGGGTTACATACCAGGGGAAACACCACTACTTCGAGACGGCAGAAGAGGCGTGGACATTTATTGAAGAGGAGAAGTTGGACTAGATTGGAGAAAGAGTGTTTGAAATGAAGTAGTGAGGTGGTGGTAAGGGACTGTGAATCAGATGGGGGGAAAATTTTCGTTCCCCTCGAAGGGGGGACAAATGAAGAAATGTGGGCGCCGGTGGGGAAGGGGAGGGGGAAGGAGAGAGGGAGCTGCACCATCAGGGGCGGGGCCGAGAGGGAAGCGCGGGCTTTGTTCCCGCGCTATGGAAATTGTGGCGGGAAAAGGGGGCGCAGGAAGGAGGGGGCCTCACATAATGGGAGGCTTAAGGATAAACGGGGAAGCCGAGGTCAGCCAGAGTTTGCTGACTTCCGGAAGCAACATGGTGTGAGCAACTAAGCTAGAGAGGGATCTAGCGGGGGGGGGGGGGGGGGGGGGGGGGGTTTAACTGGGTTGCTGCTGCTAAGGGGAAGGGGAGCTGTTACGGGATGGTCGGGACGGGAGGGCGCCGTCGGGGGGATAAGCGGGTGCGTGGGAACCGGGTGAGGAGCTGGTCTAAAAAAGGGGATGGCTAGTCGACGTGGGGGGGGGGGGGGGTGGTAAAAGAGCCCCCCCAACCCGGTTGATCACGTGGAACGTGAGAGGGTTGAACGGGCCGATTAAGAGGGCAAGGGTACTTGCGCACCTAAAGAAGCTAAAGGCAGACGTGGTCATGCTTCAGGAGATGCATCTGAAACTGGCGGATCAGGTCAGATTAAGAAAAGGATGGGTGGGACAGGTATTCCACTCGGGCTTGGATGCGAAAAATAGAGGGGTGTCAATACTGGTGGGGAAACGGGTATTGTTTGAGGCGAAGACCAGAGTGGCAGACAGTGGGGGTAGATACGTGATGGTGAGTGGCAGATTGCAAGGTGAGGCGGTTGTGCTGGTGAATGTATATGCCCCGAACTGGGATGACGTGAACTTTATTAAGCGTATGTTGGGGCGCATCCCGGACTGGAGATGGGAAAGTTGGTAATGGGGGGCGGGGGGGCTTCAACACGGTGCTGGACCGGTCCAGATCTAGGACCGGGAGGAGGCCGGCAGCGGCCAAGGTGCTTAAGGGCTTTATGGAGCAGATGGGAGGAGTGGATCCCTGGAGATTTACTAGGCCAAGGAGTAAAGAGTTTTCCTCCTTCTCCCATGTCCACAAAGTGTACTCCCGGATAGACTTCTTTGTCCTGGGAAGGGCGCTGATCCCGAAGGTGGCAGGAACGGAGTATTCGGTTATAGCCATTTCAGATCATGCCCCACATTGGGTAGATCTGGAAGTAGGAGAGGAAAAGGAACAGCGCCCACTCTGGAGATTAGATATGGGACTGTTGGCGGACGAGGGGGTATGTGTAAGGGTGAGGGGATGTATTGAAAGGTACCTAGAGATTAATGATGACGGAGAGGTCCAGGTGGGAGTGGTCTGGGAGGCGCTGAAGGCGGTGGTTAGAGGGGAGCTGATCTCCATAAGGGCCCATAAGGGGAAACTCTTCTGTCCATTCACATCCGGGGGGACTCCCTTCTATGTCGCCTCACAGTGGGTTTAGCCTTCGAAAATTGCCGTTGGGGCTCCCGATAAGAGCCCAAAAGTCCGTTAAAACGGGAGGGGCCGAAACGTGCGACTTAGCTGGTCATCGCCGCACCCGGAAGTCCCGTCTCGGACATTTATAAGGAGCTATTGGGGTCGGAGGAGACGCAGACTGAGGAGCTGAAGCGCAAGTGGGAAGAGGAGCTGGGAGGTGAGATAGAGGATGGTCTATGGGCAGTTGCGTTGAGTAGAGTCAACGCGTCCGCAACATGTGCCAAGCTCAGCCTGAAACAAGAAAGGGAGAGATTGTTGAGGGAGATTTTGAGGGTGGATAGGCAATATGCGGAGGCTCCAGATAAAGGGCTATACAGGGAAAGACTGAGATTGCACACGGACTTTGACTTGTTGACCACGGGTAAGGCGGAGGCACAGGGAGTGCAGTATGAATATGGAGAGAAGGCGAGCCGGCTGCTGGCCCAACAACTTAGGAAGAGGGGGGCGGCGAGAGAGATTGGAGGGGTTAGAGACGAGGAGGGAAAGATGGAATGGGGAGCGGAGAGGGTGAACGGGGTGTTTAAGGTATTTTACGAGAGGCTATATAAGGCTCAACCCCCGGAAGGGAAAGAGGGAATGATGCGTTTCCTAGACCAGCTGGAGTTCCCGAAGGTTGAGGAACAGGAGATGACAGGACTAGGAGCGCAGATTGAGGTGGAGGAGGTGGTAAAAGGAATTGGGAACATGCAGGCAGGGAAGGCCCCGGGACCGGATGGGTTCCCGGTGGAGTTCTATAGGAAATACGTGGACCTGCTGTCCCCACTTCTGACGAGAACCTTTAATGAGGCTAGGGAAAGGGGGACACTACCCCCGACGATGTCGGAGGCGACGATATCGCTGATCCTGAAAAGAGACAAAGACCCGCTGCAGTGCGGGTCATACAGGCCTATCTCCCTCTTGAACGTAGATGCCAAGCTTTTGGCCAAGGTGATGGCGATGAGGATAGAGGACTGTCCCTGGGGTGGTGCATGATGATCAAACTGGGTTTGTTAAAGGGAGGCAATTGAATGCTAATATACGGAGGCTGCTGGGGGTGATGATGATGCCCCCACCGGAGGGGGAGGCGGAGATACTGGTGGCGATGGATGCAGAGAAAGCATTTAATGGAGTGGAGTGGGACTACCTGTGGGAAGTACTGAGGAGATTTGGATTTGGAGAGGGGTTCATTAGATGGGTTCAGCTCCTGTACAGGGCCCCGGTGGCAAGTGTGATTACAAATAGGCAACGATCTGACCACCTCCGACTATATAGGGGTACAAGACAGGGATGTCCCCTGTCCCCGTTACTGTTTGCGTTGGCAATTGAGCCACTGGCCATAGCGCTGAGGGGCTCTAGGAAGTGGAGGGGGGTACTTAGAGGAGGAGAAGAGCATCGGGTGTCATTATACGCGGATGATTTGTTGTTGTATGTCGCGGACCCAGTGGAGGGGATGCCTGAGATAATGCAGACACTCGGAGTTGGGAGAATTTTCAGGATATAAATTGAATATGGGGAAGAGTGAACTGTTTGTGATGCACCCCGGGGAACAGGGCAGGGGAATAAACGATTTACTGTTGAGGAGGGTAACGAGGGATTTCCGGTATTTAGGGATCCAGGTGGCCAGGAACTGGGGAACCTTGCATAAGCTTAACTTGGCACGGCTGGTAGAGCAGATGGAAGAGGACTTTAGGAGGTGGGACATGGCGCCCCTGTCATTGGCGGGCAGGGTGCAGGCGGTTAAAATGGTGGTCCTTCCGAGGTTTCTTTTTGTGTTCCAGTGCCTCCCTGTACTGATTACAAAGGCCTTTTTTAAGAAGGTGGACAAGAGTATTATGAGCTTTGTGTGGTCTGGAAAGACCCCAAGAATAAAGAGGGGGTTCCTGCAGCGCAGTAGGGACAGAGGGGGACTGGCACTGCCGAGTCTAAGTGATTATTATTGGGCCACCAACGTGTCAATGATATGTAAGTGGATGAGGGAAGGGGAAGGAGCGGCTTGGAAAAGACTGGAGATGGCGTCCTGTAGGGGAACTAGTTTAAAAGCACTGGCGACGGCACCGTTACCGTTCTCCCCGAAAAAATATACCACAAAACCAGTGGTGGTGGCAACTCTGAAAATTTGGGGGCAGCGGAGACGACATAAGGGAGTGACGGGTGCCTCAGTGTGGTCCCCGATAAGGAACAACCGTAGGTTCATCCCGGGAAGGATAGATGGGGCATTTAAATCTTGGCAGCGAGCAGGAATTGCGAAATTGAAGGACTTGTTCTTAGACGGGACATTCGCGAGTCTGGGAGCACTGACAGAAAAATATGGGTTGCCACCTGGGAATGCATTTCGCTATATGCAAGTGAGAGCTTTTGTGAGGCAACAGGTGAGGGAATTTCCGCAGCTCCCGGCGCAAGAGATCCAGGACAGAGTGATTTCGGAGGCATGGGTGGGTGATGGTAGGATGTCAGATATATATATAGGGAAATGAGAGACGAGGGGGAGACTATGGTAGAGGAGCTGAAGGGAAAATGGGAGGAGGAGCTGGGGGAAGAGATTGAGGAGGGGCTGTGGGCAGATGCCCTAAGTAGGGTAAACTCTTCATCCTCGTGTGCCAGGCTCAGCCTGATACAATTCAAGGTTCTACACAGGGCGCATATGACTGGAGCAAGGCTGAGTGGATTTTTTGGAGTGGAGGATATGTGCGGGAAGCCCGGCGAACCACACCCACATGTTTTGGTCCTGTCCGGTATTGCATGGGTTCTGGGTGGGTGTGGCAAAAGTGATTTCAAAGGTGGTGGGGGTCCGGGTCGAACCAGGCTGGGGGTTGGCTATATTTGGGGTTGCAGATGAGTGCAGGAGGTGAGAGAGGCCGATGTTTTGGCCTTTGCGTCCCTAGTAGCCCGGCGACGGAATCTACTTGTGTGGAAAGAAGCTAAGCCCCCGGGTGTGGAGGCCTGGATCAATGACATGGCAGGGTTCATAAAATTGGAGCGGATAAAGTACGCACCAAGAGGTTCGGCTCAAGGGTTCACCAGGCGGTGGCAACCGTTCCTCGACTATCTCGCAGAGATGGCGAGCGTGGTCACGAATGGACGGGGATCTGCATATTTTCGGCTCCATAGAGGGACAAGGCAGGGATGCCCTCTGTCCCCATTATTGTTTGCACTGGCGATTGAGCCCCTGGCGATAGCGTTGAGGGGTTCCAAGAAGTGGAGGGGAGTACTTAGGGGAGGAGAAGAGCACCGGGTATCTTTGTATGCAGACGATTTGCTACTATACGTGGCGGACCCGGCGGAGGGGATGCCAGAAATAATGCGGATACTTGGGGAGTTTGGGGATTTTTCAGGGTATAAATTGAACATGGGGAAAAGTGAGTTGTTTGTGGTGCATCCAGGGGAGCAGAGTAGAGAAATAGAGGACCTACCGTTGAGGAAGGTAACAAGGGACTTTCGTTACCTGCGGATCCAGATAGCTAAGAATTGGGGCACATTGCATAGGTTAAATTTAACGCGGTTGGTGGAACAGATGGAGGAGGATTTCAAGAGATGGGATATGGTATCCCTGTCAATGGCAGGGAGGGTGCAGGCGGTTAAGATGGTGGTCCTCCCGAGATTCCTCTTTGTGTTTCAGTGCCTCCCGGTGGTGATCACGAAGGCTTTTTTTTAAAGGATTGAAAAGAGCATCATGGGTTTTGTGTGGGCCGGGAAGACCCCGAGAGTGAGGAAGGGATTCTTACAGCGTAGCAGGGTTAGGGGGGGGCTGGCACTACCGAGCCTAAGTGAGTATTATTGGGCTGCTAATATTTCAATGGTGAGTAAGTGGATGGGAGAGGAGGAGGTAGCGGCGTGGAAGAGATTAGAGAGGGCGTCCTGTAGGGGGACTAGCCTACAGGCTATGGTGACAGCCCCATTGCCGTTCTCACCGAGGAACTACACCACAAGCCCGGTGGTGGTGGCTAAACTGAAGATTTGGGGACAGTGGAGACGGCATAGGGGAAAGACTGGAGCCTTGGGGGGGTCCCCGATAAGAAACAACCATAGGTTTGCCCCAGGGGGAATGGATGGGGGATATGGAATGTGGCAAAGAGCAGGAATAACGCAACTGAAAGATCTGTTTGTGGATGGGAAGTTCGCGAGTCTGGGAGCGCTGACCGAGAAATATGGGTTGCCCCAAGGGAATGCATTCAGGTATATGCAACTGAGGGCTTTTGCGAGGCAACAGGTGAGGGAATTCCCGCAGCTCCCGACGCAGGAGGTGCAGGACAGAGTGATCTCAAAGACATGGGTGAGGGACGGTAAGGTGTCAGACATATATAGGGAGATGAGAGACGAGGGGGAGACTATGGTAGATGAACTAAAAGGGAAATGGGAAGAAGAGCTGGGGGAGGAGATCGAGGAGGGGCTGTGGGCAGATGCCCTAAGCAGGGTAAACTCGTCGTCCTCGTGTGCCAGGCTAAGCCTGATTCAGTTTAAGGTATTACACAGGGCACATATGACTGGAGCACGGCTCAGTAAATTTTTTGGGGTGGAGGATAGGTGTGCGAGGTGCTCGAGAAGCCCAGCGAATCATACCCATATGTTTTGGTCATGCCCGGCACTACAGGGGTTTTGGATGGGGGTGACAAAGGTGCTTTCAAAAGTAGTAGGAGTCCGGGTCGAACCAAGCTGGGGGTTGGCTATATTTGGGGTTGCACAAGAGCCGGGAGTGCAGGAGGCGAGAGAGGCCGATGTTTTGGCCTTTGCGTCCCTAGTAGCCCGGCGCAGGATATTGCTAATGTGGAAAGAAGCCAAGCCCCCGGGGGTGGAGACCTGGATAAATGACATGGCGGGGTTTATAAAGCTAGAGCGGATTAAGTTCGTCCTAAGGGGGTCGGCTCAAGGGTTCACCAGGCGGTGGCAACCGTTCGTCGAATACCTCGCAGAAAGATAGACGGAATGGGAAAAAGAAGGCAGCAGCAGCCCAGGATCGGAGGGGGGGGGGGGGGGGGGAGAGGAGGAACCAGAAGGACTCTCAGGGTTGTTAATATATACTGTATAGTATGTATAGGTCGTTGCTACAGATAATTATATATTGGACTGTTAAATTATATTTTTGGAGAGTGTTACTTGTGACAAGGCAGTTGCCAATTAGGGCTAGTTTTCATTTTTGTTATTTATTATTTATTCATTTTTTGTTTATAAAATAGGTCATTGTTATTTGTGTTGTTATAATATTGTGTAAAGGATGCACAATGTACTGTGTTGGTTGACCAAAAATTTTCAATAAAATATTTAATTAAACAAAAAAGACTATCTCGCAGAGCGATAAGGGAAAATAGGAAAGGTAGCAGCAGCAACCCCGGGCCGAAGGGGGGGGGGTGTAAGAGGGCTCATTTGGGTCCTCGGGGGTTTTATGTGTGTGTTTATATATTAGTTATTTATATTAGATGTTACGAAGTTACTATTTTAGTTACTATTTCTGTTGTTTCTTATTTTGTTGTTGGCAGTTGCCGTTAATTAGCATATTATTATTTTTTTAACTATCAATGTATATATTATTACAAAGTTGTAATATGGGAAAATTTTGTTTGATCGAAAAACTTCAATAAAATATATTTATTAAAAAATTTTTTTTTAAATGTCCGAGACGCTCCCTTCTCCTACCCACCCTCTGGAAACTACCCTGTCCTGATTCCCCCTTAACGGTAGGAGCGGGAAGGTTGACACCTGTTTACGAAGGAAGTCCCGCACCTGCAGATACCTGAATTTGTTTCCCCTCGCCAACCCAAACTTTTCCTCCAACGCCCTCATTGGAAAGCTCCCCTCTATGAACATATCCCCCATCCTCTCGATCTCCGCCATAACCGGAACCCCCTGTCCACACTCCCTGGGGCAAACCGGTGATTATCACAGATTGGGGCCCAGACCAATGCTCCCACATGCCCTCTCCATTGGCCCCAAACTCTCAGGGCCCGCCACCACCACTGGACTGGTGGAGTACCATGCCGGCGGGAACGGCAGAGGCACAGCTACCAACGCCCCCCAGACTGGTGCCCTTAATGAAGCCGCCTCCATATGCACCCATGGCGACCCCTCCCTCACCACCCACTTCCTGATCATGGCTATATTAGCCGCCCAGTAATAGTTGCTAAAATGTGGCAGCGCCAGCCTGCCCTCTCCCCGACTCCGCTCAAGCATTACCTTCCCTACCCGCGGGGTCTTGCCCACCCAGACGAAGCCCATGATCACTCTGTTGACCCGCTTAAAAAAGGACCGCGGAATAAAGATGGGGAGACACTGAAATACAAATAGGAATCTCGGGAGGACCGTCATCTTCACCGTTCCTCCCAACCAGAGACAACGGAAGCGCGTCCCATCTCCGAAAATCGTCCTTCATTTGGTCCACTAGCCGGGCCAGATACAATTTATGCAGCCGGTCCCATTCCCACGCCACTTGGATGCCTAGGTACCTAAAGCTTCCCTCTACTAACCTAAATGGCAGCTCTCCCAGTCGCCTCCCCTGTCCCCTCGCCTGGACCACAAACTCGCTACTTCTTCCTTGATAGATTCCAGCATCTTCCCTACTACCGAAGTTAAGCTAACTGGCCTATAATTACCCGCTTTTTGCCTACCTTTTTTAAACAGTGGTGTCAAGTTTGCTGATTTCCGATCCGCCGGGACCACCCCAGAGTCTAGTAAATTTTGATAAATTATCACGAGTGCATTTGCAATTTCCCTAGCCTTCTCTTTTAGTACCCTGGGATGCATTCCATCAGGGCCAGGAGACTTGTCTACCTTTAGCCCCAATAGCTTGCCCATCACTACCTCCTTACTGATAACAATCGTCTCAAGGTCCTTACCCGTCATAGCCTCATTTCCATCAGGCACTGGCATGTTATTTGTGTCTTCCATTATGAAGACTGATCCAAAAAAACCTGTTCACTTCCTCGGCCATTTCCTCATCTCCCATTATTAAATCTCCCTTCTCATCCTCTAAAGGACCATAAGACATAGAAGCAGAATTAGGCCACTCGGCCCATCGAGTCTGCTCCGCCATTCAGCCATGGCTGATATTTTCTCATCCCCATTCTCCTCCCTTCTGCCCATAACCCCTGATCCCCTTTTTAATTAAGAACCTATCTATCTCTGTCTTAAAGCCACTCAGTGAATTGGTCTCCACAGCCTTCTGCGGCAAAGAGTTCCACAGATTCACCACCCTCTGGCTGAAGAAATTCCTCCTCGTCTCTGTTTTAAAGGATCGTCCCTTTAGTCTGAGATGGTGTCCTCTGGTTCTAGTTTTTCCTACAAGTGGAAACATCCTCTCCACGTCCACTCTATCCAGGCCTCGCAGTATCTTGTAAGTTTCAATACGATCCCCTCTCATCCTTCTAAACTCCAACGAGTACAGACCCAGAGTCCGCAAATGTTCCTCATACGACAAGTTCTTCATTCCAGGGATCATTCTTGTGAACCTCCTCTGGACCATTCCAAGGCCAGCACATCCTTTCTTAGATACGGGACCCAAAGCTGCTTACAATACTCCAAATGGGGTCTGACCAGAGTCTTATGTAGCCTCAGAAGTACATCCCTGGTCTTGTACTCTAGCCCTCTTGACATGAATGCTAAAATTGCATTTGCCTCCTTAACTACCGACTGAACCTGCACATTAACCTTAAGAGAATCGTGAACAAAGACTCCCAAGTCTCTTTGTGCTTCTGCTTTCCGAAACATTTCCCCATTTAGAAAATAGTCTATGCCTAAATTCCTCCTTCCAAAGTGCATAACCTCACACTTTTCCACATTGTATTTCATTTGCCACTTCATTGCCCACTCCTAGCTTGTCCAAGTCCTTCTGCAGCCCCCTTGCTTCCTCAATACTACCTGTCCCTCTACAGATCTTTGTATCATCTGCAAACTTAGCAACAGTGCCTTCAGTACCTTCTTCCAGATCATTAATGTATATTGTAAAAGGTTGTGGTCCCAGCACAGACCCCTGAGGCACACCACTAGTCACCGGCTGCCATCCTGAAAAAGACCCCTTTATCCCCACTCTCTGCCTTCTGCCAGTCAACCAATCCTCTATCCATGCCAGGATCTTACCCTCAACACCATGGGCTCTTAATATATTTAACAGTCTCTTATGTGGCACCTTGTCAAAGGCCTTCTGGAAATCTAAATAAATCATGTCCACTGGTTCTAATTTGTCTAACTTCCTTGTTACCTCCTTAAAGAACTCTTAACAGATTTGTCAGACATGACCTCCCTTTGACAAAGCCGTGCTGACTCAGTCCTATTTTATCATGCACTTCCAAGTACTCCACAATTTCGTCTTTAATAACAGACTCTAAAATCTCACCAATGGCCAAAGTCAGGCTAACCGGCCTATAATTTCCCGTCTTCTGCCTCCCTCCCTTCTTAAACAATGGTGTTATATTAGCCACTTTCCAGTCCTCTGGGACCCTTCCTCCTCCAGTGATTCCTGAAAGATCACCACCAATGCCTCCACAATCTCCTCAGCTAACTCTTTTGGGACCCTGGGGTGTAGTCCATCCGATCCAGGTGACTTATCCACCTTCAGACCTTTCAGTTTCCCTCTAGCCTTCTCCTTGGTAATGGTCACTGCACTAACCTCTGCCCCCCCCCCCCCCCCCCCGGTTTTCCTGGAGCTCTGGCATCCCATTGGTGTCTTCCACCGTGAAGACTGATGCAAAGTAACTTCAGTTCGTCTGCCATTTCTGTTTCCTATTATTACTTCTCCAGCCACAGTTTCTAGTGGCCCAATGTCTATTTTTGCCTCTCTCTCTCATTTTATATATTGAAAAAATCTCTTCCTGTCTTCCTTTTTGTTACTAGCTAGCTTACGCTCATACTTCATCGTCTCCCCCCTTATTGCTATTTTAGTATTCCTCTGATCGCTTTTAAAGGCTTCCCAATAGTCTGGTTACCCACTAATTCTCGCCACTTTGTATGCTTTTTCTTTAGCCCTTATGCTGTCCTTTACATCCCTCGTCAGCCATGGATGCCTTGTCCTCCGCTTAGCATGTTTCCTCCTCAGGATGAATTTCTGTTGTGCCTCCCTAATAACCTCCAAAAACTCTGCCATTGCTGTTCCACTGTCTTCCCTGCTAGGCTCCTTTTCCAATCAACTCTGGCCAGAGTTGATTGGAAAAGGAGCCTAGTATGTCTTTGTAGTTACCCGTATTTACTTGTAATACCGTTACATCTGATTGCAGCTTCTCCCTCTCAAACTGCAGGGTAAATTCTATCATATTGTGGTCACTGCTCCCTAAGGGTTCCTTCACAAGTTCCCTAATCAAGTCTGCCTCATTACACATCACCAAATCCAGAATTGCCTGTTCTCTAGCAGGCTCGGTCACAAGCTGCTCCAAAAAAACATCTCTTAGACATTCCACAAATTCAATTTCTTGGGATCCACTACCAACCTGATTTTCCCAGTCCTCCTGCATATTGAAGTCTCCCATGATTATTGTAATATTGCCTTTTTTACATGCCTTTTCTATCTCCTGATTTATTTTCTGCCCCACATCCTGACTACTGCTAGGGGGCCTGTACATAACTCCCATCAGGGTCTTTTTACCTTTGCGATTCCTCAACTCTACCCACAGAGATTCTCTGCCTTCTGATCCTATATCGCTCCTTGCTATCGTTTTAACTTCATTCCTCACTAACAATGCAACCCCGCCCCCTTTGCCCATCTGCTTGTCCTTACGATAGGACATATATCCTTGGATATTTAGATCCCAGCCCGAATTCCCTTGCAGCCACGTCTCTGATGCCTACAACATCGTACAGGCCAATTTCATTGTGTGCAAGAAGCTCATTTACCTTGTTCCGTATACTGCATGCATTTGGTACAACACCCTCAATCCTGCATTGGCCACCTCCCTTTTCACACTCCTCAGTCACTGTACCCTGTACTGTGGCACTTTTTTGATTTTTGACTATGGCTTCTCTGCCTTATACTTTCCCCCTTACTGCTTTTTGTTTCTGGCCCCGTTTTACTTCCCTCCGACTTCCTGCATCGGTTCCCATCCCCCTGCCACATTAGTTTAAACCCTCCCCAACAGCACTAACAATATTTGCCTTTAGCCACTTTTTTTTGTTTTATATTTGTAGAAACTTTTACTATCTGTTTTTATATTCTGAGAAAGTTTACTCTCATAATCTATCTTACTCTTCTTTATAGCTTTTTTAGTTGCCCCCTTAAAGATTTCCCAATCCTCTAGTCTCCCACTAATCTTTGCAACTTTGTATTGCTTGTTTCATCGAAGGGGGGTGCAGGCTCTTTCTTCCCAGTATGTACGATATTTGATGAGGGACTGTGAAAAGCGATATTTGGGGTTCTTGTTCAGAGTGGGGGCCACCCTGCTGGCGGGTATTCTAGTTAATGGGAACAAAATGGGGGAAGAGGGCTGTGGCTGATTACCTGTTTTGTGGGGTGTGGGTTCTGTTTTGTTTGTAGGTAAGGTAACGGGTCTAGGTTGGCTGGGTTTTCTTTTGTGAGGGGGGTGCTTTTAGTAGCTGGGTGGGTTGATTATGTGAAGTTCGAAGGGGGAGGGAGGGGTGGGTTTGGGGGAGAGTTGTTGGGTAGGAGGTCGAGGAGCAGTGAGGGAGAGGGTTGAGTGCTAGCAATGAAGGTTTCTTCGTTTATGGATTTGTGTGTGGGTGGTGACGGTGGCCATTTTGGGTGGACCTGGAATCTGCGTAGATTTGGACGCTGTTGGATCTCCTCACGGGTGGGATATGGCTGATTCCGGTGGTGTTGGTGTTATTAAGAAAGTGTTGGTAGCCACCCCTGAGCTAGATGCACACCAATCGATCATGGGAAGAGATTTCAATTGCGTCTTACAGCCAGGGTTGGATAGGTAGTGCCCCAAATAGTTTAACTTTGGGGATGGCGATAGAGCTGGCAGTGTTCGTGGAGCAGATCTGAGGGGGGGGGGGGGGGGGGGGGGCGGGGGGAATGCCACGGAGGTTTAGATATCCGAGGGAGAGGGAGTTTTCCTCCTCACACATGCATAGGGTCAACTCCTGAATAGAATTTTTTGTGGTGGCGAAATTGTTACTCCCTGCGGTGGTGGGGGCTGGATACTCGGCGATTGTAATATCTGACCACGTCCCACATTAGGTACGGCTGGAGGTTGGCCAAGCCTAGCGCCCCTGGTGGAGGTTGGATACAACGCTTCTTGCAAATGAAAAGTTTTGTGAAAGGGTAGTATCGGCCATCGGGAACCATGTAGGTTTTAACAAGAATGGGGAGGTTTTACCTTCCACTTCTTGGAAGCGTTGAAGGTGGTGGTCAGGTAGGGGGAGAAGGGGTTGGGAGGAGGAGATAATTTTGTATAAGGTTGGGAGGGCGGAAAGGCAGAGGTTGGTTGATTATATTTTGGAGGTGGACCGGCAATATTCCACGGCCCCGACTGCGGAGTTGTTAGCGGAGAGAAAGAAGCTGCAGATGGAGTCTTGAGCTGGAACCAACGGGGAAGGTGGTGAGCCAACTTCGTCGCTCGCGAGGCACATTTTGAGTACAGCGAGAAGGCCAGCCGATTATTGGCTCACCCAGTTGAAGCTGCAGGCGGCCGCATGGGAGATAGCCCAGGTTAAAGAGGAGGGGGGAGGGCTGGTTACAACGAGGTGAGTTCAGGGTACTTCCAGTTGTATAGGGGCACTGTCCCCATTATTGTTTATGCTGGCGATTGAGCCAATGGCAATCGCGTTTTGATCGTCGCGCCGGGGGGGGGGGGGGGGGGGTGCACAAGGTGAAGAGCATAGTGTCCCTTTACGGGCACGACCTGTTGTTGGATGTTTCACATCCTCTCTCTAGTGTGGGGAAGTTAATGGAGCAGTTGAGGAAGTTTGGGCCCTTCTCTGGGTACAAATTGAATGTGAGCAAGAGAGAGATCTTCCTGGGGAAGGAGGTGGATTTGGGGAGGCTGCGTTAAGGCTGGCCAGGACTCAGTTTAAGTATTTAGGGTTTTGGGTGGCGCATGATTGGGCCTTGCTGCATAACTTGAACCTGGCCAGTCTGGTGGAGGCGGTGAAGGGAGATTTGAAGAGGTGGGATGCCCTCCCTGATGTCCTTGGCGGGGAGAGCGCAGAATGAACACTCTGTCAAGTTTTTTTATTTGTGTTTGTGTCTCCCGATGTTCCTCCCTAAATCTTTTTTCGTTAGGGTTGGTAAGTTAATTTCTGCCTTTGTCTGGCCGGGTAAGATTCCCAGGATTTGAAGAGCATTCCTGCAGAGAGGGCGGCAATTGGACTAGCTGGCATTACTGAATCTGATCTATTACTCAGCGGCGAATATCGAGAAAATGCGAGTGTGGATGGAGGAGTCGGGGCTGAGGTGGGGGTGAATAGAGAAGGGTTTGTGTTTAAAGGCGTTGGTTACAGCACCTCATCCGTTCTCCAGCCAGGTTCTGTTCGTGCCCCGTGGTGGTGGCATCACGAAGAATTTGAAACTAATTTAGGCAGCATTTTAAATGGGGGCAATGTCAGTACTGTCACCAATTTGTGAGAACCATAGGTTTGTGCCATCCGGGATGGATGCAATGTATAAGATTTGGAAGAGGGAGAGGATCGAAAAGTTCATTTGTTTGCGGGACTGGGGGAGACAGTGGAGGAATTTAAAATCCCTAGGGGAGTTTGTTTAGGTATATACAGGTGCAAAACTTTGTTTGTAAGGAGCTGCCTTCGTTCTCTTGGCTATTAGGACTTATGCTTATGGACAGAATGTTATCTTGAGATGAGCTAGGGGAAGGGAAGATATCCGATCTATGTGGTTGGTTGTTGGAGACCAAGGAAATAAAAGGGAAGTGGGAGGAGGAACTAGACCTGAGGCTGGAGTGAGATTTTGCACGGGGTGAATTTCGCCTCCTCTTGCACCAGGCTGAGCTTGATACAATTTGAAGTAGTTCATAGGGCGCACTTGACTAGCTCTGGTGTGAACAATATTTGAGGGGGCCAGTGAACCATTCACTCATGTTCTGGTCGTGCCCCAAGTTGTTTGAGTTCTGTGTCTCCTTTGTTGAGACTAAGTCGGAGATTGTGGGGGTCAGGCTGGAGCAATGTCGATTGATGGCGATCTTTGACTCGCCGTCACTTCTGGAGGGGAGGATGGTTGATGTCCTGGCCTTCGCCTCTCTAATAGCCGGGAAATGAGTCCTGTTTGGATAGAGGTCGCCACCTAAGGCCTCGGCATGGTTGGGGACTTGGCAGAGTTTCTGAGATTAGAAGAGATTACGTCTGTCATTAAAGGGTAGGAGGATGGGTTCTATTCCAAGTGGAAGATGTTCATCACCACCTTTAAAGATTTGTTCATGGCCAGCAACTTGGTGGGGTGCGGGTGAGGGTTAGGGTTATTATGATTTTGTTTAATAAATTTTTTTTAAAAAGATATTTTATTCCAGACATAAACAATAACAACAAAACTGCATTTCAACCAGAGTTAAGATTGTACATTTTTCCCCTTTTTAATCCTATTTAAACTCCCCCCGGCAACAAATAGCTCCTCAAATATAGTCAAGAACGGCCTCCGCCGTACCTTGAAGTCCTCTTCTGACCCCATTGAGGCAGACGTAATCTTTTCCAACTGGAGAAATTCGCACAGGTCTCACAGCCAGGCCACAACCCTGGTGGCATATCTGACCTCCAATTCAGAAGAATCCGTCGCAGGGCAATCAGAGGTGATGGATGCGACATTGGCCTCCTTCCCCTCCAGCAGCTCCAACACCTCCGAAACCCCAAAAATCTCTACCATGAGGTCTGGCTTCACCTGGGCTACCACTATCCTCAAAAAGGTCCCAAACACTGCCTCCCAGAAGATCCTCCAACTTTTTGCAACCGCAAAACATGTGAACATGATTCACCGGCCCCTGTCCACACTTCTCGCACCTATCTGTTACCCCCCAGAAGAAGCCCCTCATTCGAGCCCGAGTCCTGTGTACTCTGTGCACTACTTTATACTGAATCAAGCTCATTCTAGCACAGGAGGAAATTGAGTTCATTTACTGCATTGCCTCACACCAGAGACCCCATCCTATCTCTCTCCCCAACTCCCCCTTTCATTTCCGCTTAATCCTTTCCACAAGTGCCTTACCCTGCCCTCTCCCACCTCATCTGGGAGCAGCAATTTCCCTAGCATATACTCTGGCAGTTGGGGGAACATCGGCAACTCCTTTTGTGTGTAGTCCCGCACCTGCCAGTACCTAAACTCCTCCCCCTCGATAACTCAAACCTCTCCCGAAGCTCATCCAACCCAGCGAATTCCCGTCCGAGAACATATCCTTGACCGCTCCAATCCTTCCTCCCTCCATCGCCTATACCTTCTCCACTGATTCCAAATCTTATAGTTGACTCCGCCACTGGATTTCCTGTATACTTCCTCGGGGCTAACGGCAACATTGCCGTCACCAGGGCTCTTAAACGTGAGCCCCTACAGGACTCCTCCTCCAATCTGATCCCCTCCTCCAATTTGATCCACTCCCCCAATCCCCCTCTCTGCCTTTTGTAGCAGAGCTCTCTTCACTCTCTGTACCTTCCCTGCCCACACAAATTCCGAAACCAGCGTCTCTACCTTCCGGAAAAAGTTCTTGGGGAGAAAAATCAGGCGGGACTGAAAAACAGAAAGAAACCTTGACAGCACATTCAACTTTACCCTCCCTGCCAATGTCAAGTGCAATGTGTCCCACCTTTTAAAGTACCCCATAACCCCTTCCACTAACCCTGTCAAGTTCCACCTATGGATTGTGGGCCGCTCATGTTACCTGAATCCCCAGATACCTAAACTGCTTCCTGCCACCTTAAATGGTAGCGCCCCCAGGTTTTCCACCGCCACGTTCACTGGGAACACCTCACTTTTCCCTACATTCAACTTGTCATCCACATACAGTGATACCCAGTGTTCCCTATCCCCCCTCACAATCCCTCCCCACTGAGCCAACGCCAGAAGGGCCATCGCCAAGGGCTTGATCGCCAACGCAAATAACAGTGGCGACAGCGGGTATCCCTGCCTTGTCTCCCTATGCAACCCAAAATACCCCAAACTCGTCTCGCTCGTTCAAATACTAGCCATGGGGGACGCATACAAGAATCGAACACTCCACAAATTTTGGTCCAAATCCAAACCTTCCTAAAACTTCAAATGGGTACCTCCACTCTACCTGGTCAAATGCCTTCGCCACGTCCATGGACACTAGCACCTGTGGCTCCTGTCCCCCTGGCAGAGTCATAATTACATTCAGCAGCTTCCTAATGTTACTGGAGAGCTAGCTCCCCTTCACAAAGCCGAATTTGATCCTCCGAAACCAACTCTGGGATGCACCCCTCCAACCGGCACTCCAGCACCTTCACGTCCATGTTTAGCAATGAAATAGGCCTGTAGAACCCACGCTCCAGTGGATCCTTCCTCTTTTTTGGGGGAATCAACAAATTGACGCCTGCTGGCAACTCCCCCTTTTTCCACCGTCTCACTAAACGTACTCACCAGGTTTGGGGGGTGGGGGTGCAACTCAGTTATAAACCGCTTGTAAAACCTGGGGACTTCCCCCGACTGCATCCTATTAATATACTCTCATCACCTCCCTTAACAGCTCTTCCAATGCCTGCCTCTTCCCTTCATCCAACTCTGGGAACTCCAACCCATCCAGAAAGCACCCCATATCCTCCGGCTCAGCCCTGCACAATCCCTCGCAGAAAGTCTTAAAACACCTCATTTATCCTCTTCGGTTCCGACACCACCTCCCCCTTATCTGCCCTCATCTGCAAGATTTCCCTGGACGCTGCTTCATGCCGCAACTGGTGGGTCAACATGCGGTTTGCCTTCTCCAAAAAAAACACATTGTATTATATTGGGAGGTGCTAATCTGAAAATGTTTTGAATAAAAATATTTATTTAAAAAAACAATTTCAGAACCCATAGAGATCCACAAATTGATGCTTTAGAAGGAATTCCAGGAAATTATTACTTTGATATTAATTCAAGAGACCTGCATGGATGTTAAAGAGGAAATCCAATTTGTATTGGGTCATGATCTTTAAATGAACTTGACATTTCATCTTTACAAGGTGCATTAAACAAAAGCATGGTTTCTGAGACCTCTTAAGTGTTTACAAGCGTTTTAACCAATTGGGATGGGAGAGTGGCGGATGTATATGGAGAGCTGGTGGCTAGGGAGTGCGATCTTGTGGAGGTGCTGTGGAGGTGGTCAGACTCAAGTGGAAGGAAGTGGGGTCCGGGTTATGGAGAGAAACCCTACAGATGGTGAATGCTTCCCCTCGTGCACGAGGTTAAGCCTTCTAATTTAAGGTGGAGCACAGAGCCCACATGACAGTCTCGACGATGAGCAGATTCTTTTTGGGTGTGGAGGATAGGTGTGTGCGGGCTAGCTGGCAGACCATGTGCATATGTTTTGGGCATGTCCGATGTTGAGAGGGTTTTGGAAAGGGTTTTCGGATATAATGTCCCAGATTCTGGACATAGGGGACGTAGGACTGGTTCCGAGACCGGAGGTGGTGATATTCAGAGCATCTGAAGTTCTGGGAGTTCAGGTGGGGAGAGAGGCTGATGCCTTGACCTTTGCCTCCCTGATAGCCTGGAGACGGATTTTGTTGAGTTTGGGGGATTCTGAGCCACCAAAGGCGAGGGTATGGGTGAGTAACATGGTAGAACTTTTGCACCTGCAAAAAGTTATGTTCGCCATACGTGGAGTGGAATGGGGGATCACCCTGAGGTGGAAGCCGTTCATCAACTTCTTTAAATTGAGGCGTCAGCAGAGGGTTTTGTTTTGTTTGGGGGGGTATTGGAGGAAGGAGAAAATGAAAGTGGGGGCTTGGGGAGACCGGGGGTTGGGGGCGATGGGGAGGGTGAGTTGTTAGCTTTGTTTGTTACCTGTTGCCGAGGTTTGGCTTTTGTAATTTTGTATATATAAAAAATGCCTTCAATGAAAATATTTCTTCAAAATGTTTTTTTAAACCAGAATAGCAACATTTAATAAAGTGAAATAAATGAATTTAGAAAGTGGGTAACAATTGATAATGGATTTATAATATTTATTTTAAAGCTTTTTAAAAAAAATAGATACATCGCCTATCAAGAGCTGAACAACTCCAGATTTTTAATCTATCAAAATTACCTTGAAGCTGTACCCTTTCATCTAAAACTTCAAAGAGGAATGTTTGTCACATATGCTGATGATTTTACAGTATTATGTTTTGATTTGAATAAAGCCAAGCTGAATTGTAGTGCGCACACAGCAATTGATCATCACATTATACAGTTCACATTGGAGCTTTATTAACATTTCCATCACTCACTGTCTTGTCAAAATTTCAGTTTTATTTAGCATTTATCTTTTTTCTGTAGTCTTCATTTTAGAAAAGCTTTGCAGCTTTGTAGTCAAAAAGTAATAAACATGGCTGTTCTTATTCCGTTATGGGCCAGGGTTTAGAGACCCCAAAGTGTAGCATGGGGTTCACCTGACCCACAACTACTAGATTGTGGTATGGGGAGCACACGGCCCAATGTACAAGTGTGGTAGAGCAGAAATGGAAAAGTATTTTTTAAAAGCAAAACAATGTTTATTCTATGAACTCAAGTTAACCTTTTTAAAACATACAGTGGACATCTTAGCAACCATTAATTCAAATACAACCCCCAAAGAATACAACACTAAGTAATCCTTTAAGCTGTCCTTTTAACATCCATAAGACTTAAAACACCTTTTACCAGAAGCACATTAGGTTTACATTCACTACTGAGAACATTTATAATTCTGAATTCACCAAATGATCGAGAGGTAGTCTTTTGATGGCAGAGAGAACAGCAGTACACCTGCTTGGTCTGGCTTCAGCTCCAACACGGGAAAACAAAACTAAAACACACCCTGCAGCAAACAGCCTAAAACTAAAGTAAAAATCTGTCCGACAGCCCAGCTCCACCCACACTCTGACATCACTGCAGTAGTAAACACCCATTTCTTAAAGGTACTCTCACATGACAATTCACTATGCTTATACTGGAAATGTAATAGCCATATAATAGCTACATGGTGAATATCCACGATCAATTGTTACCCACTTTCTGAATTCATTCATTTCACTTATCGTTGCTGTTTCAAAGATAGTTTTGGATTACTCCGTTAAGAGCTACTAAGAAACAATGAACTAATTAAACTTCCTTCTATGCTATAAATAAACTTCCTTTTGTGTTCTAAACATCTATGATTTATGTTGGGTATGTCACAGCTACAATTTCAAAAAAATCTTTACAAAAGCTTGTCTTTATGTTGAGCTGCTAAAGTAATAAAATGTCCCTAGGCACTCCATAGGAGTGTTATATCTGACACTGAGCCAGAAGATATTAGGGCAGATAACCAAAAGCTTGGTCGAAGAGGTTTCAGGAGCATCTTAGGAACAGAGAGAGTCAGAGATTTAGGGAAAGAATTCAAGATCTTAGGACCTTGCCAAGTGAATGCACAGCCACGATGATGGCATAAATAAAAGCAGGGATGCCCAAGACCAGAAATAGAGGAAAGCAGATATCTAACATTTGTGGATTAGAGATATTGAGGGATTTGAAAATGCAAATCTTTTAATATCAAGATGCTATTTAACCAGGCCCAATGTAAGCGAGTGAGCACAGTGGGGATGGGTGAGCTTGGTGCGAGCTGGGTCACAGGCAGCAGATTTTTGGATGCTTTCAAGTTTTCAGATGGCAGAATGTGGGAAGCCAGCCAGATGTGCTTTGGAAAAGTAAAGTCTAAAGGTAACAAAAACAGAAAAATACCGAACAATCTCAGCAGGCCTGGCAGCTTCTGTGGATAGAGAAGGAAGCTAACGTCTGCATGACTCTTTGTCAAAGCTTTGTGGTCTTTGTTAGATATTTATTTTTGGCTGTTGGGTGGGGTTACTGGGTTATGGGGATAGGGTGGAGGTGTTGACCTTAGGGCAGCATGGTAGTATTGTGGATAGCACAATTGCTTCACAGCTCCAGGATCCCAGGTTTGATTCCGGCTTGGGTCACTGTCTGTGCGGAGTCTGCACATCCTCCCCATGTGTGCGTGGGTTTCCTCCGGGTGCTCCGGTTTCCTCCCACAGTCCAAAGATGTGCAGGTTAGGTGGATTGGCCATGATAAATTGCCCTTAGTGTTGGGTGGGGTTACTGGGTTATGGGGATAGGGTGGAGGTGTTGACCTTGGGTAGGGTGCTCTTTCCAAGAGCCGGTGTAGACTCGATGGCCCGAATGACCTCCTTCTGCACTGTAAATTCTATGATGAGGCTTGTGTGCTATCAATAGTTGCATTTTTAACAAATGTTGATAAGTTGAAACCATATTTTTGAACTAGAAACATTTAAAATTTGTAGGTTTCTCAGTGGTTTAGCAACATCAGTGGCCTCGTTCTTATTGTAGGAATTCTATGGTTCAGACTGTTGGTTTTTAGCAATTGTAAAATACTGTTAATATCGGGAATGTCTTTTCAGTTTGCAGTGAACATGTTTCGAACGTTACCACCATCATCTAACCCCACAGGAGCAGAGTTTGATCCAGAAGAGGATGAACCAACACTGGAGGCTGCATGGCCTCATCTACAGGTACCAAATGCTTATCTGTATTCAAACATTTAGTGTGATCTCATGAAAACCAGAGACTAGAGCCTTATTTCTGAAAATCAGTTTTTCCATCTTTTTGACATTTTTCTATTTCCTTTTCTTTTGTTTCATTTGTCTTTTGAAAGCATTATTCCCATTATTATTTGCATACTGCCAAAATAGGATTGCTTAAATGTGTTCTCTGAGCTGTTGTTTATTCTGAAAAGATTGGTTTGTTTTCATGTTTCCTGTTCAGTCAGTTGCTGAACATAATAGTGCATGATTTCTCTGAATTGAAATTACTTTGAAGCAATGCCTTTTTTTTTGTTTAGCATGCTGCAAATTAAGTATTGTCCTGTAACGTGCCCTATTGGCACCAATTTGGCCACCCACGTGGGACAAAATTGGATGCGTTTTCTTGTTCTTCGGTGCATCAGTTTTATAAAAATGGTAAAAGTTTGTAATTGCACTCCAAATCTTGCTGTACAAGACAGGTCTCTGGCAAATTTTGCAGATAGACTTTGGAACAAAATGTTTACTTGGTCAATCTTGGAATTTCATTAAAATTTCCCTTTGACAAACTACGAGAATACTTGCAAAAAGGAGCTTCCAGAAGTTGAAAATTAGTGCAAATTCAGCACATCACCTTGTTGTGATGGGTCTTGTTTGCTAGAAGATACATAGAACATACAGTGCAGAAAGAGGCCATTCGGCCCATCGAGTCTGCGCTGACCCACTTAAGCCCTCGCTTCCACCCTATCCCTGTAACCCCTCCTAAACTTTTTGGTCACTAAAGAAATTTACTATGGCCAATCCACCTAACCTGCACGTCTTTGGACTGTGGGAGGAAACCGGAGCACCCGGAGGAAACCCACGCAGACACTGGGAGAACGTGCAGACTCCGCACAGACAGTGACCCAGCGGGGAATCGAACCTGGGACCCTGGCGCTGTGAAGCCACAGTGCTATCTACTTGTGATACCGTGCTGCTGGCCGTGATTCTGGTGGAAAGTGTATCCAAGTTTGGTTGAGTGCAGACAATTCCAAGATCTGCATTCTTCAAGATGTTGCCCTCCCAATCAAAAAGGGTTTCATTCCGATAAGCAGAAAGCAGCTGAGTATGACATGGTATATACATGAACTTGTGCATTCACAGAATTTGTTTGTCCCGACTGCATCCAGTTAGATCGAGTTGCCAAAGCTGTGGAATCCACTATTTCATACTGGGAGCTTCAACCTTCAGCAGACATTCCATAAACATAAGCCGCTGTTACTGTCAGATTACATACCTACTTTTCTTTATCATTATGTCAAGTATCTGAGTATAAGACAAGGATACTTGTTTCCAGTATAGTTCACCCAAGGATGTTACTGTCAGGTGTTAACTGTATCCATTTTTGCTTTCACTATCTTCTGTGAACATTGCCCTCACTATCTTCTATGAAGATAGAATAATCAAAAATTCAAGAAAACGGTCATTGATTGGGTTTGAACAATTCCCTCCAAGCCAAAGCCATTTTCTCGGTATTTCAGTTACAACTGAGGGCCTTGTTACTTAGTTGACATTTTTTTTAATGATGAGACTGGAACCATTTCCTCAGATTGGGTCATCACTCGTGTCAAAACTGACCTACAAGCCAAGGCAACTACTTTGAAGGGTATTGAAGATTAACCTGTAAATTAATGTGTTAATTTGTTTAAAACTGATATCCGGTCAATGGTAAAGGAAATGATTAGGTCAGTGATCAGTTGCAGATCAGTGATGTCAATTCCCTTAATATTCCTGGTCGCATCTAACATTTCACATTATCTTCATTGTCTCTCTTTTGTGAAGACAAGTGCTAAGTATTCATTTGAGAACCATTCATCTCCCCTTTCATTGCAGAAGCTTCCTTTTTGGTTTCCACTCGCCCTACCCTTCTCAATCCTTTGCTCTTTATGTACTTCTAAAACCTCTCTTTCTTGTGTGTTTTTCTTGATTTTACTTACTAGTATTTTTTCATTCGCTCTCTCTCTTTATAAATTTTCTTTTTAATTTCATCCCTGCATTTTCTTCTTTTTAAAAAAAAAAAATGTAGAGTACCCAATTCATTTCTTCCAATTAAGGGGCAGTTTAGTGTGGCCAATCCACCTAGCTTGCACATTTTTGGGTTGTGGGGGCGAAACCCACGCAAACACGGGGAGAATGTGCAAACTCTACATGGACAGTGACCCAGAGCCGGGATCGAACCTGGGACCTCGGCGTCGTGAAGCTGCAGTGCTAACCCACTGCGCCACCGTGCTGCCCATCCCTGCATTTTCTGTACTCCTGGGCTTTCTGCGGCCTGGAGCTCTCTATACTTTTTTTGCAAGAATATACTTTATTCATAATCTGAAAGACATTATTCATAATCTGAAAGAGACATTACAAAACATTTAAATTGTCATAAAGTGCAATGATATTCATATTTTCACCAGAGATTAAAATGCACTCTGATGCTTCAATTCCGTAATGAGAACCGTTGTAATGAAAATATTGAAATGTTTGTGGAGTACAGTTTTATTCAAACTATATACATTGATCATGTTGTGCACTCTGCGGTGCTTCAATGCAGTAACATACAGTTAGGGTTAAGCACACAGCCTGAGGAGTTTTACACAGTTAGTAGTCCCTCGATGTACATTGGCTGAAAGGCCTTACACATTGTACCTTGGCGGCGGCTCTCCAAGCTTGAGTGTGCCTGCCAGCAGGTAGTCCTGGACCTTGGAATCCTTGACTCTCACGTCTCTGACAATGATTTCACTTCAAGAAGCTGTTTCTGGGCCACTTTGTCAAACATCACAATTCTGTAAAATTAGCCGTCCCAATTTAGAACCTTTATGCCTGGCCTACCTTTAATCTTTAATATAACTATATTAAATCGAATTGAATTATGATCACCACCATCGATGTCTTCCCCTTCCATGGCCCCAAATTCAAAACTGCACTTTTGACTTGCTATGTATTGGCAAAAAGAAATTGTGCTGAATGTATTTTAACAATTGTGTCCTTTACCCTTTGCACTAGTAATCCCCAGTTAATATTACGGTAGTTGAAATCGGCTATTATTGTCCTGTAATTTGGGCTTCTCAACAATTTTCCTACATACTTGCCCTTCTATCTCTCTGACAGGTCTATAGTATACTTCTAGAAGTGTGATGCCCTTTTGTTTTGTTCTTCTGTTCGACTCCTAATTTAATCCACCTGGCATATAATCTCCTCTTACAGCCGTGATTTGTTTGCGACCTGCTTCCTCCTCTTTGGTGCCCCTCTTAATCCGGTCTGAAAACCCTGTAATCAGGGATGTTGAATTATCATTGCTGCCCTTTAAACCCTATTATAAGAAAAAATTGCAAGACGATTAAAAAAGGGTAGGAGAGTAGGTCTAATTAAAATGCTCTTCAAAGAGCTGGCACAAATAAAATGGGCCAACTGCACTATATCATTCAAGACCTCTGATTTCTGTAACTTGTCAGTTTAGCTTATGATCATAGCTTATGATGCCGATACGACATTGGATATTTATGATTTTCTCACTAGAAACCCCAGTGAGTTGAAAGGGTAACAACAACTCTCATTTATATAATGCTTTTAATGAATAATAGGTCCTAATGTGCTTCAGAGATGCAGAAGGAAAATAGAAACTGAAACAAAAAAGGAGCCATTAGGAGGAGAATCCAAACTTGCCAAAATACTTTAATGGAAGAGGAGGTGGTGCAGAGACTGTCTAGGAGGGTATTAGAGTAATGGAATTTGGAGGTGGGCAACATTGGAAATGGAAGTAAATAGTCTTTATGACAGAGTCTACAGTTGGAAGCTCAACTTGAATAGAGTGCCATGTTGCAAACAGTTCAGTTCAATCTTAGACATGAAGGCCAAATGCAATAGTTCAAAAAAGTATATTCCAGCTTGGAAGTCCAATGAGCAGTCATACAGCCGAGCTCCGGTGTAATGAAAGTACAACTGATGCTGACCCCATGTGACACAAACAAGGTAAATGAGAAAGAGGCAGGCTTAAGGGTTACTTTTGCAGAAAGGCAAGCAAAACCATTGTTAGAGGTGCTCCAGCTTTATTGGTAGGTAATATTGAAACCATGCAAAAACGGTCTCAACATGAATGGAGATGAGACATTGGAGGATTACATAAGATACCCTGCACAGAAAATAGACCATTTGGTCCAATCAGTCAGTCCATTTTTTTTTGTTGTTGTTTCATGGATGTGAGTATCATTATTGCCAACCCTAATTACACTTTAGATGGTAGTGATAAGTCACCGCCTTCAACTGCTGCAGTCCATGTGGCATAGGTATCCACAGTACTGTTGGGGAGGGAGTTCCAGGATTTTGACCCAGCAACAGTGAAGTTCCAAGTCAGGATGTTGTGGGGCTTGGAGGGGAACTTCCAGGTGATGGTGGTCCCATGCATCTGCTGCCATTGCCCTTCTCAATGGTAGAGATCTGGAGGAAAATGTAGATGGTCTGATTAGCCAGTTTGAAGATGACCAAGATAGGTGGAGTTGCAGATGGTGAAGGGGACAGTCAGAGAATACAGCAGAATATAGATAGATTGGAGAGTTGGGCAGAGAAATGGCAGATGGGAGTTCAATCCGGACAAATGCGAGGTGATGCATTTTGGAAGATCAAATTCAGGTGTGAATTATACAGTAAATGGTAGAACCTTTGGGAGTATTGACATACAGAGGGATCTGGGTGTTCAGGTCCATAGTTCCATGAAAGTGGCAATGCAGTTGGATAAGGTGGTCAAGAACGCATATGGCATGCTTGCCTTCATCGGCTGGGGCATTGAGTACAAGAGTTGGCAGGTCATGTTGCAGTTGTATAAAACTTTAGTTGGGCCACATTTGGAATCTTGTATGCCGTTGGATCGCCACACTACCAGAAGGACATGGATGCTTTGGAGAGAGTGCAATCCCTTTATTAATCAAGAACACCAAATTTGTGTTTGATGCTGTTACCTACAGGGCTACAGTCCCAAGAGCTGGAAGATAGAATAAGACAGCATAGTTCTTAGAACATAAGAACCAGGAGCAGCACTACGCAATTAACTGCACCACCATTCAATAGGATCATGGCTGATCCCATTCTGGCCTCAACTGTCCTGCTTGTTCTCCATAACCCTTCAACCCATTACCAATTGTAAATCTGTCCAAGTCCTCAAATTTACTCACTGCCCCAGCATCCACCGCGCACTGGGGTAGTGAATTCCACGGATTCACAATCCTTTGGAAAAGTAGTTTCTCCTGATCTCTGTTTTGAATTGTTACCCCTTATCTTGAGACGAAAACCTCTCATTCTAGAATGCCCCACAAGAGAAAGTATCCACTCCAATGTAGGCCTAAACTGCTTAATCTCTCTTCATAAGACAAACTCATCTCTGGAATCAATCTAGTGAACTGCTTCCATTGCCACTACATCTTGGGCGGCATGGTGGTGCGGTGGTTAACACTGCTGCCTCAGTGCAAGGACCCAGGTTCAAATCCAGCCTCGGGTGACTTTGTGAAGTTTGCACTTTCTCCCCTTGTCTGTAAGAGTTTCCCCTCTCAGCCCAAAAATATTGCAGGTTAGGTGGATTTGCTATGCTAAATTGTCCCTTCGTATCCGTTAGGTGGAGTTACGGGGATAGGGTGAGGGCCTGACCCTATATAGGGGGCTCTCTGTGGGTCAGTGCAAACTTGATGGGCCAAATGGCCTCCTTCAGTACTGTAGAGATTCTGTGTTCTTTCCTCATAGGGGAACCAAAACTGCAGAATACTCCAGTTGTGGTCTTTCCAATGCTTGTACAGTTGCAACAACACTTCCTTACCTTTCTATTCTATTCCTTTAGCTATAAATTTCCTTTAGCTATAAATAACAACATTCGATTCACTTTCTTCATTACCTGCTATACCTGCATGCTAGTTTTCTGCAACTCGTGCACGAGGACACCTAGATCCCTCTGCACTGAATCACCCCGCAGTCTCTCCCCATTTAGAGAAGTTGCCTTTCCATTTTTCCGACCAAAATGGATAACCTCTCGCTTATCCACATTGAACTCCATCTGCCACATTTTTGCCCACTCACCTAACCTATCTATATCCATTTGTAAGGTTCTTATTTCCTCTTTGCAACTTACTGTTCCACCTATTTTAGTGCCATCTGCAAATTTGTCTATAGAACCTTCTATCTCTATATCCAAGTCGTTAACATAGATTTTAAATTGTTGCAACCCAAGGACACCCCACTAGTTACATCTCGCCATCCAGAAAAAGACTCATTTATCCTGATTCCTCCTTCTGTCCATCACCAGTCTTCTATCCAAGATAATAAATTACCCCTAACCCCATGTGATCTTACCTTGTGTATTAACCTTCTGTGAGGCACCTTATCAAACGGCTTCTGGGAGTCCAGGTATATACTACATCCACAGGATTCCAATTATCCACTTGGCTTGTTATATCTTCAAAGAACTCTACCAAATTAGTTAAACATGATTTGCCCTTCATAAAACCATGCTGACTGATGGATTGTGTTTTGACTCTCCAAATATCACTTCCTTAATAATGGATTCTAACAATTTCCTAACAACAGGTGTTGAACTAACTGGTCTGTAATTTCCTACATTCTGCCTCCCTCCCTTTTTGAATAAGGGTGTTACATTAGCATTATTCCAATACACTGGAACCTTCCCATGTCCAGGGAGTTTTGGAATATTATGACAATGGATCCACTATCTCTGCTGCCACTTCTTTTAGCACCCTAGGATGTAGGCCATCAGGCCCTGGGGACTTGTCCGCCTTCAATCCTAATAGTTTGTTGAGTACTGTTTCCCTATTGATGTTGATTGTTCCAAGTTCCACCCTTCCTATTATCTCTGAATTACCCCTTCCTATAGGAATGGCACTCGTGTCCTCCACTGAAAACAGGCAAAATATTGATTTCGAATCTCTGCCATTTATGTGCTCCCCACCATTAGCTCTCTGGTTTCAACTTTTTTTTAAATTATTCAAATTTTCACAAAATATCAACAACAAAATACAGAAAGAAAGGAACAAATCTCCCCCCCCCCCCATATATAATTAATAAATTAACAGCCTTCATCAACACAAAGGCAAAGATACACCCCCACTCAAGAAAAACAGCACCTTAAATTGTATGAGGCTGAGCCTCGCGCAAGAGGAGGAAGAGTTCACCCTCCCAGGGCATCCGCCCACATCCCCTCGTCAATCTCCTCACCCAACTCCTCCTCACGCTTACCCTTTAGCTCCTCCACCGAGGCCGCCTCCTCCTCCTGCATCACCTGATACGTTGCCGAGATCCTTCCCTCTCCAACCCACACCCCCGACAGTACCCTGTCCTGGACCCCGCATGGCGGCAGCAGTGGGAACCCCACCACCTGCCGCCGAACAAACGCCCTTACCTGCATATACTTGAAGTTGTTCCCGGGGGGAGCCCAAACTCTCCTCCATCTTACCCAGGCTCGCGAACTTCCCGTCCACAAACAGGTCCCCCATCCTTCTAATGCCTACCCTCCCTCCATCCTCCCCGGGACAAACCGGTGGTTCCCCCGAACCGGGGACCACACTGAGGTCCCCACCTCACCCCTGTGACGTCTCCATTGCCCCCAAATTTTGAGGGTAGCCGCCACCACCCGACTCGTGGTGTACCTCTTTGGAGGCAGCGGCGCCGTCACCAACGCTTCCAGGCTTGTGCCCACACAGGACGCCATCTCCAGCCTCTTCCACGCCGCCCATCACCCACTTAGCACTATTGCCACGTTGGCGGCCCAATAATACCCACAGAGGTTAGGCAGCGCCAACCCCCCCCCCCATCCCTGCACTGCTCCAGGAACACACTTCTCACCCTTGGGGTCTTCTGCGCCCATACAAACCCCATAACGCTCCTGTTAAGAAGGCCCTAGGGATCAGGATGGGGAGGCATTGGAACAGGAACAAAAACCTCAGGAGCACCGTCATTTTAACTGACTGCACTCTACCCGCCAGGGAGAGTGGCAGCACGTCCCACCTCTTAAACTCCTCCTCCATCTGCTCCACCAGCCTCGTGAAGTTAAGCTTATGTAGGGCCCCCCAGCTCCTAGCCACCTGGACCCCCAGGTACCTGAAACTCCTCTCCACCCTTTTTAGCGGGAGCTCACCAATCCCCCTCTCCTGGTCCCCTGGGTGCACTACGAACAACTCGCTCTTCCCTATATTAAGCTTGTACCCAGAGAAATCTCCAAACTCCTTAAGGATCCTCATCACCTCCGGCATTCCCTCCACCGGGTCCGCCACATATAGCAGCAAATCATCCGCATAGAGGACACCTGATGCTCCTCCCCACCCCGCTCCAGCCACCTCCAGTTCCTCGACTCCCTCAACGCCATGGCCAGGGGTTCAATCGCCAGTGCAAAGAGCAGGGGGGACAGGGGACACCCCTGCCTCGTCCCCCGGTGGAGCCGGAAATACTCTGAACTCCTTCTGTTCGTGGCCACACTCTCCACCGGGGCCTCATACAGCAGCCTCACCCACCTGACGAACGCCTCCCTGAACCTTTTCAACACCTACCACAGGTACCCCCCACTCCAACCTATCAAGGGCCTTCTCCGCATCCATCACCGCCACTATCTCCGCCTCCCCTTCCATCGCCGGCATCATTATAACATTCAAGAGCCTCCGTACATTGGTATTCAACTGCCTCCCTTTCACGAACCCCGTCTGATCCTCGTGTATGACCTGTGGCACACAGTCCTCTATCCTCATGGCCAAAATCTTTGCCAGCAACTTTGTGTCTAGATTTAAGAGTGAGATCGGCCTATATGACCCACACTGTAGGGGATCCTTGTCCCGCTTCAGGATCAGGCAAACCAGCGCTCTAGATATCGTCGGGGGCAGAGCCCCCCTTCCCTAACCTCGTTAAAGGTCCTTACCAACAGCGGGCCCAGCAGGTCCACATACTTCTTGTAAAATTCAACCGGGAACCCATCTGGCGCCGGTGCCTTCCCCGCCTGCATGTTCCCTATCCCTTTGACCAACTCCTCCAACCCAACCGGCGCCCCAACCCCGCCACCTGCCTCTCCTCTACCCTCGGATACCTCAGCCGGTCCAATGGGGACTCAGACCGGTACAGTTCCTCGTAGAAGTCCCTGAAGACCCCATTGATACCCACCGCACTTCGCACCGTGTTCCCTCCTCCATCCCTAACTCCCCCGATCTCCCTAGCTGCCTCGCTCTTCCGAAGCTGGTGCGCCAGCATACGGCTCGCCTTTTCTCCGTATTCGTATACCGCCCCCTGCGCCTTCCTCCACTGCGCCTCCGCCTTCCTGGTGGTCAGCAAATCAAACTCAGCCTGGAGGCTACGCCGCTCCCTAAGCAATCCCTCCTCCAGGGCCTCCGCGTATCTCCTATCCACCCTCGCCATCTCCCCCACCAACCTCTCCCTCTCTCTCCTCTCCCCCCTCTCCTTGTGTGCCCTAATGGAGTTCAGCTCTCCTCTGACCACCGCCTTCAGCGCCTCCCAGACCACCCCTACTTGCATCTCCCCATTGTCATTAGCCTCCAGGTACACCTCTATACACATCCGGACCCACCCGCTCACCACCTCGTCCGCCAGCAACCCCACCTCTAGGCGCCACAGCGGGCACTGGTCCCTCTCCTCCCCCAACTCGAGGTCCACCCAGTGTGGAGCATGATCAGAAATGGCTATCGCCGAGTACTCCGTATCCTCCACCCTCTGAATCAGCACCCTGCTCATAACAAAAAAGGTCAAGGCCTTGTGAACATGGGAGAAGAATGAAAATTCCCTGGCCCCCGGCCTCGCAAACCTCCATGGATCCACCCCTCCCATCTGGTCCATGAACCCCCTCAGCACCTTGGCCGCCACCGGCCTCCTGCCTGTCCTAGACCTAGAGCGATCCAATGTCAGATCCAGCACCGTGTTGAAATCCCCCCCCCATTATCAGGCCCCCTGTCTCCAGGTCCGGAATCTGGCCCAGCATTCGCCGCATGAACCCCCCATCATCCCAATTCGGGGCATATACATTGACCAACACCACCCGCTCCCCCCTGCAGCTTGCCACTTACCATCACATACCCACCTCCATTGTCTGCCACAATGCTCGACGCCTCGAACGACACTCTCTTCCCCACCAAGATCGCCGCCCCCCCCCCCCGATTTTTTGCATCCAAACTCGAATGAAACACCTGCCCTACCCCACCCCTTTCTCAACCTTCCCTGATACACCACCCTCGGGTGCGTCTCCTGAAGCATGGCCACATCCGCCTTTAGCCCCTTCAGGTGCGCGAACACCCGGGCCCGCTCGACCAGCCCATTCAGTCTCCTTACATTCCAGGTTATCAGCCGGATCAGGGGGCTACTCGCCCCTCTCCCCCGCCGACTAGCCATAGCCCTTCCTAGACCAGCCACGTGCCCGCGCCCCCCGCACGGCCCGTTCCCCACAGCGGCAGACCCCCGCTCCGACCTCCTCTACCAACTCCAGCTCCCCCTTGGCCATTCCAGCAGCAACCTGGTCCTGCCCTAGCTAGGTCCCCCCCCTAGCTGCATTGCTCCCCCCATTGCACTCCCGTAAGTCTGCTGACTCCGGCCACTCACGCCGCTCCATCGACCCCCCCCCAGTGTGGAACTCCACCCCCCCCAGCCCCCCTCCCCATCCACCAGCGGGATCTCATCCATTCCACTCCCAGCGCGTGAGAAAAAGCCCGCGCTTCCCACCTCCGGCCCCGCCCCTTCAGCCCTAAACGCGGGGGGAAAAGCCCGCGCTTTCCACTCTCCCCGCCTCCCCTGGCGCAGCACCCTTTTCAGGCCCGGTCCCACAACCCCCCCCCCCCCCCCCCCCCCCCCCCCCCCCCCCGGCAGGGCCCCATCTCCCCTACCGACCATCAACCCCCCAAGCAGTTTACCTAGCCCCCCCCCCCCCCTCCCCACGAGCCCGCCCGGCAGACCTAATTAAAACAATGCCCAATCAACCCCCAAAAAACAAAGAACCCCTCCTCGAAACACAACCCAACAATCCCTCCACCGCGACCCCTCATTCCCGACCCTTATTCTGAGTCCAGTTTTTCGGCCTGAACAAAGGCCCTCGCCTCCTCCGGGGATTCAAAATGATGGTGTTGATCCTTATAGGTGACCCACAGACGCGCCGGCTGCAGCATACCGAACTTCACCCCCTTCCTGTGCAGCACCGCCTTCGCCCGGTTGTAACCGGCCCTCCTCTTCGCCACCTCCGCGCTCCAATCCTGGTCGATCCGGACCTCCGCGTTCTCCCACCTGCTGCTCCGCTCCTTCTTGGCCCACCTTAACACACATTCTCGATCAGCAAACCGGTGGAACCGCATCAGCACCGCCCGCGGCGGCTCGCTGGGCTTGGGCCTCCTCGCCAGCACTCGGTGGGCCCCCTCCAGCTCCAAGGGCCCCTGAAAGGTCCCCGCGAAATCAGCAAATTCAGCATGGTGACCACATCGGCCCCCACGTCCGATCCCTCCAGCCCCTCCGGGAGACCCAGGATCCGCATGTTTTTCCGCCTCGACCGGTTCTCCATGTCCTCTAACCTCGCCTGCCATTTCTTGTGGTGCGCCTCCACCTTCACCGCCAGGCCCAGGATCTCGTCCTCGTTCTCCGAGACCTTCTGCCGGACCTCCCAGATCGCGGCCCCTTGGGCTGTCTGGGTCTCCAGCAGCTTATCGATTGAAGCCTTCATTGGCTCCAGCAGCTCTGCTTTCAGTTCCTTAAAACAGCGCTGGAGATGCTCCTGCTGCTCTTGTGCCCACTGCCTCCACACTGCCTGGTCTCCGCCCGCCGCCATCTTGGTCCTCCTCCCTCACACCTTTCTTTGCTTCAATGCCACTTTTTAAATCGCCCCACTCCTGGTCCAATCCATACACTATCGGGGGAATGTTGCTGTCCCCTTCCCACACTGGGAAATGTCGAACAAGCGCCATTACGGGCCCTAAAAAGAGCCCAAAAGTCAGTTTTTAGCGGGAGCTGCCGGAAGTGCGACTTAGCTCCGCATAGCCACAACCGGAAGTTCCATCCTCCGGTTTCATCTTAAAGGGACCAACATTCACTTTAGCAATTCTCACACCTTTTATGTACTTCTCTAAGCTTTTGCTGTCCTTTTGATATTTTGCACTCACTTTCTTTCACAATTTACCTTAGCTCTTTTTATTACATGTTCAGTAACCCTTTGTTTATGTACATACACAGTCTTCCACCCTACCACTGGCCTTTGGTAGACCTTACTTTTTGTCTTTATATTGTCGTTAACCTCCTTGCTTAGCTATGGATGTTTTTTTACACTTGCCGTCTTTCTTCCTCTCCTGGAATATATTTTAGTTGTGAGGAATTAGAATATCTCCTGAAACAACTGCCACTGCTCATCAGCTGTCCTACCTTTTAACCTTCCTGCCCACTCTACTCGGGCCAAATCAGTCCTCATGCCTATTTAATTACCTTTGTTTATTTCCAGAACGCTAGTGTGCGACTCCACTTTCTTGTCCCAAACTCATACTTTGGTCACTATTCCCGAGAAGATCCTTAACTATGAGGTCATCAATTAATCCCTCCTCATTACACAAAACCAAATCCAGAGTAGTCAGTTCCCTGATTGGTTACACAATGCACTCTGAAATTGCCGAGCAAGTCACCTGGTTGTATAAAAATTGCTGAAAGTCAATAAAAAGGAAAGTGACAGACACCGCCCTGTTAATCCTGCAAAGTCCTCTTTACTAACATATGGGGGCTTGTGCCAAAATTGGGAGAGCTGTCTCGCAGACTAGTCAAGCAACAGCCTGACATAGTCATACCCACAGAATCATACCTTACAGATAACATCCCAGACACCACCACCACCACCATCCCTAGGTGTTCTGACCCACCAGCACGACAGATTCCGTAGAGGTGGCAGCACAGTGGTGTACAGTCGGGAGGGAGTTGTCCTGGGAGTCCTCGGTATCGACTCTGGACCCCATGAAGTCTCATGGCTTCAGGTCAAATATGGGCAAGGAAACCGCCTGCAGATCACCACGTACTGTCCACCATCAGCTGACGAATCAGTACTCCTCCATGTTGAACACCACTTGGAGGAAGCACTGAGAGTGGCAAGGGCTCAGAATGTTCTGTGTCGGGGATTTCAATGTCCATCACCAAGAATGGCTCGGTAGCACCACTACTGGCTGAGTCTTAAAGGACATAGCTGCGAGACTGGGTCTGAGACAGATGGTGAGGGAATCAACAAGAGAGGAAAACATACTCTACCTCCCCCTCCCCAACCTGCCTGCTGCAGATGTATCTGTCCATGACTGTATCGGTAGGCGTGACCTGCTCCATCCTAGTGTGGAGACCAAGTCCCATCTTCACATGAAGGATACTGCCCATGTTGTGTGGCACTACCCATCGTGCTAAATGGGATGGATTCGGAGCAGATCAAGTCCAGACTTGGCATCCGTGAGGCGCTGTGGGCCATCAACAGCAGCAGAATTGTACTCAGCCACAATCTGTAACCTCATGGCCCGGCATATCCCCCACTCCATTACCACCAAGTCAGGGAATCAACCCTGGTTCAATGAAGAGTGTAGGGGGGCATGCCAGGAGCAGCACCAGGCATACTGAAAAATGAGGTGCCAATCGGGTGATGCTGCAATACAAGACTACTTGCATGCTAAACAACATAAGCAGCAAGTGATCCCACAACCACTGTTTAGCACCATTTGCAACCCCTCAGTCACTGAAGCAGTCCACATGCAAATGCAGCAATACCTGGACAATATCCAGGCTTCGGTTGACAAGTGGCAAGTAACATTCTCGCCACACAAGTGCCAGGCAATGACCATCTTCAATAAGGGAGAATCAAATCATCATCCCTTGACGTTCAATGACATTAACATAATTTGAATCCCCCCACTATCAACATCCTGGGGGTTACCACTGACCACAAACTAAGCTGGACTAGCCATATAAATGCTGTGTATATAAGAGAAGGCTTGGAATACTGCGGCGACTAACTCGCCTCCTAACTCCCCAAAGCCTGTTCACCACCTACAAGGTACACGTCAGGAGTGTGATGGAATACTCCCCACTTGCCTGGATGAGTGCAGCTCCAACAACACTCAAGAAGCTCGATGCCCACTTGATTGGCACCCCTTCCACAACCATTCACACCCTTCACCACTGACGCACAGTAGAAGCAGTATGTACCATCTACAAGATGCACTGCAGGAACTCACCATGGCTCCTTAAACAGCACCTTCCAAACCCATGATTACTACCGTCTGGAAGGACCAGGGCAGCAGATACAGGGGATCACCACCACTTGAAAGTTTCTCTCCCAAGTCATTCACCATCCTGACTTGGAAATATATCGCTGTTCCTTCATTGTAGGTCGCTGGGTCAAAATCCTGGAACTCCCTCTCTAATAGCGCAGTGGATGTAACAACACCATATGGACTGCAGAGGTTGATGAAGGCAGCTCACCACTACCTTCTCAAGGGCAATTAAGGATGAGAAAACCCTGGCCTAGCCAGCAAAGCTCTCACCCCGTAAAAATGAATTTAAAATCTAAATTAGCTTGGAAAACCAGCATGAATTGTTTCCTACTGCAAATCAATGTCATTCTACTAGCAATCAATCATAATTTGAGTGCAGGCAATTGATAACTGGAAGCCATAGACTTTTATAAATCTGGGAAAGGAAAAATATTGTGGAACCAATTGTGAAGTAGACTTTGTGGACTAGTTAAATCGCAAACTTGAGAGGGAGGTGTTTTAGGAATGTGGGTAAAAAGCCTGCAGCCAATGTCTCTTCTGGCTTTGGCACTAAGTGATTTTCCACACCAGGAAGTAATATTTCCGACTATTCTTTTTGTGTATATATATATTTTTTAAAGCACTGTTGGCTTAAAAACTCTAGGATTCTGATCTTGCTTAGTTGCTGCAGTTTCAGCAGCTGAGGATGAAGCAGTGGAGAGGGAAGGGTAAAAATAGTGGCAAGTTGCCATAAGCCACTTGTACATGTCCTATGAGCCAGCTCAGCTGAGAATGGAATATAAGCAAAAGAGATTTAAAATTAGAAGATGATTACATTTTTATTATCTCTTTAAGCAATGTAATGTGATCTTGGTCATCTGTTAATGCTAATAAACTTTACTAAAATTTTCTTTCTTCAGTTGGTGTATGAATTTTTCTTGAGGTTTCTAGAGTCTCCTGATTTTCAACCAAATATAGCAAAGAAGTATATTGACCAGAAATTTGTAATGCAGGTAAGGGAAGCAACCGGCTGTTAATTTTTATTTTTTATCTCCCATCAATTTTATTGTTTGAAATTTATAAGCTGCAATGTGGATCGTTATACGTTCTTTGCATTTTCTAATTGTGTGACAAACCTTGTAAATCAAATTTCTTATATTAAGTTGAACTATGGTCTGCATCAATTTCCATGATTTTTATTCCTGATTGGCATGTGGTGAGAGTGCAGACAAGATAAATCTTACCATGTAACTACTTTGGTGCATCAAATTCTGCAGTCATTGTTGCTGTATAGATTTGTGTGTATATTTGTTGGCTCTTTGCTTCACATCATGTCTAATATTGTAAACTTTCGTTTGAACTGATCCTAGCTTTTGTGTTGTCCAAGTTGCACCACCATAAAGTGGTCCAGATTTACAGTGCACACAATGAAACCATGAAATAAATTGGTTAACATTTTCGCTTCTTTCTCTATTTTTGAGATGTAGTGCAAAGCAATCGGAGCTCTTGCATTGTTTGCCTACATGAGTACACTTGTGAGATGTTCTAGATTCTCCTGAAAATGAAATGAAAATCGCTTATTGTCACAAGTAGGCTTCAAATGAAGTTACTGTGAAAAGCCCCTAGTCGCCACATCCGGCGCCTGTTCGGGGAGGCTGGTACGGTATGATGGGATGATGTACAAATACAAGTCTTCTTCTGGAGAGCATCTCAAAAGTTTCCATTGCCTCAAGATAATTAACATACTATTGATTACTTTGAATGCGGTGACCATTATGTTTGCAAATGTGGCAGCCATTTTAAACAAGGCAACAACCTGTTAACAGTAAGTTCATTTGTTTTTGATGCTGCTGTTCGATGGGAAATTATAGAAAGGTTACTGGGTGAGCTACATACTTCAAATTGTGCCATGAGAACTCGTTATTAAACAAGTTTAGATGCCTTTGGTACACTGGTCACTGGAGTTTATATTATAATTGAGGTTTAGCAACACTTTCAATAAATTAAATTGTCTTGGGCAGGGAGTGGTTTAGGTTCTATATATATTATATACATATAATGTGTGTGTGGCGCAGTGGTTAGCACTGCTGCATCATGGCGCCGAGGATCCAGTTCGAACCCGGGTCGGCTGTCTGTGTGGGTCTCACCCTCTGAACACAAAAAGATATAGTTGTGCAGAGTAGTTACATTTATAGGCTAAGGAGTTAGCCTTGGATTGATCTGGCTGTAGGTAGATATTGGAAGTTCATATATTACTTGCTCTGATGGGAAAACATATCCTGTGTTCTTAGGCCACATTAGTTGCAGAAAGATGCTACATTCTGCCAATGGTGCAGAATTTTCTAATGGTTCGGAACAAGACCTGAACAAGCTTGAAGAGTAGTGGGGATTTCTGCTCTAGTTGTGGGCTAATTATGAATGGACGTAGTTTAACATATATTTAGCTTTTGGTGTTTCCTTGAATTTGCATCTAGAGTATTTGTGAGGTTTGGAGGCCAGAATTGAGTATTACCTTACAGTTGAGAGGTTTCAGCATTGGGGTCTTTGCCTGGTTATGTATGTTGGTGTTTGTAAATGGGTGAAGGCTGTCTCTGTTTTGTGGATGACTTTGAAAGATTCTGGAGTAAGCAATATTAGCATGTGGTAAAGCATTTTCCTTTGTAAGACTGGGAGCTAAATGGTCTGCACTTCAGAGATGAGAGGAAAGCCTGATATCTCGTAAATTGTTTTATTTCCACTGAGGGTCACTGGGGATTGAACTTCTGGTTTTCTTATTTTATTGAAATGCTTATCTATGTTTTATCCTGGCTTGTTCCCCATTGATCGTATTTGGCCTTGATACAGCGCAGTGTTGTTGTGCAAGCAGAGAGTGGACTGCTTGCTTAGCTGTTCCTAAATCAAGGCATTCCGCTTTTATCAGGGATTTTTTATTGACCCAGCTATATTTGGTGTAACACTTTTTTTTTTTTTTTTTTGGTAATTTCTGTGTGTGGTGTAGGCTATTATGTGGTTCTTGAAGACCATGCTTCCATAATTTTCTTTTTTAAATTTAGAGTACCCAATACCATTTTTTTTCCAATTAAGGGGCACAATTTAGCCAATCCAACTACCCTACACATCTTTGGGTTGTGGGGGCGAAACCCACTCAAACATGGGGAGAATGTGCAAACTCTACACGGACAGTTACCCAGGGCCGGGATCGAACCTGGGACCTCGGTGTCATGCGGCAGCAGTAATAGGCACTCCGCCACCGTGCTGCCCCATCCTTCCATAATAATGCTGATCTGGATTTAGGGCTTTCATTCTGAGGTGAAGTGGATAAGCCAGGTAGGTTCTTAATCTTCAAGTCAAGGAGGAAAGGGTTAATATGCCTTGGTTGTAGAGTAGTTCTCATTCAGAAGGAGGCTGGCCTGGTGCTATGGGTTGTTGGATAGTTTTTTAGTGGACATCTATGCAGCAGTTACATTTTTTACGTTTTGAATTTTAATGGATGTATTTGTCCCATTTGGCAAACTGATTTGCTGGGTTTCTGGTGCCAGAACAGTTTTTGAGCAAATATATGCCATGGGATATTTAATCAGAACAGGCAGGTTGACTTCACCTAAATAATGATCCTCTGCTAACTTCACGCACTCAGTACTGCATTCACGCATTCAGTACCGCACTCAATCAACCTTGATTAGGAGTTCCGGTTCTACAGTGGACCTGAATCCACAACGTTCTGATTTGGAGATGAAAGTGCTACCATCCAAGCTGAAATGGAACCTGGGTGTCACCCCCACAACCCAAAAGATGTGCAGGCTAGATGGATTGGACACGCTAAATTGCCCCTGAATTGGAAAAAAATAATTGGGTACTCTAAATTTTAAAATAGAAATGGAACCTGATTTCTGAAGCAACGATGCTTCATGATAAATAGCCTGTTTCAGTGTTGTATGAAGTATGGATTGGGAAGGCCATTCAATCCACTGAGCCATTGTCAGATGAAACTGCAATTGTTATTTCTTTTTACTTTATAAATTTAAGAGTGCCCTCGGGACCAATTCACCTACCCTGCGCATCTTTGGGTTGTGGGGGTGAGACCCACGCAGACACTGGGAGAATGTGCAAACTCCACAAGGACGGTGACCCGGAGGGGGATCGAACCCATGTCCTCAGTGCCGTGAGGCAGCAGTGCTAACCACTGAGGCCATTGCAATTAATATCAACATGCATCCTGATTTATTTATCTCCAGATATTCATGAATAACCAGGTGAAATTTGAGAATTTGAAATTTCCACCAAAGTTGCACGTTAATCTAAACATTCTGGATGTCGCCGATATCTCAATCAATATTTCAACTGTTTTATCCCAATTCCAAAGACTAGACTTTGTGCAATAAAATATTAGATCTGTCTCCAACCTTGGAATTTGACCTTAATCTCTCATTAAATTCTTTTTTGTTATTTAAATGAGTTCATGGGCATAGTATTAACCTCTTTTGTTCAGGGTCTATTGTGCATTCTCAACTATAGATGGGTAATGCTCTTCTAATCTCTACTCTGAATTACCCGTGTTTTCAGCATTTAAAAGCTTTTGTTCACCTTGTTGAATGCAAACAAACCAAATGCTTCTCTTATTAAGGATTTCCACTGTGTCAAAAGCGCAATGCCCAAATAGCATAGCATGCAGTTTCGGATTGCAGTTTTGCTCATGAATTATATTCTTGGAGTTTCAATATCTATACTAGCATGATTAAACTGATCAATTTGCATAAACTGGATGCACTTGATTCCTGTTATTCTAGCCCCCCCCCCCCCCCCCCCCCCCCATAACCTGGTCATGTAATTGAGGGAAAGAAATTATATTGTTCATTGTGCAAAATAGCCCTCTGAAGTGTCACTAAAGTCTGCCTCGTAAACCAACATTGCCTGTCCTGTTTATGATTATACTGTTTAAAAGTTATACTGTAGTTCTTATATGGCTAGGATTGTGTTTATCTTTCAAGCTAATTCTGGCTAGGATTGTGTTTATCTTTCAAGTTAATTCTAACACTTTTCTTTTTCAACAGCTGTTAGAATTATTTGACAGCGAAGATCCACGTGAAAGAGACTTTTTGAAAACAACCCTGCATCGCATCTATGGAAAATTTTTGGGCCTAAGAGCTTATATCCGAAAACAAATCAATAATATATTTTATAGGTGTGTAGACAAAATGCTATTTGTGTAAATTTGCATTCTGTATTTTTGGTTTAGTGAGTTGTAATTTTTTTTAAGCGGAATATTAATTATTTTTGAATGTGTAAGAAATGCAGGTAAGGAAAACTATTCATTGCATAGTCACTGATCTGTCCAGAAACGTGTAGCGGGTATGTGGTGTTCCTTCTCCTTCCATCGCAACATTCAACTGTTCCTTAAATAGTTCTAGGGTTTTCATTTCCAAGTCTTCTTTACTCTGAAAAGAAACTTGCTGTAGCCCTAAATGTACCGTTTACATTTTGAGCTTTTTGTTCTACTCATGGTTTAGCCTCAAATTTCCTAGATTTACATTTTCACTGCGATTTATCATATACCTCCTATAGTAATTTTTCAGTAACATACATCTTGGTGGCCAGAATTGGATGAAGTGCACGTAGTATGATCTGATCAGAGCATTTTTTAATTTGACTATGATTTTCTGTTTGGGCATTCGAGGCCACATTACCCATTTCTAGTTACACTGGGAAGGTGGTATTGGACCTTTTCGTTGAACACTAGTCCATAGAATCCCTATAGTGCAGAAGAAGGCTATGCCGACGTTCCAAAAGAGCACCCTACCTAATCTGCACACCTTTGGACAGATGGTGTTCCCACGATGAAGAATAGGGTATTCCACGATATTAATCCAGCAGCAATATAAATTTGCACATTCGAATGTGGCTTGGAGCAGAGCTGTTCCCAGTGCTTTGCTGTTGGATTATAAAAGTAACAGAGGTTGCAGGAGAGCGAGAGATGCCTCCTGTCAATCATGTATATTGGAGCCACGGTGCGCCAGTATTGGATATTAGCAGGCACTGATCAAACAAGCAGTTCTGTGTTGTATGATATTGAACTTCTTGAGTATCGTTGCAGCTGCTCTTAACCAAATGAGTGGCAAGTATTCCATCACATTCCTAATTAAAGCTGTAGATCAGAGAATTGAGGCATACCCAGAGTTACATAGATTAGCACAGTCTGCTCTCTCAGAAGTTCAGGCTGAGGAGGTTCCAGAGTATTGTTACATTGAGAAGGGAGTATTGATGAGAAAGTGGAGACATCCTCACAGATCTGCGGATGGGGTTGGTTATCAGACAGTGATACCGCCCAAATATCGTAGGGAAATACCTCAGGTGGCACAAAATACCAATGGAGGGTCATGTGGGAATTCAGAAAACCCAGGCATCAGTCAAAAGGCATTTTTCCTCCCCAGGGTTGCATAAGAATGTAGTGCAATTCTGTAGAACCTGTCAGATAATAGGTAAGTCACAACATATGATTAGACCAGCATCTTTGATACCCATACCAGTGTTTGAAGAACCATTTAGTCTGGTAATGGTAGATTGTGTAGGACTATTAAAATGAAGGCAAGATATTGGTACATTCTTACGGTCATTGATATGGCCACCAAATGTCTGGAAGCTATACCTCTTGAGAACAATTACAGCTAAGGTAGTAGTGAAAAAGTTGTCGCAGTTCTTCACATGCTGTGGCCTACCCTTAGACTTATTATGTCAAATACTTTCCATTGCATAATTTGTAGTTTAGGTATCGAGAAACTAAAGGTGCATGCACACTGGGAAAGGGATAGTAGATAGTCGGTTACATTTTCTGTCAGTTTAATTAAAGTGTACATAATAAAAGTTTGCTTGTGTTTTTTAAGCATGTTTATTGGGCTCAACTAAGGACCTTGGGTATTTTAAATCTCCGTGTCAAGTTGGGCTGGAATTGACTGCACTAGCCAAGGGTGTCATGACAATATGAAGTGAACTGGATTGACTGTACTTTGGTATTTATGATGGGACCATCAAGTGGGATCAACCACTCAAAGATAAATGCAAACGCATCAGCCTTGTATTTTGCACTCAAATCCTAGGATCCACACTTGTTAGTTGCCCAATTGTTCATCACAATGGGCTAATGTGGTAGCACTACTGAGTTTTGCTATTACCTGTTGGTTGTAGAACTATTTAGCTGTTTCTATAGCTTTAAATGTTTGGTGTTTGGGATGTAGATGAAATTGTGGAACAACTTTACTAATTTTGTGGGTTATTCTAAGCCATGCATAGTATTAAACCATGGTTGATTTGATTTGATTTATTATTGTCACATGTATTAGTATGCAGTGAAAAGTATTGTTTCTTGCATGCTGTTCAGACAACGCATACCGTACATAGGGAAGGAAGGAGAGACTACAGAATGTAATGTTACAATCATAACTAGGGTGTCGAGAAAAGATCAACTTAATACAAGGTAGGTCCATTCAAAAGTCTGATGGCAACAGGGAAGAAGCTGTTCTTGAGTCGTTTGGTATGTGACCTCAAACTTTTGTATCTTTTTCCTGACGGAAGAAGGTGGAAAGGTGGAAGAGAGCATGTCTGGGGTGTGTGCGGTCCTTATTTATGCTGGTTGCCTTTCTGATTAGGTTGGTCTCCTGGCATGATTGTAATCAAGAATTTTGGCATATGGCAGGACGAACTGTGGTGTTAATCTGTTCACTTAACAACTTCCAAATCTTTCCTTCGACTATTCCACTTAGCAGAATGGTAATGCCATACAGTGGAGATGAAGCTTTGTCTCCCAGTACTGTGTGGTGGACACTTGTATCTGTGACAATAAGTTGTTGATTAGGTTGGTTTCCTCGGACTCAGCCTGGGGACCATGCATTCCGGATTGTGTGGTGGTACAATCAAGTTGCCCTCGGTGATGAAGATTGGATTCCCATACCCAGAATGTATTTTGTGACCTTGTGTTCTTCAGATTGCCTTCCCAAGTATGATCAGTGTGAAGGAGAGCTGATTCTCCATTTCAGGAAGTGTGATTGGTGATCAGCATGGGTTTTCTTTGATGGTTTTACCTGAAGCCATGATATTTCATGGAATCCAGAATTAATGTTGACTTTGTTTTGCCACACTCACCAGACTACTTTCACATCTGATGGGTAAGAACATGGCCAGGGAAATTGACTGAAAAGAGTAAATTATATTGGGATGTTCCTTTAATCCGTGGGATGCCCTCTCAACTTGGGAACCAACCTCTTTAGCACAGTGGTTAGCACTGTTGCACAACTTTCTGAGTATTATATTCTCCCTGTGTCTGCATGGATTTCCTCCAGGTGCTCCGACTTCCTCCCACAGGGGGCTTTTCACAGTAACTTCATTGAAGCCTACTTGTGACAATAAGCTATTATTATTATTATTGCAAGTCCTGAAAGACGTGCTGTTTAGGTAATTTGGATATTCTGAATTCTCCCTCTGTGTACCCGAACGGGCACCGGCGTGTGGCAACTAGGGGCTTTTCACAGTAACTTCATTGCAGTATTAATGTAAGCCTGCTTGTGACAATAAAGATTATTATTTAGTGAATGGGGCTTTTCAGCATTGATTAGGATAGGATTGCCTTACTTTTATTCTGATGCAGTGCTGTTCAATTCTCTTATTTTTAAAACTTTGTTGTGATGTTTCCATATGTGCTCTGACCGCACCCAGCTTTACCTCCTCCACCACCTCTCTCTATACCTATACTGCCTCAGACCGATTTGTCCAATATCCAATACTGGATAACCAAACATTTCTTCCAATTAAATTTAATTGTCATGGCCCATGATGGAACTAACTACAAATTACAGGTGGGCATTAATAAACTCACAAAATGGACACACAGTTGGCAAATGGAAGTTCAACACAGATAAGTTTGAGGTAGGAAGTGGAGTGGTCACTTGACACTTGGAAGATGTGAGTTTTGGTGGGGTAGAGGAACAAAAATCTCCAAATACAAATGCATCAATCACTAAGCCAGTATCAAACCTTGGTTAGATCACACACCCAAGATGCAATCCCAGTTGCCATATTATACGAAGGATAAAAGGCATTGGAGAGGATACAGAGAAGATTTACAAGTGTCGTACCAGAAATGTGTGGGTATACATCGGAAGGGATTGACTGGCTGGGATACAGCTCCTTTGAAAAAAGAAGGCTGAGGGAAGACCAAACTGAGGTCTTAAAATTATGAAAAGCTTTTATAGCATGGATACAGAGAGAATGCTTTTTCTTTTGGGGTGGCCATCAACATAAATTAGCCGTCATATGAAATCCAGTTGGTAATTCGGAAGAAATTTCTTCATCCAGAATGTGGCACTACTCATTACCACAGGGAGTGAGTGGGATTTGAACTCCTGACCTCTGGATTACAGTTAGTGCTATACCATATAAACTGGACAACCTCATCCAACATAATTTGGTATTCTGGTTTTTAAATTTAGTTGATAAAATTAAGTTTTCTAACAACTTTCTGAGTATTATATTGTGATTCTTTATTCATCCTAGGTTTATTTATGAAACCGAACATCACAATGGTATAGCAGAACTGTTGGAAATTTTGGGAAGGTGAGTAGTTGTTATTCCTATCAGAAGTAGTTTGGAGACCGTTGAATTAAAAATTTTCATAATTGGCATTATTAACATGATTCTATTTTTCCAAAAGAATGGGCTATTTCAAAGTATTGATTGTAATCACCATGACTACCAGAGAAGAGAGTACATGGTTTTGATCATAGCTTGTTTGAGCAGAAGTTTTTTTAAAAATAGGTCTGTGGTTTGTCTAGAGGAAATGTAACTAGGTTGTGTGTACTGTTTTGCTCCCATGTGGTAATGCTTTTGAATTTATATGTGCTTGTGATGAGGTTTATTATTTCAGTAGGTGTTTGCATTAGCAAAAGATCTTGACCTGTAATCTGCTCTTGAATGTCGATAAGATCTTTGAAAGCACTAGCTTATACCATTCAGTTAACAGCAAAAAATAAATGCATTGTATTTGATGCAGAAATAGCCAAGAACTACACTCACAGGAAATGAGTGATTTTAGCATCTTTAAAAATGCTAAAAAGTGCTGGGTAACAATACTAGAAGATGTAATCTGAGAGGTTTATAAAATATTTCTAAACCAAAGTTGACGAGTAACAATTAAAAAAATTATCTCAGAAAAATAGTCAGCGGGAAATTGAGGAGCAAATATGCAAGGAGATTACAGATGGCTGCAAGAAAAATAGGATGGTAATAGTTGGGGACTTACTTTCCCAGTGTTGACTGGGGCAGCCATAGCATTAGGGGCTTGGATGAAGAGAAATTTGTTGAGTGTATCCAGGAGGAATTTTCATTCAAGTATGTGGATGGCCCGACTAGAGACGGGGCAAAACTTCACCTCCTCTTGGGAAATATGGAAGGGCAGATGACGGAAGTGTTAGTGAGGGATCACTTTGGGGCTAATTACCATCATTTCATTAGTTTTAAGATAGCTATGGAGAATGATAAGTCTGGCCCAAAAGTTAAAATTCTAAATTCGGGCAAGGCCAATTTTGATGGCATTAGACCAAAACTATTAAAATTTGATTGGGTGAGTCTGTTGGCAGGCAAAGAGATGGCTGGTAAGTGGGAAGCTTTCAAAAGTGTGTTAACCAGTGTTCAGGGTAAACACATTCCTTTTAGAGTGAAGGGCAAGGCTGGTAGAAGTAGGGAACCCTGGATGACTTGGGATATTGAGGCCCTGGTCAAAAAGAAGAAGGAGGCATATGGCATTCAGAGACATACAAGATCACCCTTGAAGAGTATAGAGGATGTTGGAGTAGAGTTAAGGGAGAAATCAGGAGGGCAAAAAGGGGACATGAGATTTCTTTGGCAGATAACGCAAAGGAGAATCCAAAGAGCTTCAACAAATACATAAAGGGCAAAAGAGTAACTAAGCAGAGAGTAGGGCCTCGTATGGATCTACAAGAGATGGGTGAGATCCTAAATGAATATTTCTCATCGGTATTTACTGTTGAGAAAGGCATGGAAGTTAGGGAGTTTGGGGAAATAAATAGTGATGGCTTGAGGAGTGTGCATATTACAGAGGAGTTGCTGGTAGTCTTAAAGCTCATCAAGTTAGATAAATCCCCTGGACCTTATAAAATGTATCCCAGGACGTTGTGGGAGACTAGTGAGGAAATTGTAGGCCCCTGAGCAGAGATATTTGAATCGTCAACAGCCACACGTGAAGATTGGAGGGTAGCAAATGTTGTGCCTTTGTTTAAGAAGGGCTGCAGAGAAGAGCAGACTGGTTAGCCTAACATCTGTGGTGGGTACATTGTTACAAGGTATTCTGAGAGACGGGATGCATATGAGAGACAGGATGCACAGGCATTTAGAAAGGCAAGGACTGATTAGGGACAGTCAGCATGGCTTTGTGAGTGGAAAATCATGTCTCACAAATGTGATTGAGATTTTTGAAGGGGTAACCAGGAAGGTAGATGAGGGCAGTGCAGTCAATGTTGTCTATATGGACTTTAGCAAGGCCTTTGACAAGGTAACACATGGTAGGTTTTTGCATAAGGTTAAATCTCACGGGATTCAGGGTGAGGTGGCCAATTGGATACAAAATTGGCTTGATGACAGAAGAGGGTTGGAGAGGGTTGTTTTTCAAACTGGAAGCCTGTGACCAGCAGTGTACCTCAGGGATCAGTGCTGGGTCCACTGTTATTTGTCATTTATATTAATGATTTGGATGAGAATTTAGGCGGGATGGTTAGTAAGTTTGCAGATGACATCAAGATTAGTGGCATATTGGACAGTGAAGAAGGTTATCTAGGATTGCAACGGGATCTTGATCAATTGGACCAGTGGGCCGATGAAAGGCAGATGGAGTTTAATATAGATAAATGTGAGGTGATACATTTTGGTAGACCGACTCAGTTAATGGTAGGGTGTTGGTGAGAAATATAGAACAAAACAACCTGGCATACAGACTCATAGTTCCTTGAAAGTGGAGTCACAGGTGGACAGGGTGGTAAAGAAGGCATTCGGTATGCTTGGTTTCATTGGTCAGAACATTGAATACAAGAGATAGGCCGTCTTGTTGAAGTTGAACAAGACATTAGTAAGGCCACACTTGGAATTCTGTGTACAGTTCTGGTCACCCTGTTATAGAAAGGATATTATTAAACTAGAAAGAGTACAAAGAACCGTAAGCGCAGGAACAGGCCCTTCGGCCCCCCAAGCCTGTACTGGTCATGATACCATCCATGACCAAAACCCTGAGCACTTCCTAGTGCCATATCCCTCTATACCCATCCTATCCATGTATTTGTCGAGATGCCTTTTGAACGTTGTTAATGTATCGGCTTCCACAACCTCCCCTGGCAACGCGTTCCAGGCACTCCCCAACCTCTGTGTAAAAATCCTGCCTCGCACAGCTCCTCTAAACTTTGCCCCATGGACCTTAAATCTATGCCCCCTAGTGACTGACCCCTCCACCCTGGGAAAGAATGCCTGCCTATCCACTCTATCCATGCCCCTCATAATCTTGTAGACCTCTATCAGGTTGTCCCTCAACCTCTGTCGTTTCATTGAAAGCAGTCCGAATCTATTCAGCCTCTCCGCATAGCGAGCACCCTCCAGAACAGGCAACGTTCTGGTAAACCTCCTCTGCACCCTCTCCAAAGCCTCTACATCCTTCTGGTAGTGTGTCGACCAGAATTGTGCGCAATGTTCCAAGTATGGCCTTACCAAGGTTCTATACTCTGTGCCCTGTCCAATGAAGGCAGGCATTCCAGATGCTTTCTTGACTACTGTGGTATTATCAGGTATTGCAGTACCCGAGAGGCTGAAGTTCCATTGGTTAAACCTGGGGGTTTACCATTGGCTGTACAGTATGTAGTTCCGCCCACATAGGCGGGGTATAAGAACCAGTGCTGTCCCAGCATTCCTCCTTCTGTCCCTCATTCTGTACCTGAGCTGCTGGGGAACAGTTCTAGTCTATTAAAGCCTTCAGTTGTGCTACAACCCCGTTTTAGTAGTTATTGATCGTGCAACAATTTAATAGACTACACTTAAGTAGAAAGGATGGATCTCCGAATCAAGCCGGAGTGTCTGCAACTCAGTCCCCACGCAGTGCACTCAGCGGCGATTTTTAAGCACTGGCTGGCTTGTTTCAAAGGCTAACTTGAGACGGCTGGAGGCACACCCTCGGGGGAGCAGAAACTGCATCTCCTGCACTCGAGGGTAAGCCCTGGGATCTACACCCTCATCGAGGAGGCGGAAGACTTTGATGCAGCAATCAAACTTTTAAAAGGACATTATATCCGCCCAGTAAATCAGGTCTAAGCACGTCACCTGCTTGCTACGAGACGACAAAACCCCTGGGAATCGTTGGAGGAGTTCTATCACGAGCTACCGGTGCTGGGCAGAAGCTGTGGCTGCCCACAAGTTTCGGCGAGCGACCACACGGAACTCCTAGTCCGGGATGCCTTCATAACAGGTATGAGCTCCTCCGAGATCCGCCAGCATCTTTTAGAGAAAGGCATCCTGGGACTTAGGGAGGCACAGGCCCTGGCAGGGTCCATGGATGTTGCCTCCAGGAACGCACAATCCTACGTGCCCAACCGTGCGGCGGCCCCCTGGGCAGCGTGGAATCTAGCAGCGGCAGCCCCGCAGACCTTCCCCGTGTCCCCACAGGCCTGCGATGTAAGGCGGCCCGCCAACTCCGTTGGGCCCCGCGGTTTCTTCTGCGGGCAGGAAAAGCACCCCAGCCAACGCTGCCCGGCCCGCACATCCACCTGCAAAGGGTGCGGCAAGAAGGGCCATTTTGTGGGGGTCTGCCAGGCACGGGTGGTGGCTGCGGTCTCCAGCGGCGAGTCCGGACTGCCACAGCGAACTTCTCCTCGGGGCCCCAGATGGCCAGCAGTCACCGCCACCCCCGTATCCTCGGGCCACATGCGGCCCACGGGCGCCGCCACCTTGTCCCCGGACACCGTGCTGGATGGATGGGCGCCGCCATTTTGTCCATCTACGACCCCCATGGGAGACGCCATCTTGGATAGGGACCCTGGACCCCAGCCCGGCTGACTACACACTGCCCAATCAAAATTCACAACTAGTGCGTCTGGTCTCGGTGACTCTGGACCAAACTCGACATTGAACACTCTCGACAGCAACGACGACGGTCTTCATCAACGGCCACGAGACGGCCTTCCTGATCGACTCTGGGAGCACGGAGAGCTTTATACACCCCGACACGGTAAGGCGCTGTTCACTTTTTAGCCACCCTGTATATCAAAGAATCTCCCTGGCCTCCGGTTCCCACTCAGTGGAGATAAAGGGGTTCTGCCTAGCAAACCTCACAGTCCAAGGAAGGAAATTCAACAATTTCCGACTTTATGTCCTTCCGCACCTCTGCGCGGCTACACTCCTGGGGTTGGACTTTCAATGTAACCTGCAAAGTCTGACCTTCCAATTCGGCGGCCCTATACCTCCCCTTACTGTCTGCGGCCTCGCGACCCTTAAGGTCGACCCGCCTTCCCTGTTTGCGAACCTCACCCCGGATTGCAAACCCGTCGCCACCAGGAGCAGACTGTACAGTGCCCAGGACCGGACCTTCATTAGGTCGGAGGTCCAAAGGCTACTGAGGGAAGGGGTCATTGAAGCTAGCAACAGTCCCTGGAGAGCCCAAGTAGTGGTGGTAAAGACCGGGGAGAAACATAGGATGGTCATTGACTACAGTCAGACCATCAACAGGTTTACGCAGCTGGACGCGTACCCTCTCCCCCGCATATCCGACCTGGTAAACAGGATCACGCATTATAAGGTCTTCTCCACGGTGGATCTCAAGCCTGCCTACCACCAGATACCCCTCCGCACAAGTGACCGCAAATACACTGCCTTCGAAGCAGATGGGCGGCTCGGTATCATTTTTTAAGGGTTCCCTTCGGTGTCACTAACGGGGTCTCGGTCTTCCAACGCGAGATGGACCGAATGGTTGACCGGTACGGCTTACGTGCAACGTTTCCGTATCTCGATAACGTCACCATCTGCGGCCATGACCAGCAGGACCATGACACCAATCTCCAAAAATTTCTCCAGACCGCTAAAATCCTTAACTTAACGTACAATGAGGATAAATGCGTGTTTAGCACCGACCGTCTAGCCATTCTCGGCTACGTAATGCGAAATGGAGTTATAGGCCCCGACCCTGAACGCATGCGCCCCCTCATGGAGTTCCCCCTCCCTCACTGCCCCAAGGCCCTGAAGCGTTGCCTTGGGTCTTTTAGCTACTACGCCCAGTGGGTCCCTAACTACGCAGACGAAGCCCGTCCCCTGATCCAGTCCACAACCTTCCCCCTGTCGATGGAGGCCCGCCAGGCCTTCAGCCGCATCAAAGCAGACCTGCAAAGGCCACGATGCACGCCATCGACGAGTCCCTCCCCTTCCAGGTTGAGAGCGATGCGTCCGACGTAGCTCTGGCGGGCACCCTCAACCAAGCGGGCAGACCCGTGGCCTTCTTCTCCTGTACCCTCCATGCTTCCGAAATCCGCCGCTCCTCAGTCGAAAAGGAGGCCCAAGCCATAGTAGAAGCTGTGCGACATTGGAGGCATTACCTGGCCGGCAGGAGATTCACTCTCCTCACTGACCAACGGTCGGTTGCTTTCATGTTTGATAATGCACAGCGGGGCAAGATAAAAATGTCAAGATCTTGCGGTGGAGGATAGAACTCTCCACCTACAACTACGAGATCTTGTATCGTCCCAGGAAGGTAAACGAGCCTCCTGATGCCCTGTCCCGCGGCACATGTGCCACCGCACAAGTGGACCGCCTCCGAGCCCTCCACGAGGACCTCTGCCACCCCGGGGTCACTCGCTTTTTCCACTTTGTTAAGACCCGCAACCTGCCCTACTCCATCGAGGAGGTCAGGACAGCCACCAGCGACTGCCAAATCTGCGCGGAGTGCAAACCGCACTTTTACCGAGGGCGCTCCTGATAAAGGCTTCCCGTCCCTTTGAACGCCTCAGCATGGACTTCAAAGGCCCCCTCCCCTCCACCGACCGCAACACTTATTTCCTGAACGTGGTTGACAAGTACTCCCGGTTCCCATTCGCCATCCCCTGCCCAGACATGACCACAACCACCGTCATCAAGGCCCTCCATAGTATCTTTGCACTGTACTGTTTCCCCGCTTACATACACAGTGATAGGAGGTCCTCCTTTATGAGTGACGAACTGCGTCAATTCCTGCTCAGCAAGGGCATCGCGTCAAGCAGGACGACCAGTTACAACCCACGGAGAAACGGGCAGGTAGAGAGGGAGAACGGAACAGTCTGGAAGACCGTTCTACTGGCCCTACGGTCCAGGAACCTCCCCGTCTCCCGCTGGCAAGAAGTCCTCCAGGAGGCCCTCCACTCCATCCGGTCACTGCTCTGTACGACCACCAATCAGACACCTCACGAACGTCTCCTTGTCTTCCCCAGGAAGTCCTCCTCCGGGACCTCGCTCCTGACCTGGCTAGCAACACCAGGACTCATCTTGCTCCGAAAACTCATGCGGGCTGTAGCCACCTAAAATGGCTGATTCCCTATTAATTTGGCCAAAACCCGATATAAAATGGCTAACCGAAAAGGCTGATGGGAAAACCAGCCAACAGGACACAAACGGACAGCTGTAGACAGAATGGCGCATACGGATCTGGGGAAGTCGGCCCAGATCGATACCCAAAACTATTAGCAGCACATCAACACAGACATCTGCAGTTTAATCGGCTATCCCCGGGAACAATTGCAACATATTAGCAATTGAATGCCCGGCCAGACCACTCGGCGCCTGCAGTGGCCGAAACAAAGACAGGTGAACGACCACCCCCCGATCGAGGAATCGCCCCATTATTGGAGCATATCGAACCCAGTGATTGGGAACAAGTCCAATCACTTGGGACTCGGGGTCAAGGGCCGCCCCGAGAGGAGGGAAGCCCCTGGGCCCTATAAATTGAGGGGCCAAGTTCAGATCTCTCTCTCTCTCCCTTCTTCTCCTGCTCACAACCTTCGCAAGAACATCGACCAGAAACAGTAAGTCTGACACCAGCGATCGCTACCCGATAGAGATTCCTAGCCATCGACCCGTATCAGCCTTTTGAATCCCGCAGGCCAGATCCAATTCGATAAACCATAAATGTTGTCCTTTCCGTTCCCTAACCGGGGTGGGGACACCTCCTTCATGGCCACTACTCTACCCTAGCTATGCACAATAATTTACCTAAACAATTCTTGATGGCGCTATGTCAGGCAGGGGCATGCATCTAAAAAAATAAAAACTTGGAACCTCTAATTTTACCTAAATACACTCATCAAGAGCATTGCATCATCCTATCTCTCTAAACATACAACAACAATCATAACATTCCATATATTCTTTCCTGGCTTGGCAGTCAAGCTCAGGATCATACATTTTTTGTTACTGGCAGTTTTGTACATCTTTTATTTACAGAAAAACGCAAGTGCTTGTTCTTTATTTTTTGTTTTATAGGTTGCGGGGGTCTGGGGTCTGGTCATAACCGAATATAGGGGATTGGATCCGATATACCGGGGTTCGAGCTCGGTAGGCTCTCCTTCTGCATTCGCGGAGGCGCATAGTCTGCACTGCACAGCAGAGTATTGCCAACGCTAATGGTGTTTCAATGACGTAAGACAGGGAGTACCAAGTTACGAACTTGGCACACCAGGATAATGAAGCGTGGCTGGTGACTGGGCCCTCGGTACTGCGGGGCAGTGAAACATTAACGGCAGAGGGGTTTGGAGTAATGGGGTCCGCGTTCCCGCGCAACCAAATATTCAGTATAAAAATCTTGATCACGATGAAAGAAGTCCTCATGGCTGTCCTCTTTTTCTTGCTTTGTGTTCTCTGTTTTCTCCGGTCCTGGAGCTTCTGGAGTTCTGTAAAACAAGCATAGTCTCTGTAACTACCTTGGTATAATATCCGGTATGTTAGTGTGTCTGTCCTTCTTGGGGTCAATTAAACCCTTATAATTGGTCACTATATGTGACTTCCCCCCCCCCCATTTTTTTTTCAAAACAAATGTTAGGACACGGCATACTTCCCAATGGTGAACCAGTGCTAAGTTTATCATCCAAATGTTCCTGGATGTAAATAGCATGAGGCAGCAATAAAACTGTTTAGAAAGGAAAAGGTCGAATGAGGTTCGTATGGGCCGCGACGGGTAAGATTTGGATGGAGTCCCCGGGTAGGACAGCTACCAATACCGTATGTCCCCTACCCGAGCGTTTTTGACCAGCGGGGGGGTCCCCAGGCAGGGCGGGTCTCACGCCGTTTCTCCACTGTCTGAGCAACCGACAAGAACGGGCAAAAATGTAGTCACCATGGTGGGGTTGCTGCTGTGATTCTCCCGTCAAATCAGAACGGGCGTCTGGCCTTGAACCAGTACCAGCTGAAAAGCTAGTGCTGTGCTTCTACCCTCGAATCAGAACGGGCGTCAGGCACTTGGACCAGTACCAGCTGAAAAGCTAGTTCCTCTGAACGAGCATGTGGTCTGCTGACCAGGTATCTGCAGATAAGTTGGTACCATTGTGGTATCGGTGGACAAGTTGGTACCGCTGAACAAGCGTCTGGCCGCGGTGGGGGATTTGGAAAGAGCTAAAAAGTTTCAGGTGAATGGGTGTGTGGCGGTGAGAAAATTCTCCTGTCGGACGAACAACATTTAAACAAACATACAAACAACGCAAAACATCCTGCAGGTTCCATCAGGAAGGGCAACACTTTTCACCAAGTGTCTCCCTTAAATCATCATGTGGAACCCTCAGTTCGCTGTTGCGAACAGGGTCGCAAAGGGGTTGGCGGATTGGGGGTCTGACTCGGGGTTGTCCCTTTCTCCCGGGTGCCAAATTCTGGAGTGAATTCATGTTGAGAGGGCTGTGTGGTATGAGTTGGGGTTGCTCTCGTCGTTGCGGACGAGTCTGTATGAGTTGTCGCGGTGTCAATGGCGTTCGTCAAGTTGTGTGGGGATAAAGTCGGGGTCGTCCGTGTGGATCGGTGGTGGGTGGTGTGGTTTGTTTAAGAAAGTGATGAGGAAGGGATCACTGGAATCGAGCTCGGAGTCGCTGTGTGTGGGACCAGGATAGTAGGGAGGCGTGCTGTGGCTGTCGTCAGAGTCACAGTCGCTGTCTCTGCTGCTGCGGTCTGTGGGCGTTCCGGGGCGGAGTGTAAAGTTTGTGGGTGGAGTCGGGGGTGAGTCCGTGTCTGGGCTGGACGTGGAGGGGGTTGGTGTGGTCACGTTGGCTGTGGGCAGGGTTTGGTCTGCTGCGTCAAGCATGACATGGTGGGTGTGGTTTGACTGTGTTCCATAAGCCTTTAGCTGGTTTATGTGAAACCACGCAGTCTTACCATTTGGGTATTTGATTTTGTATACCGATGGGCTTACTTTATCCGTAATGGAGTACGGACCCGAGTATTTTGGAGACCGAAATGTGCTGGGGTTATACACAGACAACATCACTTGTTGTCCTATATTATACTCCGTTGCATGTACTGTCTTATCAAAACAGGCCTTGCTTTGTTTCTTTTTAATGCCCAATTTAACAGCGGCTGCTAACTGAGCCGGTTTTACATTTACAAGTAATTGTTCAACGGCTTTCTTGTGGGTGAGTGCCGTAACTTCAGGGCTGGTCAGGTCCAAACCCAGCAAGTACTCTGTCCCTTTCATGGGGCGTCTGGTCATGAGGGTGTGTGGGGTGTAACCTGTGGAGGTGGAAACATCAGCGCAAAGGGGAGGACAGAATCCCAAGTGGTGGTGTTCTGCTGGACCATTTTTCTAAGGGTGGTTTTTAGGGTCCGATTCATGCGCTCCACTATACCACTCGCCTGTGGGTGGTACGCAATGTGAAATTTTTGGGTTATGCCAAATATCGTGAGGACGTTCTGCATGACCCGTCCCGTAAAGTGAGAACCTTGGTCCGATTCAATACTGCGGGGAGTCCCCATGGTGTAAAAATGTGGTGGGTTAGGATTTTGGCTGTGGTTTTCGCGGTGTTGGTGCGGGCTGGAAATGCTTCCACCCACTTTGTGAAAGTGTCTATGACCACCAGAACATATTTATAGCCATTCCTGCAAGGGAGTAATGGACCTATAAAATCGATCTGGAAGTTAGTCCAGGAGCCGTTAACGGGTCGGGTGTGGCTGAGGTGTGCCTTTTTGGCATATCTATCTGGGTTGTTCTGAGCGCAGATGAGGCAATTCTCAATGTAATGGGATACATCCTCTTTGAGATTTGGCCACCAACAAAGCTGTTTGAGGTAGGCTGCGCTGGGTTCGATTCCCTGGTGTCCATGACCATCATGGAATAAACAGATTATTTGGTTCCTATCCTGCTCAGGAACTACATAAAGGGTGTCCTTTAGCACCACACCGTCATGTGTCGTTATTGCATTTCTGTACCTTTCGTATGAGGCTGGAAACTTCCCTTTCACGATTTCAGTGAGAGCGCTATCCTGCTTCTGGGCCTCTACTCGATCTTTGATCCTAGTCTGCGCGACCTGAACTGCACTCACTGGGGCGCTTTCGGGGGGCTTCCAAAAGTACCCATGCCTGGATCCTGCCTTTGCCAGTGCGTCGGCTTTTACATTTCCAGGGGGGGAGGAACGATGGTGGCTGTGGACTTTTATAATGCCAAAGGTCCGGTCCTTGGCCTTTTTCAGAATATGGCGGAGTAATGGGGCTGAGGGGAGGGGTTTCCCATCCGCGGAAACAAAACCTCTTGTTTCCCAGAGGGGCAGAAATTCAGTGAGCCTGTTGCACACATATACACTGTCTGAATATATGTATGCTGGGCTGGGGAAGGAATCTTGGTGCTCTACAATGTAAGCGATGGCCGCAAGCTCTGCTGCCTGCGCGCCTAAGTGCCCGGGTAATTTTAATGCGATTTCCTCGAGGGCGCGTCCCTGCGCGTCCTCCACATAAATCCCACAACCTGTTGTGCGTTGCCCATCCAGGACTGTGGAAGATCCATCCACATAAATGCTAATGGGGTCACACGTGTCCGGGTGAGGGGGGCTTTGAGATGGAGTGGCTAGTTTTTTGGGGGGTGTTTTCGCGATAAAGGGTGGGGCGGGATTTCACACTCATGGGGGGTTCCGGGGTACTGTAGATTGTCCGCTACGTATGTGTGTGTGTCTTGGTCCGTTTGACTGTGATGTCCCGTCCTTGTAAGAGAAGAGTCCATCTAGCAACGCGGATTTGGCTGACGGTACCGTCTTTAAGTCGTCCGTCTAGTAAAAGTTGGGTGGGGGTGTGCTCGGTCAAAATGGTGATGGGGTTCAGTCCGGTAATGTATGAGAAGTACTGGACTGCCCAGAAAACTGTGAGCAGGTGCCTCTCACAGGCTGAGAATCCCTGCTCCACAGCATCTAAAATTCGGTAGGCATAAGACACGGGTCTTAGCTGGTCGTGCCGTTCCTGCAGGAGCACGGCTGAAAGGGTGCGGTCTGTGGTCGCTACCTCTATTGCGTAAGGGGAAAGCGGGTCGGGAACTTGTAGTGCGGGGGCGGCTATGAGCGCCTGTTTTAATGATTCCACAGCTTCCGTATGCTGCAGATGCCATTCCCAGGGGGCTCCTTTCTTTAGGAGGCCTGAGAGGGGCGCTGCCTTGCTGGCGAAACCATCAATGTGGTTTCGGCAGTAAAAACGACCGGAGGGCTGAAACGTGTTGGGGAAGGGGCAATTTAGCGATCGAGTCAATTCTTTTGTGCTCGATCTCGCGTTTGCCGTGTGTGATGATAGTACCCAAATATACCACCTTTTCTTCCAATGTCTGGGCCTTTTGGGGGTTGACTTTACAGCCAATGGAATGTAGTAATTCCAGGAGTTCGGACAGAAGCTCAATGTGCTCTTCCTTTGTGTCTGTCTGCAGTAGTAGATAGTATACATACTGTACCAGACATTCGGGGCGAGAAAATTTTGCTAGTCCATTTGCCAGCTGTTGGTGGAAAATGGAGGGGGAGTTGTGGAAGCCTTGTGGCAGGCATGTCCACGTGTATTGCTGCGCTCGGAAAGTGAAGGCAAATTTATACTGGCACGCCTTTGCCAATGGAATGGACCAGAACCCATTACTGACGTCCAAAACCGTGAAATATCGGGCATGGAGTCCCTGTTTGAGCATGGTCTCGGGACTTGTTGCAACAGTGGGGGCTGCTACGGGGGTGACTTTATTGAGCTCCCGATAATCTATGGTCAAGCGCCATGATCCGTCGGGCTTCCTTACTGGCCAAATCGGGGCATTATTAGTTGAGGCTACCGATCTTAGGACGCCCTGCTCTAATAAACTTTCTATAACCTTGAGGATTTCTCCCTCTGCTTCTAGGGGAAATCCGTAGTGCTTTTGGGGTCTAGGGACACATCACAACCCCGACGGATCATGGCGCTTGACCATAGATTATCGGGAACTCAATAAAGTCACCCCCGTAGCAGCCCCCACCGTTGCAACAAGTCCCGAGACCATGCTCAAACAGGGACTCCATGGCCGATATTTCACGGTTTTGGACGTCAGTAATGGATTCTGGTCCATTCCATTGGCAAAGGCGTGCCAGTACAAATTTGCCTTCACTTTCCGAGCGCAGCAATACACGTGGACATGCCTGCCACAAGGCTTCCACAACTCCCCCTCCATTTTCCACCGAAAGCTGGCAAATGGACTAGTGAAATTTTCTCGCCCCGAATGTCTGGTACACTATGTAGACGATCTACTACTGCAGACAGACACAAAGGAAGAGCACATTGAGCTTCTGTCCGAACTCCTGGAATTACTACATTCCATTGGCTGTAAAATCAACCCCAAAAAGGCCCAGATATTGGAAGAAAAGGTGATATATTTGGGTACTATCATCACACACGGCAAACGCGAGATCGAGCACAAACTAATTGACTCGATCGCCAAATTGCCCCTTCCCCAAAACGTTTCAGCCCTCCGGTCGTTTTTAGGACTGGTTGGCTACTGCCGAAACCACATTGACGGTTTCGCCAGCAAGGCAGCGCCCCTCTCAGACCTCCTAAAGAAAGGAGCCCCCTGGGAATCGCTTCCGCAGCATGCGGATGCTGTGGAATCATTAAAACAGGCGTTCATAGCTGCCCCCGCACTACAAGTTCCCGACCCGCTTTCCCCTTACGCAATATAGGTAGCGACTACAGACCGCACCCTTTCAGCCGTACTCCTGCAGGAACGGCATGACCAGCTAAGACCCGTGGCTAATGCCTCCCGAATTCTAGATGCTGTGGAGCAGGGATTTTCAGCCTGTGAGAGGCACCTGCTCGCAGTTTTCTGGGCAGTCCAGTACTTTTCATACATTACCGGACTGAACCCCATCACCATTTTGACCGAGCACCCCCCCCCCCCCACCCAACTTTTACTAGATGGGCGACTTAAAGACGGTCTGTAGCCACCTAAAATGGCTGATTCCCTATTAATTTGGCCAAAACCCGATATAAAATGGCTAACCGAAAAGGCTGATGGGAAAAGCAGCCAACAGGACACAAACGGACAGCTGCAGACAGAATAGCGTATTCGGCTCTGGGGAAGTCGGCCCAGACCGATACCTACGACTATTAGCAGCACATCAACACAGGCATCTGCAGTTTAATCGGCTATCCCCGGGAACAATTGCAACATATTAGCAATTGAATGCCGGGCCAGACCACTCGGCGCCTACAGTGGCCGAAACAAAGACAGGTGAACAACCACGCCCCGATCGAGGAATCGCCCCATTATTGGAGCATATCGAACCCAGTGATTGGGAACAAGTCCAATCACTTGGGACTCGGGGTCAAGGGCCGCCCCGAGAGTCGGGAAGCCCCTGGGCCCTATAAATTGAAGGGCCAAGTTCAGATCTCTCTCTCTCTCCCTTCGTCTCCTGCTCGCAACCTTCGCAAGAACATCGACCAGAAACAGTAAGTCTGACTCCAGCGATCGCTACCCGATAGAGATTCCTAGCCATCTACCCGTATCAGCCTTTTGAATCCCGCAGGCCAGATCCAATTCGATAAACCATTTGTTTCCCTGACCTGGTGGGCCATCCCCAAAAGTTAAGTATTGGCCAGTAGTGGTAGGTTTTGATACAGATAGTAGGATTATTGTGTAAGTATTGATTGCTGTACATCCTGAATGACCGTTGATTTCAATCTTACTAAGCGGTGTGCTGACTTATTAATCATAACTCGAGCTTGAACCACGTGGCGGTATCAGAAAGATACCTGGCAACTCGTGAGCAAAGGTGACATAATCAGAGCTAATAAAACTAAGGCTAAAAAGAGCAACCTTCAAAAGAGCACAAGTCGGACCCGTTGGTCGAGAGGGTCCAGCTGCTGCACGCTAACCCCCAGTACGCCTACGTGACATTCCCTGACGGCCGACAAGATACGGTCTCCCTATGGGACCTGGCGCCCGCCGGAATCCCACACGCACCCCAAATCCCCCCCCCCCCCCCACAGCACCTCACAGGAGGGTCAGTCCTCCCGCCGCCCCTGCCTGGGCCCTCCCACCCACCGACGCCCCCTACAGGTGCCCCCCTCCCAGGTCAACCGCTTTCCGCACCAGCGCCGTCTAGGGGTGACAAAGCTGCCATTGAGGCCGAAGCCACGCTCCCAGAGTCGCAGACGCCTGGACCCCCACCGGAATCACCACCGAGTCTCAGACGATCCCAGAGGACGACCAGGGCACCCGACCGACTGATTGCTTCATTTTAACCGATCTGTAACTGTAAATAATACACACTGACTGTATATATCTGCCATGACTGTAAATACCCTCTAAACACTAAGGAGGTATCACTGTACCTCCATATCTGATCATACCATGTTGAATACAGTTGTAGCCGCTGGCCACCACCCCCGCCGGACTCCTTTTTAACAGGGGATGAATGTGGTATTATCAGGTATTGCAGTACCCGAGAGGCTGAAGTTCCATTGGTTAAACCTGGGGGTTTACCATTGGCTGTATAGTATGTAGTTCCGCCCACATAGGCGGGGTATAAGAACCAGTGCTGTCCCAGCATCCCTCCTTCTGTCCCTCCATTCTGTACCTGAGCTGCTGGGGAACAGTTCTAGTCTATTAAAGCCTTCAGTTGTGCTACAACCTCGTTTTAGTAGTTATTGATCGTGCATCAACTACCTTGTTCATTTGTGTTGCCACTTTCAAAGATCTGTGGACCCGTATACCCAGATCTCTCTGACTCTATATTTCCTAAAAGTTTTGCCATTTACTGTATATTTCCCCTGTTAGACCTACCAAAATGCATTACCTCACGTTTGTCTGGATTAAACTCCATTTGCCATTTCTCTGCCCAAGTCTCCAACCTATCTATGTTCTGCTGTATCCTCTGACAATCCTCAACACTATCTGCCACTCCACCAACCTTGGTGTCATCCGCGAACGTACGAATTAGACCAGCTACTTTTTCTTCCAAATCATTTATGTATACTACAAACAACAGAGGCCCCGCATCGATCCCTATGGAACACACTAGTCACCACCTTCCATTCAGAAAAACTCCCTTCTACTGCTACCCTCTGCCGTCTGTGACCGAGCCAGTTCTGAATCCACCTCGCCACCTTGCCTCTGATCCCGTGTGACTTCACCTTTTGTACTAGTCTGCCATGAGGCACCTTGTCAAAGGCTTTATTGAAGTCCATGTAAACAACATCCACTGCCCTCCCCTCATCAATCACCTTTGTCACCTCCTCAAAAAACGCGACCAGGTTAGTGAGGCACGACCTCCCCTTCACAAAACCATGCTGTCTATCTCTTAAGAGTCCATTTGCTTCCAAATGGATATAAATCCTGTCCCTGAGAATTCTCTTCAATAATTGACCTACTACTGCCGTGAGGCTCACCAGCCTATAATTTCCTGGATTATCTCTGCTACCTTAAACAGCGGTACCACATTAGCTATTGTCCAGTCCTCTGGAATCTCACCTGTAGCCAATGAGGATACAAAGATGTCAATCAAGGCCCCAGCAATTTCCTCCCTTGCTTCCCTCCGTATTCTGGGGTAAATCCCATCCGGCCCGGGAGACTTATCCACTTTAATGTTTTTTAAAACACCCAATACCACCTCCTTTTTGATGTCAACAGGACCCAGACTATCCACACACCCTACCCAAGAATCATCTTCCACAAAGTCCTTTTCTTTGGTGAACACTGATGCAAAGTACTCATTTAGTACCTCGCCTATTTCCTCTGGCTGAACACAGATTCCCCCACTGTACTTAAGTGCTCCAACCTTTTCCCTGGCCACCTTCTAGCTTTTTACATATGAATAAAACACTTTGGGATTCACCTTAATCCTACTTGAAAGGACTTTTCATGACCCCTCCTAATTTCCCGCCCAAGTACCTTCCTACATTCGTTATACTCCTCGAGGGTTTTGAATGTCCCCACCCTTCTAGACCTTTTTATTTTTGACGAGGTTCATAATATCCCTTGTTATCCAAGGCTCCCTAAACATCCCATACTTATCCTTCATTCTCTCAGGAATGTGACTTTCCTGAATCCTAATCAACTGTAGCTTGAAAGACTCCCACATGTCCGATGTTGATTTTACCCTTCAACAGCCGCCCCAATCGAATTCCTGTCTAATGTTATCGGAATTTGTCGTTACCCGTTAGCACCTTAACCTGAGGGTTACCCTCATCCGTAACCAAAAGTACTCTAAAACTTACGGAATTGTGGTCACTGCTCCAAAATGTTCCCCTACTGAAACCTCAACCACCTGTCCAGGCCCATTTCCCAATACTAGTTTCAATACTACCCCTTTCCTAGTTCTACTATCTACATATGCATCAAGACATCTTCCTGGATACACCTTACAAACTCTGCCCCATCCAAGCCCCAAGCACACAGTGAACCTCAGTAAATATAGGGGAGGTTAAAATTCCCTACGACAACAACCCTCTTACTTTTGCACCTATCCAAAATCTCTCTACCTATCTGCTCCTCTCTCTTTCGCTGGCAGCTGGTGGTCCTGTAATAAACCCCCAACATTGTGATTTCCCCTTCCTGTCCCTGAGCACTACCCAGATTGCCTCATTGTATGAGCCCTCCGAAGTGTCCTCCCGCAGTACGGTTACAATATTTTCCTTAACCAGTAATGCTACTCCCCACCCTTTTTACATCCCCCTCTATCTCTCCTGAAGCATCGATAGCCTCCAACGTTCAGCTGCCAATCCTGCCCTTCGTTGAACCACTTTTCTGTGACAGCCACAGCATCATAGTTCCTAGTACCTAATCAGTGCTCTTAAGTTCATCTGCCTTACCTGCTATACTTCTGACATTGAAACAAATACACTTCAAACCACTGCGTTTGAGCAGACAGGGTGATGTTGCTGTTCTCTTGTTTTTGTTCTCTATTTCCCTTTAAGTAATTACATCTTCTAAGCTAACACTCTGATTCCCATCCCCCTACCATACTAGTTTAAATCTTCCCGAGTGACTTCAGCAAACTTCCTAGCCAGGATATTAGGGCCCTTCCAGTTTAGATGCAACCTATCCCTCTTGTACAGGTCCCACATACCCCGGAAGAGATCCCAATGGTCCAGAAATCTGAAACCCTCCTACATCACCAGTTTAGCCATGTATTTAGCTGCACTGTCCTCCTATTTCTAGCCTCACTGGCACGTGGCACAGGGAGTAATCCTGAGATTACAACCCTTGAGGTCCTGCTTTTTAGCTTACTGACGAACTCCCTGAACTCCTTCTGCAGGACCTCATCGCTCTTCCTGCCTATGTCATTACTACCTATATTTACTACGGCCCCTGGCTGTTCACCCGCCTCCTTCAGGATAGCCTGTGTTTGCACTGAGACATCCTTGACCCTGGCACCAGGGAGGCAACATATCATCCTGGAGTCTTTCATGTCTACAGAAGCACCTATCTGTGCCCCTTACTATAGAGTCCCCTATAACTATCTCACTCCTGCACTTTGCCCTCTTCTTCCCCCCCCCCCCCCCCCCCCCTGCTGAGCAACAGGGCCAGTTGTAGTGCTACTCTTCTGGCTGCTGTTGTTCGCTCCTAATATGCTATTCCCCTCAACAGTATCCAAAACAGTATCCTTGTTCGAGAGGGGGACAGCCACAGGAGTGCAGAAAAGATTTACTCGGATGCTACCAGGACTTGATGGTTTGAGTTATAAGGAGACGCTGGATAGACTGGGACTTTTTTCGTAGGAGGCTTGGGGGTGACCTTACAGAGGTCTATAAAATAATGAGTGGCATAGATAAGGTAGATAGCCAACATTTTTTGCCAAAGGTAGGGGGAGGGCATAGGTTCAAGATGAGCGGGAAAAGGTACAAAAGGGTCCAGAGGGGCAATTGTTTCACATACAGGGTGGTGAGTGTCTCGAACAAGCAGCCAGGGGAAGTAGTAGAGTCGGGTACAATTTTGTCTTTTAAAAAGCATTTAGACAGTTATATGGGTATAGAGGGATAGGTATGGAGGGATATGGGCCAAATGCAGGCAATTGGGACTAGCTTCGTGGTTAAAAACTGGGTGGCATGGACAAGTTGGGCTGAAGGGCCTGTTTCCATGCTGTAAACCTCTATGACTAAGAGCACTTGTGCTTACTTAAGAGGGGGGAGGGGCAAGAAGGCAAAAAGTTGAGTTTTGGTATAATAACTCAAAAGAAAACAAACTCTGGGAAAATAATCCTGTAATACTTAAAAAATAGAATCTTGTGAAATAAATTTTGGTGGTGTATTTTGTGTAATTTTATATTTGGGTATAGAATTAAATACACTAGCCAAATATTCTCAAAACATTTCATTCTGCGCATTCTTCAAAACTCTTCAAGCCTTAAGGAAGCATAAAAATCTTGATTTTTTTTCCTTATATTTTCCTTAATTCCTTGCAAGAAATCTGTTGCCTTGTTCTAGATTCTTTGGCTAAATTGAATGTCAATCAACATTCCTTCTAATATTTTCAAATTAGCTACCTGATCTAATTTTAGTGGAGGTGTAAAAGCATGTAAGCTTCTTTAAAATCAGGAACAAAGTCATAATTTTAAATAGGAACAGGAAATGCTGGAAATACTCCGGTCAGGCAGCATCTGTGAAGAGAGAATCACAGTTAACTTTCAGGAGGATAATTGTCACACCCCTTGGATGGAATCTCTAACCACGAAGATCTGAACATGTGCAACTTTTGGACAGTTGCTATAATGAATAAAATAAATAAACATGTCAAGTGAACAAATTGAGGTTATTAACAGCGTGCCAGAAGGCTGGTGAAGGGGCTCTCTGTTACAATAACCTTTGATCAGAACTGGATCAATGGAACTGGAAGAAATTGTAACAGGTATTAAGCAAGTACAGAGAGAGAAAGAAGGGAGGGAAGAAAAAAAGAACAAATGGCAAGGTTCAATAAGGTGGAAAGCAGGTGAGATTAAATGACAAAAGGGATGAGCCTGCAAGACAAAAAAGGGTGGTAAAAGGACAAGCAAAAGATTAATTTTGTTCCTTCCTCCCTTTCTCTGTCTCCATACTTGTTTAAAAACTACTCAGTCCGTAGCATTTTTCTGTTCTCATGAAAGTTTTGTGATGCATTCATGCTCAGTACTTTATTTTCCAAACCTTTCTAGGCCAGTAGTGGTAAGATAACATTGTAAAGAAATAAGTGGTGTGTATTCTCACATACTGCTACTACATATCTGAAATCACCCAGTGGATCTAAAGTGAGCTCAAGGTCATTTCATGCAATTATTTCAAGCAATTGCTATGAATATCAAGGAAAGTCGTTCAGTTTTCACCGATGTAAAACATTGCCTATCTGCCTTTATTAGGAACCAAACAAATTGACAATTGCGAAAATATGAATGAAGTAATCAACATTTTCTGCTGTTCTTGCCACTGAGCATCAGTGATGGTTGGAGTGAATATGGATGGGGTGCCAATCAAGTACGCTGCTTCATCCTGGATGGTGTCAAGTTTCTTGTGTTGTTGGAACTGCATTCATGCAGACAAGTGGCGAGTATTCCATCGCACTCCTGCCTTGAAGATTGTGGACAGGCTTCAGGGAGTCAGGAAATTAGTTATTTGCCACAGGATTCCTTGGCTTTGACCTGCTCTTGTAGCCACAGTATTTATTTAGCTCGTCCAGTTCAGTTTCTGGTCAATAGTAACCTCCCAGGATATTGATAGTGGGGAATTCAGCAATGGTAATTGGTCATTGCATGTCATGGGGAAAAGGTTAGATTCTCTCGTCATTGCTGGCACTTGTGTGGCATGAATGTTAGTTGCCACTTGTCAGCACAAGGAAGGCTCCCAAGGCAACTCCCTCCCGACAGTATACCATTGTGCTACTCCCTCTGCTGATTCTGTCCTGCCGATGGGACAGGACATATCCAGGGATGATGATGGTGCTTCCGGGACTTTATTTGTAAGGTATGATTTAGTGAGTATGATGTTGTCAAGCTGTTGCTTGACTAGTCTGTGAGACAGCTCTCCCAATTTTCGCACATGCCCCAGATGTTAGTAGGACTTTACAGGGTTGACAGCACTGAGTTTGCAGTTGTCGTTTCTGGTTCTCTGTCAATGCCAGATGGTCCATCCAGTACTATTCCATGTTGACTTATGTTTAATGGTTTTGTGTTTAATATATATATATATTTACTAGATTGTGGTATGAGGAGCACCCGGCCACTCTACAGGTGTGGTACAGCAGAAATGGAAAAGTATTTTTTAAAGCAAAACAATGTTTATTCTATGAACTCAAGTTAACCATTTTGGCGCAGGCTTGGAGGGCCGAAGGGCCTGTTCCTGTGCTGTACTTTTCTTTGTTTAAATCCAGTTTCAAAATAAAAGCTGATTGTCCCACTTTCTCAATGCAATCTTCCAAACGTGGGATAGGATAAGAGTCCGTTCTTGTAACTGCATTAACTTTTCTATAGTCCACGCACAACCATTGGGTACCCTCTGGTTTTGGTACCATCACTATGGGTGAGCTCCATTGGCTGCAACCCACTTCAATTAAGCCATTTTTAAGCATACACTCAATCTCTTTGTTAACCTGTGCCAATTTTAAAGGGTGAAGTCTATATGGATGTTGTTTGATTGGAACAGCATTTCTCACAACTACATCATGTATAGCCATTTTACTACTTCCCAAAATATCTTTACAAACTTGCCCATGTGATATCAATAACTCTTTCAGGTCAGTCCGTTTTTCCTCTGGAAGATAACTCAACAATTTATCCCAATTTTTAAGAACATCCTCATTTTCCAATTTAATTTGAGGTATGTCAAATTCAAAGTCATCTGGATTTGGTCCGTCACTTTGAGTTAGAATCATTCAAACCTCCTCCTTTTTCTCTCCTTCCCTTTCAAAGTACCTTTTAAGCATATTCACATGACACACTCGGTGAGTCTTCCTTCTATCTGGTGTTTTTACCACATAATTCACCTCACTTAATTTCCTTTCAATCTGATAAGGTCCACAAAATCTTGCTTTTAAAGGTTTGCCTACCACTGGTAACAATACTAAAACTTTATCTCCACTGGCAAAACTACGAACTTTGGATTTCTTGTCCGCTACCCGTTTCATCACATGTTGTGAAATTTTTTAATGCTGTCTATCCATTTCACCTGCTCTATTTAATCGTTCATTAAAATTTGACACATAATCCAATAATGTAATTTCCGATTTCTCACTCACCAATTTTTCCTTAATTTAAGTGGTCCTCTTACCTAATGACCAAAAATTAGTTCAAAAGGACTGAATTTGGTTGACTCATTAGGTGCATCCCTAATTAAAAACAGTACGAATGGAATTCCTTTATCCCAATCCTCTGGATAATCGTGACAATATGCCCTCAACATTGTCTTTAATGCCTGATGCCACCTTTCTAACGCTCCCTGCGATTCTGGATGGTACGCAGTGGATTTAAATTGTTTTATTCCTAATCTATCCATAACTTCTTAGAATAACCTTGAGGTAAAATTCGATCCTTGATCCGATTTGTATTTCTCTGGGTAGTCCTTTGTATTTCTCTGGGTAGTCCATATCTAGTAAAGAATTTAAGTAACTCCTCCACAATCTTTTTAGTTGTAATATTATGTACTGGAATGGCCTCTGGAAACCTAGTAGACACATCCATTATAGTCAAAAGATATTGATTCCCATTTTTCATTTTAGGAAGCGGTCCTTCGCAATCAATTAGGACCCTTGTAAAAGGTTCCTCAAATGCTGGAATGGGGATTAAGGGCGCTGGTTTTATCACTGCTTGAGGTTTCCCTATCACTTGACGTGTGTGACATTGACAAAGTTTAACTACATCTTTATGTAGTCCAGGCCAATAAAAATGTTTTTGTATTTTAGCTTGAGTTTTCCTTACTCCCAAATGACCTCCCACTGGTACCTCTTATGCAACTCGCAACACCTCCTTTCTATACCCTACCGGCAATACTACTTGATGAACTTCTGCCCACTTTTCATCCGCCTGCATATGTAAAGGTCTCCATTTTCTCTTCAAGACATCACTTTTACGGTAATAACACTCTGGTATACATTCCGATTCCTCTTCCGTATATGCTTTCTGATACATCCGTTTTATTTCTACATCTTTCTATTGTAACTCCGCCAATTTTCCTGAACTAAAAATATCCACCTCATCCTCCACCTGTTCTTGTTGTTTTTCCACCATCTGATCAAAAATCGTTTCTGATAATTGCACTTCCACTTCACCTTCACTCTTTGATTTCTCCTCTTGTCTTAACCTGTGACATTGCGACCTTGTTACTACACAATCCCAGAAAAATCCCAGGATATTCGTCCTTCAACACTTCAGTTGTCTGATTTTTCACTGGCTTATCAACCACAGTAGGCCTCACTCCCACCAGCGATCCAGCTATATCATTACCCAAGGTAAACTATTCCTGGACAAGATAGTTTCTCTATTACTCCTACTACCACTTCACCACTCTTCACTGGACTTTCCAATCTTACCGTATATAATGGAACACTACTCTTCTCACCCTGAATTCTACATATTACCACCTTTTATGGCAATATTCTTTCCAAACTACATAACTCCTCCTCTCTTACCATTAAAGATTGACTAGCTCCCGTATCTCTTAAAATTGTGACTTCTTTACCTGCTCCTCCTGATACTCATGAGTAAACTTTACCCACATAGTAAATTCTTTAAAGACATCTGGCACCTTCTTATCAATCACCTCTTGGTCGGGCTGTACAATCTTTTGCACCTCCTTCCCTTCACTTGGGCTTTCCTTTACCACTTTAACAAACCCCACCGTCTTATCCTGTTTTACCATATCCGCCTTCCCAGTGCTTCTCTTTAACCACCAACACTGTGACTTTACATGGCCTAGTTTATTACAGTGAAAACATTTGAAACTTTTCATTTCTTTTCCACCCTCCTGGATTTCTTTTTTAATCTGAGGTACACTCTCCTCATTATCTCCCATCAGATCACCTTTACCGTTCCCACTTGAGTATTTCTCATGTCCCCAGTTTCTATCCCTCACCGGCTGAAACAGATGTCTGAAACCAAGCTTTGATTTATGAACTAATTCATAATCAGCTGCCATTTCTGCTGCCAATCTCGCAGTTTTAACCCTCTGCTCTTCCACATGAGTTCTCACTACATCAGGAATTGAATTTTTAAACTCCACCAAAAGTATAATTTCTCTGAGAGCTTCATACGTTTGGTCTATTTTCAAAGCCCTATCCACCTATCAGAATTACTCTGTTTGAGCCTTTCAAACTCCATGTATGTTTGACCAAATTCTTTGCTTAAATTTCTAAACCTTTGTAAGCTTCAGGCACTAGCTCATATGCACCCAAGATGGATTTTTTTTTCACCTCGTACGTCTCAGATACCTCCTCTGGCAGTGATGCAAACACTTCACTAGGCTGGTAGCCCTACCTACCAGCTTTGTTTGAATCAGTAATACCCACATGTCCTGTGGCCATCTTCTCAAATGAAATGAAAAAAGCTTAGAACATACAGTGCCGAAGGAGGCCATTCGGCCCATCGAATCTGCACCGACCCACTTAAGCCCTCACTTCCACCCTATCCCCATAACCCTTCCTAACCTTTTTAGTCACTAAGGGCAATTCATCATGGCCAATCTACCTAAACTGCACGTCTTTGGACTGTGGGAGGAAACCGGAGCACCCGGAGAAAACCCACGCCGACACTGGGAGAACGTGCAGACTCCGCACGGACAGCGACCCAGCGGGGAATCAAACCTGGGACCCTGGCGCTGTGAAGCCACAGAGCTATCCACTTGTGCTACCCTGCTGCCCTCCTTCTACCTCCTCCTCGTCAAACCTAGGCAATGCTTGGGCATATTTAAATAGATCCCCACCAAACTTTCGACTACGACGCTCTTTCTCGCTATCCTCAAACTATGTTTCCCTTTAAATCTGCCAATCTTATCTGACTGTCCACCCACAGTCTGACATCACTGCAGTAACATGAGCAGACAAATATTTCTTAGTGGCATTCTCAAGACACTATTGCTATGATTGTAGAATATTTATTAATTTGCTTTGTGAACCATGCATTGAAGACTGTAGAAATGTTTCAAAGAATTCTTACTTTTATCTGAAGACATCGGCCATGCGTCAGTCAGGCATATACATGCTTCAGACCTCACTTGAAAGTGTTGTGATTTTGTACTGTTGAGTAAAGCTTTTACAACAATACGTAAATGATCCAGATTGCTGTTTCAATAAAAATCCAAATAGTCTTGCCTTCATTGCTTGTCAAATCAGATATCGAGATGCAGAGGGAAGAATGTATTTTATGGCCATCTAAATAATTAGATGGGGGAATGTTTTGAGGGATGTACCTTAATATTGAGTCTGTACTTTCAGTTAGTTATAAGGAGAGAATGTAATATTATCACCAGTCACTGAAATCAATCATGCAGGTACGGCAAACAGTTTGGAAGGCCAATGATATGTTGACCTTCATTTCAAGAGGACAATATCATAGAATTATAGAATTCCTACAGTGCAGAAGGCCATTCGGACCATTGAATTGGCACCGGCCCTCTGAAAGAGCATCTTCCCTAAGCCCATTCCCCCACATTATTCCCATAACCATAAGACCATAAGACATAGGAGTGGAAGTAAGGCCATTCGGCCCATCGAGTCCACTCCACCATTCAATCATGGCTGATTTCAACTCCATTTACCCGCGCTCTCTCCATAGCCCTTAATTCCTCGAGAAATCAAGAATTTATCAACTTCTGTCTTAAAGACACTCAACCCCACCTAACCTGCACATCCTTGTACACTGAGGGGCAATTTAGGACTTGAGAATAGGAGCAAGGATGCCCTACAGGGCTGCACAGGCCTTGGTGTTCTAGAGTACTGTGTACTGATTTGGTCTCCTTACCGAAGAAAGGATATACTTTCCATAGAAGTAGTGGAGTGAAAGTTCACCAGACTGATTTCTGGAATGGCAGAATTGTCATACGAGGAGAGATTGAGTCAACTGGGCCTTATTCACTGGAATTTAAAAGATTGAGAGGGATCTAATTGAAATGCATAAAATTCTGACAGGGCTGGACAGAGTGGATACAGAGATGATCTCCTGGCTGAGGGTTCTGGAACAAGTGGTCAAAGTTTCATGATATGGTGTAGGCCATTTAGGACTGAGATGAGGCGAGATTTCTTCACTGAGAATAATGAACCTGTGGAATTCTACCACAGAAAGTTGTGGAGACCAAGTTACTGAATATATTTAAGTAAGTAAGTGGGCAGCATGGTAGCATAGTGGTTAGCACAGTTGCTTCACAGCTCCAGGGTCTCTGGTTTGATTCCTGGCTTAGGGCGTTGTCTGTGCGGAGTCTGCACGTTCTCCCCATGTGTATGTGGGGGTTTCCTCCGGGTGCTCCGGTTTCCTCCCACAGTCCAAAGATGTGGAGGTTAGGTGGATTGGCCATGATAAATTGCACTTGGTGTCCAAAAAGGTTAGGTTGGGTTAGGGGATAGGGTGGAGGCATGTGCTTAAGTAGGGTGCTCTTTCCAAGGGCCGGTGCAGACTCGATGGGCTGAATGGCCACCTTCTGCACTGCAACTTCTATGATTCTATGATTTCTAGACTCTAAAGGTGTCAATGGGGATGGGGAGAGCACAGGAGTATGGTGATTTCAATATTGTAATATATTTAGTAAATTTGCTATTTGCATGGACTGATTAACTCAATCGAAATACGCTGTGGCGATATGTTTTTACTTTACGTCACACTTATGGCAGATGTATTAAAATTACAATACATACACGTCTCCAGGCACTCCCAGCTTTGATCAGGCTTCATTCTCCCTGACGCATCAGGCCGAGTCTTCTGAGTATCCACAAACCAATTTTCAGCAACAAAGCCCATTCACCGAATCCTTGTTCCTCAAGTCTCAAAGTCTGGATTCTTCAAATCGAGAACTAGTTCTCACTAGCATCCTATTTAGCTGCTCACGTGGAAGCAGTCTCTTTCCTCTGCTCTTCACAGCAGACTCTGTCTCCCCATCTTTCCCTCTCTCTGTTTCGGGTATGAAATCTGTCACTTCATTTTCAGTGAGTTTAGGTTATAGTTCACGTAGGCCCGATCACCATTTCCCCCTCTATACAGGGCATCCTGTTTTCACCTTCGAGGAGACATTTTAAAACATAACCGTCTTGTGAAGTCTTCATAACACCTGACATTTGCCTCCACTTCTTTGAAATAATGCTAATCTCTGCCAGCACTAACTGAACTAGCAATTTATGTTGTGTCTCCAGCCACCTACTCCTACTTGAATTGAAAGAATAAAATGAGAAAAATAGAAGCACAAATGACAGAAGAGAGCAGAAAACGGTGCAGGCAGAACAAAACAAATAAGTGGTGCAGGCAAAACAAAACACAGATAAATGGCAACAAAGATAACATGGATAAGTGAGATTTGTCTGGCCTAGCATGAGAAATCTGTTAGGTTCTGTGTCTAGCCGCATATTCTATTCATTATATACTTCCTTTTGTCATATTTGTATCACTTATCTTACTTCCTGTTTTGTTGGTTCGGCTCAAAGTAAAACAGCAACATTTCAGAATTGAAAGGGTAGTAAAGGTTCCAATCAAAAATGAGGTAGATAAGTAGAAAACCGCCGATAACATGAAAATTACAAATCTGAAAATGTGTCAATAAATGAGCCAATTGATACTCGACTTACTGAAACTGCCATTTCTCTGAATATTTTGTGACAGATACTTCGCCACAAGAGTGACAACACTGACCATGTTATGTTAAAATAAACTTTAAACACCGAATCAATCACGTTAGCAGCAAAATAACAGCTTTACAGTTAACAGTAAGAACAGTTCTTAACTGTTATGTACCAGGGTTTAGAAAACTCCAAAGTATATCATGGAGTTCACCTGACCTACAATTTATTAATTTTGGTTACGGGGAGCACAAGGGCCTACGTTTTGGGTGTTATTAAACAGAGGCCTTAAGCACTTTTAATCAAAGTTTATTCTACAAATTTAGTTAACATTTTTATAAACACACACATTGAGCATTTTTATCAGCTACAAACATAAATACCCCACACAGCTACAGTACTCTATGTACCCTTAATAAATTCCCCCTTTAATCTGTTCCAATTTAGTAACAAGACCCCATAAACCAGAAAACCCTTTTTAAAGGTGTGGTCCAGCACACACCACTCAAGACCTGGTATTGATGCTCTTGTGTCCTTTCCACTTTCCAAAACAGCAGGTTTGAATTTCTTCCAGAAAACAATGATTTCTTTTCCAAGTTATCAAGTACTCTGGAACAGCTTTTAAAATGCAGAGAGAGAGACAGGACAAGAATTCTCTGTCTGAATCCAGCAGCCAAATGTGAAAATGAAAGCAAAACTCAGAGCCACAAAGCAATCCCAAACCAAAACAAAAGTAAAACTGAGAGCCACAGCCCAGCTCCACCCACACAATGACATCACTGAAGCCATGTGATAAGACAAAACATTTTTTTAAAGGACACTCCCATGACATAACTAAAATAAAAAATTTAGCTTACTCCCTACACCTGCAACTATATACATATGCATGTTCCAATTAAGCAAACCAATATAGTTCAAAAGCCAAATGTTAACAATCAGGTTTTCTTGCTTTTCTCTGTGCAAAGACCTTGAGAAAACTGTTTAGGACCCAGATGAAGACCTGTTTTGTCAGACTAACATTCTTTGACAAACTACAGATAGACCTGGCTCTTCTCTTCTCCCCCCCCCCTCCCTTAATCCCATAAGGCATTCTTTGATCTCCCACTAAGATGTCCCATGACCTATTCATCCAGGACTAACCCCCATTCCTCAAATTACCTACCCCCCAGGAATCCTCCAAAATCAAAACAAAACAATCTATCTGTAAACAAATAAATGGTTAAAACAATGATTACCTCACTTTCACGACGCTTTAACCACAACGTTCACAGGCATACTGCCTGTATGTATCTTAAACCAGGGCTTTTAATAACATTACTGCAACAAATATAAAAATATATAACAATTTCTTACATTCATCACTAGTGCAAACATTTCTGCTCATCTCCCCTTAAATGATTTTAAATCTGACTTCCGGTGGTGGTTGCAAGTGGGTCGGCCGCATCGAGAAGAGCTCCCGCCGGTGGCCACTATTTTCGGCGCTTTTGGGGGGATTCTTCACACTCTTTCTCCCCCCCCCCCCCCCCCCCCCCCCCCCCCCCGGATTATTGGCGGCCTTTGGGGCCGTTCTGGGCAGCAAGCGGGGCCGGTTTGAAAACCGGCGAGGAACCCCACGCGGGTGTCAGGCGGCTGGTGCTGAGGCGTCGGGCCCAGCACACGCGGAGGTTGGAGCAGCGGGGGCGGAGCAAGTGGAGGTCGAGCTGGCAGGCCCGAAACCAGGGCGCGATGTAGGTGAGATGTCCCACATCGGATGGCTCCCGCCTAGAATGTGGTGAGAAGATTGAAGGTGAAGACCGAGGTGATGGCGGTGGAGCTGGAAAAGCAGTTTGCGAGGCACATGGAGGCGTTGAGGAAGGAGACGGCGGCCGCATTGAAGTCATTGGTGGAGGAGGCAATCGCCCTGGTGAGGGTAGCTGTGGCAAAGACATTGGCCGAGGGCAGGGCGTGAAGATGAAGGAAGTGGAGGAGGCCGGGTCGCAGCACAGCGACCAGTTCACCTCGATGGGGGACGAGCTGCGGAGGGTAGTGGAGGTCAACAGAGGACTCTGAGCAAAACTCGAGGACTTGAGAACCGCTCGAGGCGGCACAATGTGAGAATTGTGGGCTTGCTTGAAGGGGCAGAGGGCCCAAGGCCAACAGAGTACTTCGCTAAGAAGTTGGCGGAGCTCATGGGGGACGGTGAGAACCCCTCCCAGTACGAGCTGGACCTAGCTCACCGGTCTTTTAAGGCCGAAGCCCAAAGTGAATGAGTCGCCAAGAGCAGTAATTATCTGCTTCCATAAGTACTGCATGAAGGAGAAGGTGTTAAGCTGGGTGAAGCAGAAGCGCGAGGTGCAGTGGATGGTGCTGGAGTTCGGATCTGCCAGGACTTGACGGTGGAGTTGGCAAAAAGACAAGTGGCGTTCGGGCGAGTGAAGGCGGCACTGTACAAAAAGGGGGTGCAATTTGGTATGGCATACCCGGCGAAGCTGAGGGTGACGTATGATGCCAAAGACTTTTATTTTGAGACAGCGGAGGCGGCTGAGGCGTTCATGAGGGCTGAAGGCTTGGGACAGACGTGAGGAGCGGAGCTGGAAGTGGACTGTGATTGGGGAGCTGGAAAATGTATTAATGCTATAACTTTCTTTTTACTGGCGTGTATTGTAAATTACTTCTCTTCACATTGTTAGAGTTCAAGTTATTGGTTGGGTTGATTGGCATTCTGTGTTGCGACGGTTATATCATATTTTAGTGAATTGTATGGGTTGGATTGTTTTTGTTTTTTCTTTCTCTGGGACTGGGTGGGAGGGGAGGTGGGACTGGGTGGGAGGGGAGGTATGTCTTGACGGGTACCACCTGCGTGAGCTAACTAAAGTCGGCTAGTGAATGGAGGTGAGGTGAGAGGAGGGCTGCGGACATTGGAGCCTGGTTAGCAGGTTTCGATGGGCCTACGAGGCGAGTGGGGGGGGGGGATTGATGCCTGGAGATGTTTTTTTGAGAGAAAATGTAGGGGTTTTTGGGAGGGGAGGGGAAGAGGTTCGATGTTAATAATGGATAGGGGCGGGTCAAGCTCATGGGGCAGGGCCCTGTGGTATGATGATGGTGGATAAGAAGGGGGGGTAGAGACCCCCAGTTAGGATAGTCACGTGGAACGTGAGGGGGTTCGGAGGTCCGGTCAAGGGTGCTTGACCATCTTTAAAGTTTGAAAGTCGATGTAGCAATGCTGCAGGAGACTCACTTGAGGGTGAAGGACCAGGGCTGGGTTAGCCAAGTGTTTCACTCCGGATTTGATGGAAGGGCTCGAGGTGTAGCGGTGCTGGTCAGCAAAAGGGTACAGTTCCAGATGGAGAAGGTGGTGGCAGATCAGGGGGGTAGATATGTGATTGTGACAGGGGCGCTGGAGGGGAGGTTAGTGGCGCTGTCAAGTGTATACGGTCCCAATTGGGACGATGTGGGATTCGCAGAGAAGGTGTTTGGGGCCATCCCCGACTTGGACACACACAAACTGATAGTGGGGGGGGGGACTGGAACTTGGTGCAGGAGCCAAGGTTGGACAGGTCATGGCCCCGCTCACTGGTCCCATCGGGGGGGGGGGGGGGGGGGGGGGGGGGGGGGGCGAAGGCGTTGGCTGGGCTAATGGTGAAATTGGGAGGGGTGGACCCATGGAGGTTTCTGCACCCGAGGAACGGGAGTACTCGTTTTTCTCAGCAGTCCATAAGGTATACTCGCGGATCGACTTTTTCGTGGTGGGGAAGGCTTTGCTGGCTGGGGTTAAGGAGTCGGAATACTCGACAATTGCAGTGTCCGATCATGCTCCGCATTGGGTGGATATGGTACTGGAGAAGGGGGTAGCGCAGAGGCCGTGGTGAAAATTAGATGTGGGATTTTTGGGGGACCAAGGCAGCACGGTAGCATGGCGGTTAGCACAATTGCTTCACAGCTCCAGGGTCACAGGTTCGATTCCCCGCTCGGTCACTGTCTGTGCGGAGTCTGCACGTTCTCCCCGTGTCTGCGTGGGGTACCTCCGGGTGCTCTGGTTTCCTCCCACAGTCCAAAGATGTGCAGGTTAGGTGGATTGGCCAAGCTAAATTGCCCTTAGTGTCCAAAATTGCCCTTAGTGCTGGGTGGGGTTACTGGGTTATGGGGATAGGGTGGTGGTGTGGACTTGGGTAGGGTGCTCTTTCCAAGAGCCAGTGCAGACTCGATGGGCTGAATGGCCTCCTTCTGCACTGTAAATTCTATGTAAGTGTTTTGTGACAAAATTGAAAAGGTAATTAAGGAATATGTAGGTTTCAACTGTACGGGTGAGGTGTCAAAGGCAGTTGTCTGGGAGGCTCTAAAGGTGGTGGTGAGGGGTGAGGTGATTTCGTTTAAGGCCAGGGTGGACAAAGAGAGGTTGGAGCGGCAGAGGGTAATAGATGAGATGTTGGAGGTAGATAGGAGTTATGCAGAAGATGGGGACCCAGCTAAGCTGGAAAAGCGGAAGGAACTACAGACGAGCTTTGACCGGCTATCTACCAGGAAGGCCGTGTGCCAACTGAGGCGAGCAAGGGGTGCAGTTTACGAACATGGGGATTATGATTAGCGGGAGACTAGAGGACTGGGAAATCTTTAGGAGGCAACAGAAAGCTACTAAAAAAGCTATAAAGAAGAGTAAGATAGATTATGAGAGTAAACTTGCTCAGAATATAAAAACAGATAGTAAAAGTTTCTACAAATATATAAAACAAAAAGGAGTGGCTATGGTAAATATTGGTCCTTTAGAGGATGAGAAGGGAGATTTAATAATGGGAGATGAGATGGCTGAGGAACTGAACAGGTTTTTTGGGTCGGTCTTCACGGTGGAAGACACTCATAACATGCCAGTGACTGATAGAAATGAGGCTTTGACAGGTGAGGACCTTGAGATGATTGTTATCACTAAAGAGGTAGTGATGGGCAAGCTAATGGGGCTAAAGGTAGACCGGTCTCCTGGCCCTGATGGAATGCATCCCAGAGTGCTAAAAGAGATGGCTAGGGAAATTGCAAATGCACTAGTGATAATTTACCAAAATTCACGAGACTCTGGGGTGGTCCCGGCGGATTGGAAATTAGCAAACGTGACACCACTGTTTAAAAAAGGAGGTAGGCAGAAAGCGGGTAATTATAGGCCAGTGAGCTTAACTTCGGTAGTAGGGAAGATGCTGGAATCTACCATCAAGGAAGAGATAGCGAGCCATCTGGATGGAAATTGTCCCATTGGGCAGACGCAGCATGGGTTCATAAAGGTCAAGTCGTGCCTAACTAATTTAGTGGAATTTTTTGAGGACAGTACCAGAGCGGTAGATAACGGGGAGTCAATGGATGTGGTATATCTGGATTTCCAGAAAGCCTTTGACAAGGTGCCACACAAAAGGTTGCTGCATAAGATAAAGATGCATGGCATTAAGGGTAAAGTAGTAGCATGGCTAGAGGATTGGTTAATTAATAGAAAGCAAAGAGTAGGGATTAATGGGTGTTTCTCTGGTTGGCAATCAGTAGCTAGTGGTGTCCCTCCGGGATCAGTGTTGGGCCCACAATTGTTCACAATTTACATAGATGATTTGGAGTTGGGGACCAAGGGCAATGTGTCCAAGTTTGCAGACGACACTAAGATGAGTGGTAAAGCAAAAAGTGCAGAGGGTACCGGAAGTCTGCAGAGGGATTTGGATAGGTTAAGTGAATGGGCTAGGGTCTGGCAGATGGAATACAATGTTGACAAATGTGAGGTTATCCATTTTGGTAGGAATAACAGCAAAAGGGATTATTATTTAAATGATAAAATATTAAAACATGCTGCTGTGCAGAGTGACCTGGGTATGCTAGTGCATGAGTCGCAAAAAGTTTGTCTACAGGTGCAACAGGTGATTAAGGTGGCAAATGGAATTTTGTCCTTCATTGCTAGAGGGATGGAGTTTAAGACTAGGGAGGTTCTGCTGCAATTGTATAAGGTGTTAGTGAGGCCACACCTGGAGTATTGTGTTCAGTTTTGGTCTCCTTACCTGAGAAAGGATGTACTGGCACTGGAGGGTGTGCAGAGGAGATTCACTAGGTTAATCCCAGAGCTGAAGGGGTTGGATTACGAGGTGAGGTTGAGTAGACTGGGACTGTACTCATTGGAATTTAGAAGGATGAGGGGGGATCTTATAGAAACATATAAAATTATGAAGGGAATAGATAGGATAGATGCGGGCAGGTTGTTTCCACTGGCGGGTGAAAGCAGAACTAGGGGGCATAGCCTCAAAATAAGGGGAAGTAGATTTAGGACTGAGTTTAGGAGGAACTTCTTCACCCAAAGTGTTGTGAATCTATGGAATTCCTTGCCCAGTGAAGCAGTTGAGGCTCCTTCATTAAATGTTTTTAAGATAAAGATAGATAGTTTTTTGAAGAATAAAGGGATTAAAGGTTATGGTGTTCGGGCCAGAAAATGGAGCTGAGTTCACAAAAGATCAGCCATGATCTCATTGAATGGCGGAGCAGGCTCGAGGGGCTAGATGGCCTACTCCTGCTCCTAGTTCTTATGTATGTTAGCAGGTCAGCTCCGGAGGTAAGCAGCGGCAAGGGAAATTGTTCAGGTGAGAGATAGGGCAGGGAAGTTGGTGGTGGCTCCGGATCTGATTCACAAGGTTTTTGAGATTTTATGAGCGGTTGTACAGGTCAGAGCCACCTGGGGGAGACAGTGAGGTGCAGGAATTTCTAGATGGGTTGGAGTACCCGCGGTTAGGGGAGGGGGAACCGGGCTACATTAGAAGGAGCGATAGTGGAGCAGGAGATAAAGGATGCGATTGGGAGGATGCAGTCGGAGAAGGTGGCGGGGTCGGATGCGTTTCCGGTGGAATATTATAAAAAATTCAAGGATAAACTTGCACCCCTGATGGTGGGGATGTTTGAAGAGGCGATAGGGAAGGGGGTGTTGCCACAAACTTGGTGGCAGGCAACGATTTCCCTGTTGCTAAAAAAAGATAAGGATCCAACGGAGTGTGGGTCGTATTGGCCCATATTGCTTCTGAATGTAGACGCAAAAGTATTGGCGAAGGTACTGGCGGGTAGGCTGGAGGGGTGCCTCCCGAAGGTGATAGGGGAGGATCAGACGGGGTTAGTGAGAGGGAGGCAGCTCTTTTCAAACGTTAGAAGGGTATTGAACGTTGTTATGGCACCGGCAGAGGGGAAGGAAACAGAGGTGGTTGTGGCACTGGACGCTGAGCAGGCGTTTGACTGGGTACTTGATGGCAGTTCTGGAGCGGTTTGGGATGGACCAAGATTTGAACTGGGTAAAGCTACTATATAAGGAGCCGAGGGCGAGTGTCTGCACAAACAACATCAGCTCGAGATACTTTTCTCTCCACCGTGGGACTAGGCAGAGATGGCCTATGTCCTCCCCTGCTGTTTGCACTCGCGATTGAGCCATTGGTCATCGCATTAAGACGTTCGGGGGTATGGAAAGGAATAGTGGGGTGGGGGGGTAGAGCATAGGGTGTCCTCGTATGCCGATGATTTGCTGTTATACGTGTCGGAACCGAGTGTGTCGATAGGGGGAATATTGGAGCTGCTTCATTCTTTCTTTCTTTCTTTCGTTCTTTCTCTGGGTACAAACTAAATCTAGACAAGAGTGAGTATTTTGTGGTGTCTCGGCCGGGGGTGGGGGGGGCTGCCTTCCATAGGGCAGGGACTCACTTTAGGTACCTGGGGGTGCAGGTTGCCCGGGAGTGGGGGGGGGGGGCTCCGCAGGTACAACATTTCTAGTTTGATGGGGAGAGTGGAAGCTGATCTGGCAAGGTGGGATGGTCTCCCTCTGTCACTGGCGGGTCGGGTACAGGCGGTTAAAATGAACGTGCTGCCGTGATTTCAGTTGACTTTACAACGCCTGCTGATTTTCCTGCCAAAGGCTTTTTTCAGAGAGAGGAAGGATTACTTCGTTCATAGGGGGGAGGGGGGGGGGCAGAGTTAGAAAGGTGCTGCTACAGAGGGGAAGGCAGGCAGGGGGTTTGGGTCTTCCGAACCTGGTGTATTACTACTGGGCGGCGAATGTGGAGAAGGTGCGGAGCTGGGTCAGAGGGGATGATTCATGTGGGTCAGAATGGAGGAGTGTCTGCGCAGGGAGTCGGGATTGAAAGCACTAGCAACAGCGCCGCTCCCGATAGCCCTGGGGAAGTACTCGGGGAGTCCGGTAATAATAGCTTCATTGAGAAACTGGAGGCAGTTTCGGCAACACTCCGGGTTGGGGGCAGGGTCAAAGGAAGTGCCGGTTCGGGGGAAACCACAGATTTGAGCCAGGGAGGTGGGATGGCAATTTTCAGAAATGGGAGGAGAAGGGATTAAGACACTAAAAGATTTGTTTCTCAGGGGTCGGTTTGCATGGCTGAAGGAGCTGGAAGCGAAGTATGGGCTGGAGCAGGGGGGAAATGTTTAGATACATGCAGGTTCGAGATTTTGCCAGAAAGGAGATACAGAGCTTCCCGGTGGAGCCAGCCTCCACATTGCTGGAGGAGGTGCTGACGACAGAGGGGCTGGAGAAGTGGGTAGTGTCAGCGGTTTACAGAGCTATTTTGGAAGAGGAGAAGGCACCACTGAAAGGGATCAAAGCAAAGTGGGAGGAAGTGTTGGGAGAGGATATGGAGGAGGGGTTCTGGTGTGAAGTGCTCCGGAGAGTGAATGCCTCCACCTCGTGTGCGAGGTTGGGGCTGATACAGCTGAAGGTGGTATACAGAGCACACCTCACGAGGGCGAGGATGAGTCGATTCTTTGAAGGAGTAGAAGATTTGTGTGAATGTTGTGGGGGGGCCCCGCTAATCTCATTCATATGTTTTGGACCTGTCCAAAGCTAGAGGATTACTGGAGGATTACTGGAAAGAGGTTTTTAGGGTAATTTCCAAAGTGGTGCACATGAAACTGGACCCGGGCCCCCGGGTGGCCATATTCGGGGTGTCGGACCAGCCAGGGTTGGAAACTGGTGCGGAGGCAGATGTTGTAGCCTTCGCCTCGTTGATCGCCCGAAGGCAGATCCTGATGGGATGGAGAGCAACCTCCACCCAGTGCCCTGGCGTGGCGGGGGGCCTTGTTGGAATTCTTGACTCTTGAGAAGGTTAAGTTTGAACTGAGGGGAAGGATGGAGGGGTTCTACAATTCATGGGCATTATTCATCATGCTCTTTCAAGAACTGGATAACATCGAACATTAGTTGGGGGTGGTGGGTGGGAGGGTTGGGGGGCGGGGGCGGTGTGTGTTGATGGTGACTATGGGTGATTCCTGATTCCTTTTTGTCATTTGTTTATGTGAACATGCGGGCTAATGTTTGGGGTTTGGTGGGAGGATGGGATCGTTGTTATTGATATGGGGATTGACGTATTTGTTACTGATTATTGTTTGTTGGTGGGTGTAAATTTGGGAGAAAATGTGAAAAAGGAGAATAAAAAATATTTTTTTTAAAAATGATTTTAAATCTGACCTCTAGTTATTGGCCTGCCTGCCAGAGGAACTAATCTTGTCTATCAAAACTTGTGTCAACTCCAAGTCACTACTGAACCTTCTGTGTTTCAAGGAGAACAGTCCTAACTTTTTCAACTTCTCATAATTTAAGTCTCTCATCCCTGCTAACATACTGATAAAACCTATGTACCCTTTCTAAGATCCTTTGTATCTTTCCTGAAATGTGATGCCAAGAATTACCCACAGTACTTCAGCTTGAAACCTAATCAATGATTTTATAAAGCTGTAGCAGGATCTCTTTGCGCTTTTTGTATTTTATTTATAAACCCAGATGTATTTGTAACCACCTTATTGACTTAACCAGCCACCTTTTAAATATTTTTGTATATTGACACCAAAGTCTCTCTGCTCTTTTCAGAATTGTTCCCTGTGTGGTATACTGTCTTCCCATATTAATCTTCAGACTTCTCCCATATTAAGCTCCATCTACCATTTTGCCATCCTTTCTGTCATCCTGAAGCTTATAACTATCCCCATCACTACGACAACCACTGCTTAGAAGCTTATAATTATCCTCATCACTATATCAACCACTTCATTTTGTGGATTGAAGATCTAAGTCCAGATATTTATCTTCAATTGGCACGTTTTGCTACGTACCATTAGCTTTAAAAATGGTACAGATTATTTAAAAAGGTAAATTGAGATGTTAAATTCACTCATTTCACAATGTCATGGAATTTGATCGCCAAAGCTTTGATATAAAATCAAGATTATCATATAACAAAAGCTGAATTTGGTTTCTGTATTGTGCTTGGACGCAAATCACCAAAATTGCATACAAGAACAAATTATAACCAAAGAGGATAATTGAAAGATTCTAACTGTCCGTTGGTAATGAACAGTAGATGACATGAGCCTAAGAGTAATGGTGGGGAAGGTTTACAGTTCCGGGCACTGCTGCATGAGATTTTAAATTGAGTCTTTGCTTCTTGGGCGTGGCTCTCTCTTGCTCACATGATGGTTACTAGTTGCCCATTTTTCCAGCATATGAGTCAAAAGGAGGGAGGCTTAAAAAAAAAACAAGAAGCAATGTTTAAGAGTGTATTAAAATGGTTGAACTGAAGCAGTTTGCAAATTGAAGCAGTTTGCAAATTGTATCATTAAGCCAGTAAAATTATTTTTTCTGTTCACTACTAAGCTTAAGACTTGCTGCGAATCAGGTTTGTAGTATTTGTAACAATTGACAAAAATAATTTAACTTGTCAAGGGCAGAGTTTTGTGTGCAAAATATGGCTCCCATCAAAGACATGACCTGATAAGTCAGAGTTTGCAGTTCATCATGACTCCCATAGCCATCAGTTTTAGCTGAAGTACTCCCCCAGCATGTGTTTTTACTTGATAGATGGGTCAATCACAAAGCGTTGTCAAGACTTGCTATGTAAGCCCTGCCCTTTTTCCTGTTCTGCCAATTTATAAAGAAAGTCTCAGAGCTAAAATCCTAGGAAATTAATTTGGAACACAAAGTAAATCAAATTTTTGTATTATATCTAAACTTCAAATGTGTATAAAATTTTGGATTTAAGTGAAGTAATATTCACAAGAATACTATTACTAGTATTACTATTGTTACTATTTTAAAGCAGTTTTTTTGTGTTTTTTATTTATGCACGTTGCTGTGGCAAATAAAATTTTGTGGTTGGTAATATTGCTTAATTATGTATTAGAAACATTTAGAATACCTGTACTTTTGTGTTTGAGAGAATTGCTAAAAGAATGACAACTTCCGGAAATACTATCCCTACTTCAGTTTGAAGAGAACTACTCTGTTTACACAGTCTCAGGAATAACAAATGTTGCCAGTTAATAGTATTTTCGTCATGTCCAACTTTTGTGATTAATTATACAGCACTATAGGAAGCTGCAGTAAAAGAACAGGAGATTTGCGAGTTTTTTTACTTCAAGTAGTTGGAGTAGATAAGTTCCCATTTAAGATGGCGGTGAAGAGAATTTCTTTTGCGTGTTGATGATCTGTGGAATTTGCTTTCTCGGGAGCAGTGGAAACAGGATCAGTGACTTTTTAAGGCTGTTGGATAGATTCTTGATTGACAAGGGAATCAAAGGGTCTGGGGGGAATGCAGGAAAGTAGAGTTGAGGCCACAGTCAGATCAGCTATAATTTGGAGCAGGCACGAGGGGCCCAAATAGCCTGCTCCTGATCTGTATATTTCTGTTAGTTGTTTGAATACTTCATTGGCTGACATTTGTTTTCTTGCTGCAGCATAATTAATGGTTTTGCCTTGCCATTAAAAGAAGAGCACAAGGTTTTCCTGTTGAAAGTGTTGCTACCCCTCCACAAAGTAAAATCCCTCAGTGTCTACCATCCACAGGTAATATAAGATTGATATTTTGTGGAAACACCAATGTTTTAATACGTGATATAGGAATTTGCACTGAATAGTTACTGATTTATTTGGCCATGTGTGTGCGCCCTCCCTCCCACCCAGATTAGGTCACAGAAAGGTCATTAATAAACAGTTTGTCTAGATTACTTTCATCATTTTGCATTTATAGAGTTATCACCAAGCACTGATATTTAAGCTTTACATAAATATTTTCACTAGTCTCCAAATGTTGTATCTTGTCATTAAACACTGTAAGCTTTGTTTTGGCAAACATATGTTCCAACACACTATAAGCTTTGTAGTAGAAGTAATTGCATAGGATAGAATTCTCAAAACTTGAGAATTTTAAATTGGATTGAGTAAACCTTGGGTACAATCTAAACCTTGTGCGCAATCTAATGGCTACCTGACGAGAATCCGTGCAAGCCGGTTAGACCATGGGAGAGGCCAAAATTGGGAACACTGCCGGGTGCCGATCAGCTTCTGACCTAACTGGCCCACTCCCGTTGGCGAGATCTGGATCCTGTCACGACGTGGCCAGAAACCAATAATCACCATGAAGACCAATCTCCATCCTATTGACAGGAAGTACCCCTATCTAACAGCCTCCCGTTAACCGACTCCCTAGTGAAAGATCATGCGGGCGCCGTTTAGTACACCTATTTTTTTTAAAGTGAAGCAAGCGCAATGGCTGCTGTGGGGATCAAAGGAGGTGAGTAGCCATCTTCCGATTATGGCGCGAGTGGTCCAGTGCCCGTGGGTCCAACATGCCACACAACCCCCCCCCCCCTATCATGTATACCCATAACAGGGCAGCTCCTCACTAATAGGGAATTGGCAATTCTATTCATGTGAGCACTTCGCAGCTTCCAAGTGGATTCCCGTGGGTGGGTGTGCCATGTCTCAGGCCAGTGTTACTTCCTAGCATCCCAATCAGACTGAGAAGTCTGGACATGTTGCCTGAAGACTGGAGGCTTCAAGACCACAGAGGCAGCAACCACCCAAGAGTTGGGCTGGAGCAACTGCGACCAAAGAGTTGTCTGGAACTGGAAAGGAGCCAGAGCCCGTTCTGGGTAACGTTACCAACGGGTGTCTGGAGTACAGGGTCTGGGGACCGATGCCCAGGGGCCTCTGCTGCTGCCAGGGGTGCATGTGCAGGGTGTGTTGGATGGCACCCTGGGGATGGCAGGGGGTGTGAGGATGGGGAGGCATGGTGGACCTGCGAGTCCCTGGGTGGAAACCACAGCTGATTGTCTCACCCCCTCTCCAATTCCTTACCGACATCATGTTATGGAAAACCTCATGGACCCCTCAAAAGCTGCACTCACGGTGGCAGTCCGGACGCCGGAGAAGGCAGCAGCATCGATAGAGGCTCGGGAGGCGGGCCATATGCAGGGGTCTGCCACACACTGTAAGGACCCAGCCAACCATTAGGCCCGGGAGGGACCCAGAGGGGGAGGCAAGCGATGCCCCATGGTTTACAGGCCTCACTGCTGTCATGTGAGAGTACCTTTAAGAAATGGATGTTTAAGCAATGTACCTTTAAGAAATGGAGCTGATCATATTACTGAAGTGATGTCAGGGGGTGGGGGGAGCAGAGCTCACTTCTGCTTTTTGAGTTTCAGTTTGAGAACGCAGCTGGGAGTGTCTGGGTGTTTTGCTGTGAGCTGCATGAAGAAACACAGAGCTGATCTGTTGATTTCTGCAATACAAAGACTAAATATATTGAATGCAACCTAATGTGCTCTTATTTTTGAAGGTTGAAGTCTTTTGGATGTTTAAAGGAACAGTTTGAAGGATTATTTAGTGTTGTAGTCTTTTGGGGTTATCTTTGAAGTAATGGGTGTTAAGATATTCAATGTTTGTTTTTAAAAGGTTAACTTGAGCTCATAGAATAAACATTGTTTTGTTTAAACAACCACTTGTCCATTTCTGCTGTATCACACCTGGAGAGTACGCCGTGTGCTTCCCACACCACAATCTGAAAAGTTGTGGGTCGGTTGAACTCCATGAAACACTTTGGGGTTCTGTAAACCTGGACCCATAACACTGGTCTTTCGAACAGATGTCAGTCAGCATGTGCCACAGGAGGCTCTGTCTCAACCAGGAGATGGTGCAGCACCTATGCCATGGATTGCAGACTTGGCAGCATGTCGCTTGCCTCCCCCTCTGGGTCCCTTCCCTGGCCTAATGGTTGGCTGGGTCCTTACAGTGTGGGGCAGGCCCCTGCATATGGCCCGCCTCCCAAGCCTCTGTCGACGCTGCTGCCTTCTCCGGCGTCTGGCCGCCTGGACTGCCAACGTGAGTGCAGCTTCTGAGGGGTCCATGAGATTATCCATAATATGATGTCCATAAGGAATTGGAGAGGGTGTGAGACAATCAGCTCTGGCAGGCAACAAGGTCACCGCACCCCTGAACATGTATGCCTCAGGATCATTCCAGGGATCAAGCGGAGACTTGTGCTGCATATCCCAATCTACAGTCCACAAGAGCATCCGTGAAGTCACGTGTGACCTGTTTGCCTGGGCAGTTGACTATATAACCTTTGACCTGGACCAGGCCCATTACGATGCCTTGGCAGCAGAATTCTCCGCCATTGCTTGGATGCCCCTAGTTCAGAGTTTATAGATGGCACGCATATTGCCTTGCACGCATTGGGCAATCCGTGGGTGCCCTTCGTCCAATTTGTATGTGACCACCACCTGAAGATCATGCATGTGTGTGCACGCTTCCCGGTGAGTGTGCATGACAGCTACATCCTGGGGCAGTCGGAGATCCCCCAGTATCTTCGAGAGTGGGGCGGACCCACAGGAGCAGCCAGAGGATGGAGGACTGGCAACAAGTGTCCGACGTGCCCGGAGAACCAGGGAGATCCTCATCCACTTGTCATAGGACGTGGCTTTGTCTGTGTAACATCAGTCCAGGGTGATGGGTTTGCCGCGGCACTATCAGCAGGTCAACATACAATAATAATAATAATCACTTATTGTCACAAGACTTCAATGAAGTTACTGTGAAAAACCTCTATTCGCCACATTCCGGCGCCTGTTCGGAGAGGCCGGTACGGGAATTGAATCTGCGCTGCTGGCATTGTTCTGCATTACAAGCCAGGTGTTTAGCCCGTTGTGCTAAACCAGCCCCGTACCAATCTCGGGACCAAGGCGGTGGAGGGAGGGGGTGGGTGCGGAATAACGTGGCGGAGGCTTCACATGTCACCAGTGTAAGGTGCTTTACTGGTGTACAATCGTGACACCAACTGTCCCTAGCCCCCGATGGCCCTTGGGGCACCTCTGGACAGAGGGAAGCCGGATTGAGCTCCAGAGGGCCCTGCATCATCTGGCTGTGCCAGCCCTGGCAGCCCCCCATTTTTTTGCACAATGGTGTCCACGCCCTCAGCGATGCCCCTTTGTGACCAGACCATGCTCTGCAATGCATTGCCAATGTTCACCTGCCTCTGGGACAGGCTCCTCGGCAACTGTGCCATGCTCAGGAGCACCTCGGCAATGCCACCTAAGATTAGGACATGCTCCGCAGCGCCCCAGCAAGGTTCATCTGAGACTGTGGCATGCTGCGCAGTGCCTCGGCAAGGTCCCCCAGCGAGTTCAGCCATGCTGTTGAGGCGCTCCGCCATGGCCCTCATTAACTGAGCAACGCCACTACTCATAGTGCTTACGTCGTGTTCCAGGCTTTCCACTGCGGCTGCCACCCTAGCAGTGTTGGCCTTGGTACCAGGCATTGCCGCGCCATCTCCTGCGCCCGTGGCCTTTGGGGCTTCTCCAATGTCGCTGACATCCCCTTCTGAATTTCACGGCCGCACTAGAGACTGCATCAGTCCCCGGATAGCCTGGTCCAGAGGCTCGACGTGTGCTCTCTGAAATTTGCTCTGCGGGATTAGCAAATCAGCTGGAGGGACAGTCTTTTCCGGCGTAAGTGCCCTAAATAATGTTAGATGCCAGTGACTACCTCACTGAGTCAGCTGTTGGGAAACCTCCAACTGCTCCCACTTGCTACCACACATAGAAATGTTTCCGTTAGATTGCGTCCCTTGTCTCCGTATAACCTAATCTGCAGGTGTTCTGTACTTGATAATCATATTAGCTGAGGATTGAAGATGTAATGTACTATATTGTAAAATATCATTATGGAGTTTCAAGTTAGACGTACCTTACAAATAAACTAGACAATCTTGGTTTGTGATGTCACTTCAAGAAAAATGTTGTATTTCTTTTGTGATAAGTATTTGGAAAAGAATTTCAACAGAAATTTATTTTAGCTTTTGAAATTGATCAAAAATAGGCCTTAGATGTCACAGCATTTTAAATTTAAATAGGGAAAAGTTTAATCATTCATCAGCCTGTAATTCATTTTTTAAGACCCAAAAAATGACTCTGAAATTTCATAATGGGACCACTATTTTCAAATTGCTTGGTGTAAGGTAGCACAATGGTTAGCACTGTTGCTTCACAGCACCAGGGATCCGGGTTTGATTTTCCCAGCTTGGGTCACTGTCTGTGCGGAGTCTACACATTCTCCCTGTGTCTGCGTGGGTTTTCTCCGGGTGCTCCGGTTTCCTCCCACAAGACCCGAAAGACGTGGGCGCTCGGAGTGTGGCGACTAGGGGATTTTCACAGTAACTTCATTGCAGTGTTAATGAAAGCCTACTTGTGACACTAAATAAATATTATTATTATTATGAACAGGAATTGCAGACCAAGCCCCCTCTGTAGACTTACAAGTGTACAGATAAAGAATGATGTATGCACTTTGTTCTAAGTTAGAGCTATTATGGGCCAGGGTTTAGAGAACACTAAAGTATATCATGGAGTTCACCTGACCCACAACTTTTAATAGATTTTGGTTATGGGGAGCACAAGGGTCCACTTTCCTGGTGTTATGCAACAGAGACCTTAAGTATTTTTAAACAAAACAATGTTTATTCTATGAATCCAGTTAACATTTTATAAACACACAGTAAACAGTTTATCAACTACCAACACAAATAATCCCCACAAACACACTACTCTATAGATAACCCTTAATAACTTTCCTAACAACATCCATAAGTCAAATACCCTTTTTAACAAAGACAGCAGGTTTGAATTCTCTGCAGAAAGTAGTTATCACTTTTAAATTATCAAGTAATCTGAAGACATTCTTTCGCATGCAGAGAGCGAGAGAGAGATCAAAATACACCTTATTGTTTGAATGCAGCTCCTGACTGAAAATGAAACCCAAAAACTCTACTTTCATTTTGAGCTGGAAGCTGTTTTGTAGCAAAAGCCAGAAACGCAATTCAGCTCCACCCACACAATGACATCACTGCAGCTATTTGATAAACACTTTCTTAAAGGGACCCTCACATGACAGAGCAAAAAATATAATTTTGTAATCCCAGTGGTTCTCAGAGTTGTAGTGGAGCAGGGGAGAGAGCAAAAGAAAGGTATTTGTGCTATAACTTGAGAATCCACTCAGTTGTATCCAACCTACAGGATTCCCCCTCATTGAGACATTTTGCTCTGGGTCAAGAAAGACATATTGGATTCTTATGTATTTCTTGTCTTCATCGTGATATTGTACCACCTTTATTAAGCTAATTTGTACATAGATTCTACTGGGTCCTACCAATATTTTCACATAAAATGCACAACCAAGGCTCTCGAGAGGGGATAAAGTAGCAATTGTTTGACTTGTGTGTAATAATTGGATGGAGAAAGTTAAGTCGTTCATAATTCTTCAAGGTAGATAAGTCATGAGGCTCAAATGAACCTAGGCTAAGAGCAGCAAGAGAAGAAATAAAATAAGGAGGCTCTGACCATCATTTTCCAATCCTCTCTAATGACAGACAGAGGCATGTTAATGTTGCACTGTTCTTTAAAAGAAAGTCAGACTTTGAGTAATTACAGCTAGTCAACCTAGCTACAGTGGTGGAAAAATCATTAGAAAAAATTTGAGGGTCTGTATAAATCAATATTTAGAAAATAATTGATTAATCCAAGATGGACAGCATGGATTAATTAAGGGAAAGTCATTTCTGATCAATTTGATTGAATTTATTGTAAGGAAGTGCCGAGGATGGTCTAAGAGGGTATTGTATTTGAAGTAGTCTACATGGATTTTAGCAAGGCTTTTGACAAGGTAACATAAAGAAGACTGACTAGAAAAATCAAAAGCTTATGAGATCCAGGATAAATTGGCTAGTTGGATCCAAAATTGACTTAGTTACAGGAAACAACGGGTAAAGACTGACAGGTGTTTTTGTGACAGGAAGGCTTTTTCCATTAGTACTCTATGGGGCTTTGTACTAGATCCTTTGTTCTAGACGCATATCAATGATTTAAACATACATGCTGATGATCCAAAACTGATTGTGAACTGGCCAGTTGGACAGAAAACTGGGAAATGGAATTCAATCCAGAAAAGTGTTGTATAGACAAGAGTGGATATAATAAATTTAGTAGATTTGAGAAGTGTGGAAGGACCTTGGAGTGCTTGTCTACGTCTTCCTGGAGGTAGCAGGATAGGTAAATAAGGCGGTTAAGGACACATGTGGAAAATCTTTATTGGCCAAGCCACAGATTGTAAGAACAGGGAGGCTATTCTCGAGCTATGCAGAATCCTAGTTAAACTGTAACTAGGTTAAGGGGGCCCAGAGGGCAGGAGTGTCCACCTCTGCAATTGTCTAACAGGTTTGAATGAGTGTGGGGCTGAAGAGTGGGTGAGCTGACTGGTCAAGGCACCGTGGGACAGGAAGCCATTCAAGTTGGGGAGCACATAAGAGTGTAGTGGTATGAAGGGACAGTAGAGTAAAGGGGATTGACACTGTTCTCTGCAGCAAAGAGCCACAGTCCAGGTGGCTGTGTTGCCTGCCTGGTGTTGGGACATCTGCTCGCAGAGCAGAACTTACTGGGGAAAGTGGGAGCTGTACCGTTGGGACGGCTTACATCTGAACCATGCTGGGACAAGTGCTCTTGCAAACCGCATAACTAGGGAAGTAGAGAGCACTTTAAACTAATAGGGATGGGGGTGGTTCTGTGAGGGGATACTAGGCTTACAAAGCAAAAATAATATGACAGCATTGCAAGGCAGCTGCTGGTTGGGTGATGATACAGAATGTGACAGAAAGAGACAGTGTACACGCATAAACAAACAGCAGCAAACCAGGTAAAAGGGGGAAATAATTATTAAAAAGCAAACTAAATATTCAGGGATATGTTACTTTTCGTAAAGACAGACGGGAAGGAAAGGGTGGTGGGATAACGTTAGTACAAGATGGAATAATTGCAATAGCAAGAAATAATCTTTAATCAAAAGATGTTGAATGCTTATGGGTGGAGGTAAGAAATAACAAGGGGAGGAAGACAGTGATGGGTGTTATCTATAGGCCCCAGTCTATATTGGCCTATAGACCACAGTCTATATAGAGGATGGAAATAAAGCAGGAGATAATGAGGGCATGTAAAAATGGCAGTACATTAATCATGGGTGACTTTAATGTGGATTGGGTAAATCAAATTGGCAGAGATAGCCATCCGAAAGAACTCGGTGTATTTCGGACAGTTTCCTAGAACAATCTTAGGGGATCCGATCCACAAGGGATCAGGCTATTTTTGATCTGGTAATATGTAATGAGACAGATTAATGAGGAAAAGATTCCGTATGAAACCGTGACCATAAAATGGTAGAATTTAACATTCAGTTTGAGAGTGAGAAACTTGGGACAGAAGCAACTGTGCTAAACTTAAATAAGTGTAATTACAAAAAAATGAGGACAATTACAAAGAAATTAGGGAGGAGTTAGCTGGAGTAGACTGGGAAAGGGAGTTTAGCAGAAAGATTGTTGATGTTTATGAAAATATTTCATGACTCACAACAAAGATATATCCCAGTGAGGAAGAAGGATTCTAGGAAGGCAATGCATCAACCACAGTTAACCAAGGAAGTTCAGGATAGCATTAAACTGAAATAAAAAACATACAATGTGGCAAAGATTAGTGGGAAGCCAGAGGTTTGGAAAAGTTTGAAAAACCTACAAAAGATGACCAAAAAAAATAGAGGGAGATGAACTATAAGTGTAAAACAGACAGTAAGAGCTTCTTTAAATATACAAAAAAAGAGAAAGGCCAAAGTGAAGGTAGGCAGTTTAGGGAATGGGACTGGAGAAATAATAATGGGGAACCAAGAAATGGCTGGGGAGTTAAATAAATACTTTGCACAGCCTTTATGGTGGAAAACGCAAATAACATTCAAAAAATATTAAATAAAGGGCAAAAGGGGGAGAAAGTAAACACAATGACTACCATCAGAGAAAAAAATACTAGGGAAACTAATGGGGCTAAAGGCTGATATGTCCCCAGGACCTGATGGGTTTCATCCTAGGATATTTAAGAAAGTAGTTACAGCAATGGTGGATCCACTGGTAGTAATCTTCCAAGAAGCCTTAAATTATGGAAAAGCCGAGAGGATTGGAAAACTGCAAATTCCTTATTCAAAAAGGGAGGGAGACAAAAATCGGCAACTTTAGGCCAGTTAGCTTAACATCTGTAATTGGGAAAATGTTAGAATCCATTATAAAGGATGAAATAGCAGAACATTCAGAAATCAAATAGCATGACTTCATGAAGGCGAAATCATGCTGACAAATGTATTTGAATTCTCTGAGGTGGTCACATGAAGGAGAGATAATGGGGAATCAGTAGATGTAATATACTTGGATTTCCAAAATGTGTTCAATAAGGTACCACACAAAAGACTACTTGATAAAGATGAGCTATTGTGTTGGGGGTAGGATATTTGTATGGATAGAGGATTGGCTAACTAATGGAAGACAGATTTGGGATAAGAGGGGCATTTTCAGGATGGCAACCTGTAACTAATGGAGTGCCACAGGGATTGGCGCTGGGGCACAAATATTTACAGTGTTAATAACTTGGACAAGGGACGTGAATGTACTTGCCAAGTTTGTGGGCGACAAAAATAGGTGGGACAGTAAGTGGTGAGCATGACCATCTACAGAGGGATGTAGACAAGTTAAATGAATGTAAAATCTTGGCGGATAGAATATAATGTAGGAAAATGTGAAGTTATGTACTTTGGTAGGAAGAATAAAAGAAAAGAGCTGAATGTAATTTAATTGAAGAAAGACTGCAGAAAGCTGCAACACAGAAAAATTTGCAGGTCCTCGTGCATAAATCACAAAAAAGCTAGCATGCAAGTTCAGCAGATAATAGAGAAGGCAAATGAATGTCAGCCTTTATTTCAAAGGGAATGGAGTATGAAAATAGGGAAGTCTTGCTAAAACTGCAAGGCACTAGTTAGACCACACTTGGGATATGGTGAACAGTTTTGGTTTTATCTGGCTTTGGAGGCAATCCAGAGATGGCTCACTAGGTTGATCCCAGGTGTTGAGAGATTGAGTAGATTGGGCCTGTACTTATTGGAGTTTAGAAGAATGATAAGTGACTTTACTGAGACTCATAAGATTCTCTGGGTTAATGACTGGGTAGATGCTGAGAGATTGTTTCCCCTTGAGGGAGAGTCTAATCTCTGGGCATAATCTCAGAATAAGGGGCCGCCCATTTAAAACAGATTAGGACAAATTTCTTCTGAGGGTAGTGTATCTGTGAAATACCACAGAGCTGTCTAGGCTGTGCCGTTAAGGTTGAGATAGACCGATTTTTAATCAAGGGTTATGGGAATAAGGTGAGAATTATTCTCTCAGATAAATCATGATCTCCTTGAATGAGCAGTTTCGATGAGCCGAATGGCCCACTTCTGCTCCTACATCTGATGATCATCTGACTGCACCTCGGGTACACCTAGTCACCGTATTACATGAAGGCTGTTGGTACAGAAATTTACAAGCGTGCTCCAGGGATGGAGAATTGTAATCCTGAGAAAAGATTGGGTCAGCTGGGGTGCTTATCTCAGGAACAGAAGAAGGTGGAGAGATTTAATTGAGGTGTTAAATTAAATTATGAGGTGCCTAGACAGAGTGGATTGGAAGGACCTGTTTTCCTTGAGAGGTTAAAGGATTATACAGGAGTTCAGAGTAATTTGTTTTCACCCAGAGGGTGGTGTGGTGTAGAACCTGCTTCCTGAAAGGGTGGCAGAGACAAACCCTCATCGCATTTTAAAAAACACTTGGATATGCACTTGAGGTGCTGTTGCCTACAGCTATGGACTAAGACAGTGGTGGGCAACCTGTGGCCCCGGGGTCACATGCGGCCCATGAAATGTTTTGTTGACTGTAGCCTTCATTGTGTTGCCATATTCTACTGGTTTCTGTCTGCGTAGTTTTTTCCCCTCCCAAAATGAGTAAAGTGATATCCATGTAAAAGTAAACAGTGGGCTGAATGGCCTCCATCAGTGCTTTACATTTTTATATTTTTCTAACTCATGGGTGTTGAAAGTTTCAGACTTTTACTGTACTAATTTTCAAAAAACTGCTTCCACCTTGGGTTTATTGCTAATATATTAGCCATGTTGAGCAGTGTGATAAAGCTATGACACATATAATGCTGAGTGACCGGATGGAACCTAATATTGGGGTGGTGGCAGATTCCGGTGTAACAGGTCATTTGCTGAGTTGAAAATTACTCTGCACAAAGAGGGCCTGCTCTACTATATACCCTGATCCCAGTGAGCTCCATCTGCACACTAATATAGTATCAAATGCTACTAAAGAAATTGGAAAGTAGAATCGATAACTATTACTGGAGCTACCTGATTCCGATAGATAGCCCAGAATATGCTGGGGTTTCTGTGGAGCTTCTATTACCTAGACAAATTCTTTAAGTTGGCATTCTAACTTCAGAAATGTTGAATTCCATCGAGGGCATTTCCTTTCCACTATTTTCAACACTGAATCTGCATGCATTTATGCATCTATTAAAATTTATATCCTCCCATGTGATTTGTCACTTACATCCAAATTGTGAAAATTAGCATTGAGAACGATATTTGGCATTTGATCTACGCCATGCAGGATAGGCCTTCAATAGTGTTAAATACATTTTACTTGTTTGAAAGATATGCTGGAAATAATCTCACAGGTCAAATATTTCAAAGATATCATATGCAATACTTTAACTTGTTGATTCTTTCCTTCATTTAGCTGGCATACTGTGTGGTGCAGTTCCTAGAAAAAGACAGCACTCTTACCGAACCTGTGAGTTTGCCGTAATATTTAATAATATATGCTTGTATTTCTTTCTGAATGGGACATGTTTTGTTGAAGATTTTGAAGGCTGTGTTTTTGGAGATGTATAATTTGTGTTCATAATGCATTCTAAATTTATTTATGAAATATTTAGCATCCTGAACTTTCACTTCCATTTATGTAAATATCAAAATTAAATGTTTGTTGTTCTGTTCTACTTCGGTTAACAAGTTTTATAAATCCATTATGATGAATATCTGCAAGGTTTTCTGGCCCCGCTCTTCCAGTCTTGCAGAAGTCAGTGGACTTTTGGCTGGCTCGCTGCATTCACCACAGGGGAACCTGCCGTAGTGGGGCCAGAAAATCCCGTCCAGTGTATTTTTGGTTGCAGTTTTATTATCGTAAACTGGTCATGATTTCTGCCATGGGAAATCTTTAGTTTCAGTTGCATTAAATACATTTTCCCCCATATTACTAATCGAATTGTGTTCTAGTTAATAGAGTATATTGGCTTAATGGAGTATATTGCCAAATCTTTTTTTAAATTTTAGTACCCAATTCTTTTTCAATTAAGGGGCAATTTAGCATGGTCAATCCACCTACCCTTTGGGTTCTGAGGGTGAGACCACACAGACACTGGGAGAGTGTGTAAACTCAACACTGACAGTGACCTGGGACCAGGATCGAACCCGGGTCCTCAGCGCCATGAGGCAGCAGTGCTAACCACTCCAACACCATGTTGCCTTAGATTGCCAAATATAATGTATTTGTTGGATTTTTTGTGAAATATCTCTTGTAGTGAGGTATTTCTTATTTAATGTACAACGTCTTCTAATTAAGTGTGCAAAATATAAGGAGGATGAGGAGATCTGATTAAAACGTATGAAATTCCAACAGGCTGGACAGATTAGATGCAGGGAGGATATTTTCCCTGGTTGGGAAATCTAGAACCCCGGAGCACAGTCTCATGATACAGGATAGACCATTTGGAACTGAGATAAGGAAAACTTTCTTCACCTAAAATGGTAGTGAACCTGTGGAATTCTCTACCACAGAAGACTGGAGGCTAAGTCGCTGAATGTATTCAAGGAAGAGAATGTTTTAGATTTTAATGGCATTAAAATCTAAGGTCAAAGGTTGGAATATGGCATTGGGGTCGAGGATCAGCCATGATCATATTGAATAGCAGAGCAGGTTTGAAGGCCTACCCCTCATATTTTCTATGTTATTTGGATTCATTGGACCATTGCATGATGCTGTTTGTACCAGCTGATAATCATATAAAATAGTCTCAAAATGCTGGAAAGTGCCACAGTCTGGCTGTCAGCAGAAAACAATCAATGTTATTTTTAAAAAGTAGTTTCACAGGTTATTTTAATAATTATGTTTTCATTCACAATCTTGACCTTTTTCTTACATTAGCTGCTCTAAGGTAATTAGTGTGTTTCAGAATTTTCAGATTATTCCGCTCCAATTCAGTTTTGACTTTTCTAGGTGGTTATGGCATTGCTCAAGTACTGGCCAAAAACCCACAGTCCAAAGGAAGTGATGTTTCTAAATGAATTGGAAGAGATTTTGGATGTAATTGAGCCATCTGAATTTGTAAAAGTCATGGAGCCCCTATTTCGACAGTTGGCTAAATGTGTTTCCAGTCCACATTTTCAGGTGAGCAGTAAGTTGTATTTAAAATAATTTGGATAATTATGCTTTCACATTAATGCAAATTATTTTAAAGCAAGAAGCATGTCACCAACTAAACTATTAAAATCATCAATGAACTGTATCAAGTAATAAAGGTTTAGGTTTGCAGTCTCGTATAAATTTTTTAAATTCTTTTTGGTTGCAAGCAACGTCAACTATGATTTTGTTCTCGTTTTGGTTTGTATTCTTTGATTCAGGTGGCAGAACGAGCCTTGTATTATTGGAATAATGAGTACATTATGAGTCTAATCAGTGACAATGCTGCCAAGATCTTGCCCATTATGTTCCCATCTCTATACCGTAATTCAAAGACTCATTGGAACAAGTAAGTTCACCATTGTATTGTGTTATATTTGGCCTTTCATAATTTAGTTTTGCAAAATGTTGAGATTGTACAAATAAGCCAAAAGCGCTTATATAGGAATGTAAGAACAGAAGTAGGCCATTCAGCCACTCGCCTTGGGGCATATTCCACCATTCGGTTAGATCATGTCTTATCTGTACCTCAACTCCATTCACCTGTCTTGCTCCATGTTGCTTGATACCCTTACCCAACAAAAATCTATTGACCTCGGTTTTGAAGTTTCAATTGATCCAGCAGCTACAACCTTTTGAAGCGAGAATTCCAGATTTCTGCTCTGTGTGAAGTGCTTCCTGATTTCACTCCTGATTGATGTGACCCATTTTCAAATTATGCTTCCTGTTCTTGATTTACCCTTTCAGTGAAAAATTCCATAGCAAATCCTTTTAGCATTTTAAACACATCAAGTGGGTTGCCCTTGGATCATGTTGAGCCCTCTTAACTTAAACAGGGTGCAATTTTTTGTAACCTTCCTTCGTAACTGAACCCTTTAAACCCTGGTATAATTCTGATGATTTAGTGCTATCCTTCCCTTCCCAGTTTGTATTTGTCAAGTCAAGTAGATTAGAGTTCAGTATTCAACAGTTATGACTTAAATGCAACTTTAAAGTGTGGCTAATTCCATAATAGAAGGCAGCAGGTCTGTCTGAACATTGCTATATAAATCTTCCAGATACATGTTTTTGCTGCTTGCAGGTGTTTTTTTAGGAGCTAGGAACATACAGCATAAACCTTTCTTTCCATATAGTTTAGTTTTATGCTTGTAATTTTGGCCCTATTGCTGATTACCAATGAAATTTGCTTAGAGGTAGTAATACTCTGGCGCTGATTAGATGCAACTTCCATGGAGCAGTGCAAGTTGCTGGATTTTCTCGCCTTGCAATTATAAAACTCTTTGTAATCTTTTTTTAGTTCCTGTGGCTAAATGTTTTCAGATGCATTAATTTTAAAAGTTTAAAATTGATATTTTAAAGTATAATTGTCCTTGTCCAGTGTATAATCAAATTTGATAGACCAATTTGAAAGTATTTGTTAACAATAAAGTGAGATTTTGGCATTAGATAACCTGCAAAGTGAACTTGCACATTATTATAAATGGGGTTACTAAAATGTTGTTGTTTTAGAAGTATGAGCTTTTACATTAATGTTACTAAAAATAGTATTTTAGATTATCAACTGAACTTTAGGGGTAATTTCCATCTAACCTGCCTATTTTACTTTACATTGACTTGAAGAAAAAGTAAAATTGTGCAGGATGTAAAACAACTGGCCGATCTGATTTTATCTGTTTCATACCCAGGAGGGTTAGGTAAAAATTAGCCTCTAGGTTCTTATTAAAATTATGCACTTTTGGCAACATTTCAGTACAGGTGTAGGCATTTCCTTTGGGCAGGATATACGTGATGTTTATTAATGTACATTTAGATTCCAAATAAGATATATAGATAATTTTCAGTTCCACAATATAGTTGGTTTTGTGATCATCTAATGTAGACCTATGACGAGAAGGAATGCACTGTAAAGCATACTTGAGATTTAATTAAATGTTTTATGTATATAGGACTATCCATGGATTAATTTACAATGCTCTGAAACTCTTTATGGAAATGAATCAGAAACTATTTGATGATTGCACCCAACAGTTCAAAGCAGAAAGGCAAAAGTAAGTTGAACTGAGTCTAGCCATCTATCTATTTGTACAAATCTTATTCTTGCATGAGATTGTCTACCATGCATTTGATGTCATACAGTTCATGCACAATTAGCCCATATTTGCATTCTTTAAACAACAATTGACAAAAGTAAGTGGAGAATGCACCATCGACAAACAGAACGTTGCACAGTTCCCTAAAGTTGATATTTATTTTACAATAATGAACAATTACAGTAGATATCTTTGTACCAATTTAAATAAAATGGGCTAAACTATAGGGAAATAGATATTGTGGAAATTGAGTAAATCTTAGCAGGTAAAATGGTCTTCAGTTTCAGTTGTGTTCTGATCCCACGATAATACACATTGTAAAATATAACCATATGACTTTAAGGAGAGCTTCAAAGGGAGCGCAGCTGAACTGCAAAATAAATGATATGCTCAACTGTAAAAGTCTGGCTGAGGTATCTGGGATGTTGATTGCTCCTGCAGTCATCTGTCTCCCTCTATACTTGAAAGGAATATAACTTGTCACTTGGGGCTGGGTTCCCGTCGCTGCTGGTGGAGTTCCCGATGCAGTGGAGAACCTAGCGTCATCCAAAAAACGGGATCAGCTTCCGCTGCTCTGGGGGCCCCGCTGGTGGCAGCAGAGAGGTTCACACGCCACGTCAGGGGGAGGATGCAAATAGTTTAAATTGACCAATTTACATCCTATTAACAGGCTGGACACTGGATTTTCCAAACCTACGTGAATATCCGGTCTTCTGGGCCAGGATTTATGTGGCCGTGAATTGGTACAGCTAATTCGCAGCGTGGCACTGGCGTGGTGGAACTCCGGTAGGCCAATAGGGTAACGCTTTTAGGGAGTTTTCCCCAAACACCATCAGAGGGCCCCCCACCTTCTCCCACAATGCAAGTCCCGCCCACGCCCCCCCCCCCCCCCCCCCCCCCCGCAGGAGAGAGAGATCCCGTCCCCCGCAGGAGAGAGAGATCCCGTCCCCCGCAGGAGAGAGAGATCCCGTCCCCCGCAGGAGAGAGAGATCCCGTCCCCCGCAGGAGAGAGATACCCCTTCCCCGCAGGAGAGAGATACCCCTTCCCCCGCAGGAGAGAGATACCCCTTCCCCCGCAGGAGAGAGAGATCCCTTCCCCCGCAGGAGAGAGAGAGATTCCTTCCCCCGCAGGAGAGAGAGAGATTCCTTCCCCCGCAGGAGAGAGAGAGATCCCTTCCCTCGCAGGAGAGAGAGATCCCTTCCCCCGCAGGAGAGAGAGATCTCTCTTCCCCCCCCCCCCCCCCCCGCAGGAGAGAGACCCCTTCCCCCGCTGGAGAGAGAGATCCCTTCCCCCGCAGGAGAGAGAGATCCCATCCGCTGCAGGAGAGAGAGATAGATCCCTTCCCCTGCAGGAGAGAGAGATTCCTTCCCCGCAGGAGAGAGAGAGATCCCTTCCCCCGCAGGAGAGAGAGAGAGAGCGATCCCATCCCCCTCAGGAGAGAGAGATCCCTTCCCCCACAGGAGAGAGAGATCCCTTCCCCTGCAAGAGAGAGAGATCCCCCCCCGCAGGATTGGGAGATCCCTTCCCCCACAGGAGAAGGGGATCCCTTCCCCCGCAGGTGAGAGAGATCCCTTCCCCCGCAGGAGAGAGAGAGAGCGATCCCATCCCCCACAGGAGAGAGAGATCCCTTCCCCCACAGGAGAGAGAGATCCCTTCCCCTGCAAGAGAGAGAGATCCCTTCCCCCGCAGGAGAGAGAGATCTCCCCCCCCGCAGGATTGGGAGATCCCTTCCCCCACAGGAGAAGGGGATCCCTTCCCCCACAGGTGAGAGAGATCCCTTCCCCCGCAGGAGAGAGATCTCTTCCCCCGCAGGAGAGAGATAGATCCCTTCCCCCGCAGGAGAGAGAGATCCCTTCCCCCGCAGGAGAGAGAGAGATCCCTTCCCCCGCAGGAGAGAGATCCGTCCCCCCGCAGGAGAGAGAGATCTCCCCCCCTGCAGGATGGGGAGATCCCTTCCCCCACAGGAGAACGGGATCCCTTCCCCTGCAGGTGAGAGAGATCCCTTCCCCCGCAGGAGAGAGATCTCTTCCCCCGCAGGAGATATAGAGATCCCTCCCTCGCAGGAGAGAGAGAGATCCCTTCCCCCACAGGAGAGAGAGATAGATCCCTTCCCCCGCAGGAGATAGAGAGATCCCTTCCCCCGCAGGAGATAGAGAGATCCCTTCCCCCGCAGGAGATAGAGAGATCCCTTCCCCCGCAGGAGAGATAGATCCCTTCCCCCGCAGGAGAGATAGATCCCTTCCCCCAGCAGGAGAGAGAGAGATCCCTTCCCCCGCAGGAGAGAGAGAGAGATCCCTGCCCCCGCAGAGAGAGAGAGATCCCTGCCCCCTCAGAGAGAGAGAGAGAGATCCCTTCCCCCGCAGGAGAGAGAGAGATCCCTCCCCCCCGCAGGAGAGAGAGATCCCTTCCCCACAGGAGAGAGAGAGATCCCGTCCCCCGCAGGAGAGAGAGCGATCCCTTCCCCCGCAGGAAAGTGATAGATCCCTTCCCCCGCAGGAGAGAGATAGATCCCTTCCCCCGCAGGAGAGAGAGAGAGATCCCTTCCCCCGCAGGAGAGAGAGAGGTCCCTTCCCCCGCAGGAGAGAGATAGATCCCTTTCCCCGCAGGAGAGAGAGATCCCTTCCCCCGCAGGAGAAAGAGAGAGATCCCTTCCCCCGCAGGAGAGAGAGAGATCCCTTCCCCCGCAGGAGAGAGAGAGATCCCTTCCCCCGCAGGAGAGAGAGAGAGATCCCTTCCCCCGCAGGAGAGAGAGAGATCCCCCCCCCCCTTTTACGTCTGCAGAAGAGAGATCTTGCCCACCATGAGAGGGACAGTGAAAACACCACTGCTTTAAAACTCTCCTGTGCCCTGCACACCTACGGGCTCGGGAAAAGAAAGCAACACCCATCAGTTCCTAAAAAGGGGGGGGAAAAACTCAGATCTTTGATTTGCAAGGCTTTCATTCACATCAATGTGAAATTGAAATTAATAATGCTAGGTTGCGATTGACGGCTTGCACACAGCCAGCTGCCTGGATTGTTTAATCTAATTTCACTTCATGCCTGAGTGAATCCCGAGCAGCCTGCTGTGAAACTAACCATAATGTTTATAAACATGATTGACAGTTCTTGGACCACATCAAAAGGCAGTTAAGTGCTTGGTGGGGGTCTCTGGTGAGGGAGGCCGGTCATTCCCTGTGGGATGGGGGCTGACCCAGAAATCCTACGGTCGGAGGTACAGGATTGTGTTGCAGGGGAAGCGGGAGCAGCCACCGGACCTGGCTATTGTGCTGCCTGTTCAACATTGCGACGTGATAGTGTCGCAATCTCCACCAGGCCTAGATTTGTATGGCAAGGCATAGTGAAGTGCCTCTGGATTCTCGCTCCCAGCATGAGCACAATTCAGAGGCGAATCATCTCCAGCGGGAGAACATAGTCTTGCAAACGGAGAATTCAGCCCATGGTCTTTGGTCCCACTTGAGCTGCTGAGCCTTTGTGTGACTATCTATTATTTCTGGAAGCTCGGTTGGGACATACTTTTGGCCCCATTTCAAAATCATGGCTTCCCCAGCCCTTGACTCTCTTGTCAATTTGTCTAACTTGGTCTTGAATAAATTCAATGATCCAACCTCCACTGGGAAGATAATTCCAGACATTAACAACCTCAAGGGGGAAAAAAAATTCTTCCGATTTTTAAAAAACAGATGAAAAAGGGATATGGGGAGCATGTATATAGGTGGATTTGAGACCAGGAAGAGATCAGCCATTATCTGATTGAATGGCAGAGCAGACTCAAAAGGCTAAATTGTCAACTTCTGCTCCTAATTCCTATGTTCTATACTTCAATCAGCATAGGCCCAACTTGCTCAACTTTTCCTCATGAGACAAACCACTCATCCCAGGAATCAACATAGCAAATCTTCTCTGAACTGCAAATATGTCCAGTGCAGGTATGTCCCTCAAGTAAGGTGACCAAAACTGTACACAGTACTTACACTTTGTGTGGTCTCACCAGTGCCCTGTACATTTATCGCAAGACTTCCCTACTCCATCTTCCTTGCAATGGAGGCCAACATTCTGTTTCCTAATTACCGGCATGCTAACATTTTGTACAAGGGCTCCCAGCACTACAGTCTCTCCAATTTAAAATATTGGATTTTCTGTTCTTCCTGCCAAATGAACAACCTCACATTTTCCCAATTTATATTACATCTGCCAATTTTCTATCCATCCTACCTGTCTATAATCCCTCTTCAGACTCTTTGTATGCTCCTGACAACTTTCTTTCCCATCTATCCTTGTAACATTAGCAAATATGGATATGCTACAGTATGTCCCTTCATCAAACTCATTAATATCAATCAAAATAGTTGAGGCCGCAGCATTGATCACGGGAACTCCACTAGTTTGTTTGCCATCCTATAAATGACCTATTTATGTCACCTATGTTTCCTATGTCATGAAAATGGACTACAGATTCACCAACTGTCTACAGGAATATTGAACATTTTAAGGAAGATTGCGTTTTTTAAAAAAAAGACACTAATGGTTGATAAGTGACCACTTTCGGACTTCAGGTGGCGGCTCCCGCTCGGGTCAGACTTTTGGACCTTTCCCCCCGATTTTTTTACCGGACTTGATTTGAAAAATTGATGACGGAGGTAATTGTGAGCAGAATTCCCACATCGGTGCATGGAGAAGAGGACTAGAAGTGCTCGGAAAGGCAGAAACAGAAGGACAGAGAAGGCTTGGGCTGAAGCAGCACCGGGAGGAAGCATGATGGAGGACCGGACCTCTGGCTTGTCGACCCAGCGGTCAGCGGAGCAGTTGATGCAAGTTTTCCAGGAGATCTTCGCCAAGCAGAAGCGAGACTGCTTGGACCCGATTAAAGAGGCAATTTCGCGGCTGGAACTTAGATTGGATGCACAAGATCGGGCGAGCCAGAAAGTAGAAGGCGCTGGCTGACCAGGAGGAGCAGGGGATTGGGAATCTGAATTGTAGCTCCAGTATACAGGAGGTTGAGAGTAGTGAGGTCATGAGTAACGTTTCAAAGTTGCAGGAGTGTACCGACAGACAGGAAGGTGGTTTAAAGTGTGTCTACTTCAATGCCAGGAGCATCCGGAATAAGGTGGGTGAGCTTGCGGCATGTGTTGGTACCTGGGACTTCGATGTTGTGGCCATTTCGGAGACATGGATAGAGCAGGGACAGGAATGGTTGTTGCAGGGGCCGGGGTTTAGATATTTCAGTAAGCTCAGGGAAGGTGGTAAAAGAGGGGGAGGGGTGGCATTGTTAGACAAGGACAGTATTACGGTGGCAGAAAGAATGTTTGATGAGGACTCGTCTCCTGAGGTAGTATGGGCTGAAGCTAGAAACAGGAAAGGTGAGGTCACCCTGTTAGGGGTTTTCTATAGGCCTCCGAAAAGTTCCAGAGATGTAGAGGAAAGGATTGCAAAGATGATTCTGGATAGGAGCGAAAGTAACAGGGTAGTTGTTATGGGGGACTTTAACTTTCCAAATATTGACTGGAAACGCTATAGTTCGAGTACTTTAGATGGGCCCGTTTTTGTCCAATGTATGCAGGAGGGTTTCCTGACACAGTATGTAGATAGGCCAACGAGAGGCGAGGCCATATTGGATTTGGTACTGGGTAATGAACCAGGACAGGTGTTAGATTTGGAGGTAGGTGAGCACTTTGGTGATAGTGACCACAATTCGATTACGTTTACTTTAGTGATGGAAAGGGATAGGTATATACCGCAGGGCAAGAGTTATATCTGGGGGAAAGGCAATTATGATGCGATGAGGCAAGACTTAGGATGGAGAGGAAAACTGCAGGGGATGGGCACAATTGAAATGTGGAGCTTGTTCAAGGAACAGCTACTGCACGTCCTTGATAACTATGTACCTGTCAGGCAGGGAGGAAGTGGTCGAGCGAGGGAACCGTGGTTTACTAAAGCAGTTGAAACGCTTGTCAAGAGGAAGAAGGAGGCTTATGTAAAGATGAGACGTGAAGGTTCAGTTAGGGCGCTCGAATTACAAGTTAGCTAGGAAGAACCTAAAGAGAGATGAGAAGAGCCAGGAGGGGACATGAGAAGTCTTTGGCAGGTAGGATCAAGGATAACCCTAAAGCTTTCTATAGATATGTCAGGAGTAAAAGAGTGACTAGGGTAAGAGTAGGGCCAGTCAAGGACAGTAGTGGGAAGTTGTGCGTGGAGTCCGAGGAGATGGGAGAGGTGCTAAATGAATATTTTTTGTCAGTATTCACACAGGAAAAGAACAATGTTGTCGAGGAGAATACTGAGATACAGGCTACTAGACTAGAAGGGCTTGAGGTTCATAAGGAGGAGGTGTTAGCAATTCTGGAAAGTGTGAAAATAGAGAAGCCTCCTGGGCCGGATGGGATTTATCCTAGGATTCTCTGGGAAGCTAGGGAGGAGATTGCTGAGCCTTCGGCTTTGATCTTTAAGTCGTCATTGTCTACAGGAATAGTGCCAGAAGACTGGAGGATAGCAAATGTTGTCCCCTTGTTCAAGGAGGGGAGTAGAGACAACCCCGGTAACTATAGACCAGCGAGCCTTACTTCTGTTGTGGGCAAAGTCTTGGAAAGGTTTATAAGAGATCGGATGTATAATCATCTGGAAAAGAATAATTTGATTAGAGATAGTCCACACTGTTTTGTGAAGGGTAGGTCATGCCTCACAAACCTTATTGAGTTCTTTGAGAAGGTGACCAAACAGGTGGATGAGGGTAAAGCAGTTGATGTGGTGTATATGGATTTCAGTAAAGCACTTGATAAGGTTCCCCACGGTAGGCTATTGTAGAAAATACGGAATCATATGATTCAGGGTGATTTAGCAGTTTGGATCAGAAATTGGCTAGCTGGAAGAAGACAAAGGGTGGTGGTTGATGGGAAATGTTCAGACTGGAGTCCAGTTACTAGTGGTGTACCACAAGGATCTGTTTTGGGGCCACTGCTGTTTGTCATTTTTATAAATGGCCTGGAGGAGGGCGTAGAAGGACGGGTGAGTAAATTTGCAGATGACCCTAAAGTCGGTGGAGTTGTGGACAGTGCGGAAGGATGTTACAAGTTACAGAGGGACATAGATAAGCTGCAGAGCTAGGCTGAGAGGTGGCAAAATGGAGCTTAATGCAGAAAAGTGTGAGGTGATTCATTTTGGAAGGAATAACAGGAAGACAGAGTACTGGGCTAATGGTAAGATTCTTGGCAGTGTGGATGAGCAGAGAGATCTCGGTGTCCATGTACATAGATCCCTGAAAGTTGCCACCCAGGTTGAGAGGGTTGTTAAGAAGGCGTACGGTGTGTTAGCTTTTATTGGTCGAGGGATTGAGTTTCGGAGCCATGAGGTCATGTTGCAGCTGTACAAAACTCTGGTGCGGCCGCATTTGGAGTATTGCGTGCAATTCTGGTCGTCGCATTATAGGAAGGATGTGGAAGCATTGGAAAGGGTGCAGAGGAGATTTACCAGAATGTTGCCTGGTATGGAGGGAAGATCTTATGAGGAAAGGCTGAGGGACTTGAGGCTGTTTTTGATAGAGAGAAGAAGGTTAAGAGGTGACTTAATTGAGTCATACAAGATGATCAGAGGATTAGATAGGGTGGAATGTGAGAGCCTTTTTCCTCGGATGGTGATGTCTAGCACAAGGGGGCATAGCTTTAAATTGAGGCGAGATAGATATAGGACAGATGTCAGAGGTAGGTTCTTTACTCCGAGAGTAGTAGGGGCGTGGAATGCCCTGCCTGCAACAGTAGTGGACTCGCCAACATTAAGGGCATTCAAATGGTCATTGGATAGACATATGGACGATAAGGGAATAGTGTAGATGGGCTTTAGAGTGGTTCCACAGGTCGGCGCAACATCGAGGGCCGAAGGGCCTGTACTGCGCTGTTATGTTCTAACGTCAAACGGCGTTGGCGGTGGGGATACTAAGAGACCAGCAGAAAAGGCTCCTGGAGAAGGTGGAAGACCTGGAGAACAGGTCCCGTTGGCAGAGCTTGAGGATCGTTGGGCTCCCGGAGGGATCCGAAGGAGCGGACGCTGGGTCATACGTAGCGGCCATGTTTGAGAAGCTGCTGGGGATGGGACATTGCCCCGACCCTTGGGAGGTGGACAGGGCTCACAGAGCGCTTGCGAGGAAGCTGCGAATGGGAGCGCCGCCCCCCCCCCCCCCCCCCCCCCCCCCCCCCCGAGGGCAATGGTGGTGAGATTCCACAGATATCTGGATAAGGAGCGCGTTTTACAGTGGGCCAAGCAGACACGGAGCTGCAAATGGGACAACCGTATCCTGCGGATCTATCAAGACCTGAGTGCGGAGGTGGCCAGGAGAGGAGCGGGGTTTAACCAGGTCAGGTCGACCCTTTTCAAGAAAAAGGTGAAGTTCAGGCTGTTGTATGTGGCCCGCCTCTGGGTCACACACTAGGAGCAACATTTCTACTTCGAGCCGCCTGAGGAAGCGCTGGATTTCACGAAAAGGAACGGATTGGTGTCAGACTGAGAACTTTGAATTTTGTTGTAGTGTTTATGTTTTTCAAAAAAAAAAGTTTCTTGTTTCCTGCTTTTTCGTACGTTATTTGTTATGCCTGCTGTTTGGATCTGGGGCCAGCTGCAGAGCTGAGTGAGGTAAAATTTGCACTTGCACTGTTGGGGGGTGGAGGTGTGTTTGTTCAGATGCTGGATCTTTAGCTTGATTTTTTGTGTTTTTTCCCTCAGTCGGACAATTGTGTTGGGATTGTTTTTCATTTGAATATGTATGTATGAGTGGGGGGGGGGTGGAGACAATCGGTGGGAGATTGTCTGGAGCCAGGGGCGAGGGCCACCAAACTAGCTGGGCGGGCTAGCTAACAGAAGCGTAGTGGGGGTGAGCAGATGTTCGGCTTATCAAAGGGGTTGATTTATTTTGTGCTGTTACTAAGGGGAGCGGGGGGGGGGGGGGGAATGTTCTGCTGACGAGGGAGGGACTTTTGCTGAGGGACAGTGAGGAGGTCGGGGGGGGGGTGGGGGTGGAGGCTGCCTGGGGGGTGGGGGGGGGGTGGGGGGATGGAGGCGCGGGCTAGCGACTGACCCAAGAGAGGGGATGGCTGATCGGCGAAGAGGGGGTGCGATGAGGCCCCCCAACTAGACACATCACCTGTAATGTAAGAGGGCTCAATGGGCCGGTCAAGAGGGCACGCGTGTTCGCGCATTTGAGAGGACTGAAGGCGGACCTTAGAGTAGCTGACCAGATTATACTAAGGAAAGGTTGGGTCGGACAGGTTTTTGACTCGGGACTGGACTCGAAGACCAGAGGGGTCGCAATCCTGATCATCAAGCGAGTGGTGTTTGAGGCGGGAAGAATAGTTTCGGATGGGGGAGGCCGGTACATTATGGTCAGTGGGAAATTGGAAGGGGTGCAGGTGGTACTAGTAAATGTATACCCGCCAAACTGGGACGATGTGGAGTTTATAAAGAGGATGCTTGGGAAGATACCAGACCTGGATTCGCATAAACTGGTCCTGGGAGGGGACTTCAATACAGTTATTGACCCTGGTATAGACCAGTCAAGCTCAAAAACGGGCAGGGTGCCAGCAATGGCTAAGGAGCTAAAAGGGTTCATGGAGCAGAAGGGGGGGTGGACCCATGGAGATTTGGGCAGCCAAGAGTAAAGGAGTTCTTCTACTCACAAGTGCATAAAGTGTACTCCCGGCTCGATTTCTTTATTCTGAGCAGGGCTCTACTGACAGGGGTGGTGGACACTGGGTACTCGGCGATCACAATCTCAGACCATGCCCTGCACTGGGTTGACCTACAGGTTAGTAAAGACAGTATTCAGCGCCCACACTGGAGGTTAGACGTGGGGCTTTTAGCGGACGAGGGGGTGTGCGGGCGGTTGAGGAAATGTATTCAGAAATACCTGGAGGTCAGTGACACGGGAAATTTAGGCAGCGGTGGTCTGGGAAGCATTGAAGGCGGTGGTTAGAGGGGAGCTGATCTCGACACGGGCCCACAGGGAGAAGGTAGACAGGACAGAGACTGACCGACTGGTAAAGGAGATACTACAGGTCGACAGGAGGTATGCGGAGACCCCAGTGGCAGGGCTTTTAAGTTGACGGCGGAGGCTACAGGCGGAGTTCAGCTTGTTAACCACAGGAAGGACGGTGGAGCAGCTGAGAAAGGCGAGGGGGGCGATTTATAAGCATGGAGAGAAGGCCAGCAGAATGCTTGCACAGCAGCTTAGAAAGAAGGAGGCAGCCAGTGAGAACACTTGTGGTACTACTCGTGCGACTCGGCCAACGTTGTCTACCTCAGACGCTGCAGGAAAGGATATCCCGAGCTTGGTACATTGGCGAGACCATGCAAACACTGCAACAACGGATGAACGGACATCGCACGACAATCGCCAGGCAGGAATGTTCCCTTCCAGTTGGGGAACACTTCAGCAGTCAAGGGCATTCAGCCTCTGATCTCCGGGTCAGCGTTCTCCAAGGTGGCCTTCAGGACGCGCGACAACGCAGAATCGCCGAGAAAAAATTATAGCCAAGTTCCGCACACATGAGTGGATATATATATATATTTACCGTTATTCGTCCTACTGTTATCCACCACTGTATATATGTTCACTGTTGTTCTTATTCACTGTTACTTACTGTTGTTGTGTTGATGCTTCTGTTGGCTGCGCCTGTGGCTCTGCCCCTTGGGGGAGGTATATAATTGGCAGACCTGTGGTCACCTCTCAGTGCGGGAGCAGCAGCAGGCTGGCATACTTCCTAGCTTAATAAAACCACTGTTCTCTTCTCCAACTCGACTCATGTGAATTGATGGTCCATCAATGAGTACGGCCTCAACCGGGACCTGGGATTCATGTCGCATTACAGTCACCCCCCCACCATCCGGCCTGGGCTTGCGAAATCCTACCAACTGTGCTGGCTTGAGACAATTCACACCTCTTTAATCTGTGATTATCCCTCTCTCCAGTTGCTCCGTTTGAACCTGTATGTACATATGTTTCTGGAACCTACCTCTTCATTCACCTGAGGAAGGAGCAGTGCTCCGAAAGCTAGTGATTCGAAACAAACCTGTTGGACTTCAATCTGGTGTTGTGAGACTTCTTACTGTGCTCACCCCAGTCCAACGCTGGCATCTCCACAACACTTGAAAGAAAGGTAGAAATGCAAAAGGCTGAAATTCAATCTTTTGTGTTTGGGAAGACCGTGGAAATGCTTTCCGACATCTTATCAGACATCCAAAAGACCATCTCTATTAATTTACATCTCAGTGTATCAACGTTTCTGAGGTGAAAGCAAAATGGACTTTGGATACAAGACGTGCCAATTGAATTCCCATGTTGAAACAGGCCGAGGACCAGTGGGTTTGGCAGAGACCAAAACAAGAATCAAGACGAGTCTTTAGTCATCCCTGCAGAGTCGGTGTCTCTGTCTCTCTCTCTCTCTCTCTCTCTCAAAGTACCACCTTGCCGTTTTTAAAATGTATTTTATTGAGGTTTTCCGTTTTTACAATTATTGCATCAAAACAAAAAGAGAAAAAAGCCATAAGTATCAGTGCAAAAAAGGTATAGCACATAACAAAACTCATTGCAAACAGAGGAACAACTAAGACCAGATGAGTCTGAGACAAAACTCCCCAATGTGTTCATTCTACAGGTGCAAGATCCTTCTGCAGTAAAGCAGGATACGGTCAACAGCCCAGAGTTATATCATACCCATAGCTTAAAAAAGTAACAGGAATTTTAAAAAATCCCGAGAACCACAGAGCTGAGGGAGAATTACATTGACATCCACAACGCAGTCAAATTCCCTTTCAGGAAAGCGCAGACAACCATCATATAACTAGGAGAGTACCAGGTACCACAAGTCCAAGGAAACCTCAGACCTCAAACACAGGGTCTCCTATAGAAAATTAAGAGAAGAGCAAAGACACAAGCTACCGAACCTTATCCACTGGGTCCCAGGCCCGAGGGAAAAACAGGCCAATGGACCATCAAGCAACAGTACAGCCCCTCGGGGGTACATCAGAATACCCATGAGACCCAAACTCAAGAAGTGTATCAGATTCCTGCTGGAATGGGGGAACACAGTCCCACAGAGGAGAGTCCCCAGCTTTGATAAAGGGTCATCTGGACTCGACGTTAGCTTCTTTTCTCTCCTTACAGATGCTGCCAGACCTGCTGAGATTTTCCAGCATTTTCTCTTTGTTTCAGATTCCAGCATCCACAGTAATTTGCTTTTACCCATCGAGGAGAGGTCTGTCAGAGCAACCTCCGAAAGGGGTGGGCAGCAGCTCACCTCTCTCCAGTACCAGGGAACTTACTCCAACAACCTGGCCACTCAGGAAAAAGGGATAAAGCTACCATAAGGCCACTTATCAAATGAGCCCACTGATTTAACTATAGCACTGAGATCGCCACCTTAACCACCAGTAACTAAGTACAAAGTGAGGGACACCATGGAAGCCACACCTTCAGTGACAGAAGGAAGAAAAACGATGTAAAGAAGGAGCAAGAGCTACCAGAACTAATCATTCAGATAACCAACCTACCCGAGTTACCACCCAAGGCATTCCAAAATGCACAAGAGTTTGCCAGTTGAGCTACGGAGGGGCCTCACTCTCGCGGGGAAATAACTCTTGGGTACAACACTCGATCCATCCCAAAGTCATTGCTCACACAGTTGCCAGATCCAGCCACACCACGCTCCCCCTACAGGCATCCTGAAATCGTGCACCCCCATTCCATGGAGACACAATATTGACCACTGTGCCAGTCCTAGCACCTTCACAAAGGGAAACTCCGAAGAACCTAACCACAGGAACTTCTATGTAGCCCCATCCTTTACACCCTACCAAAGTTGCACCAACCCAGTCCTTTATCGGATCACGGCACTCCTCTTCCTCACCCAACAAGAAAGGACATACAAATTGACCCAAGCCAATGGGGGACCCCAGCATCGAGGCAGAAGAACCGTCAAGAAAGCCACATCGTGGGAATCCTGGGAACGAAGCTGGTTCTCTTTCTCCCCCTGCTTGACGCTCATGGACCCCAGACAACTCTACCAGGTCAAGCCAAGCCAACACCAGGCACACCCACCTGGATAGGAGAAGGGGCAAAAAGGAGTTCCCTGCTCCCCATGGAGGGGACACCCACCCAGCCAGAAAATACCATATAACGGGTACGCAAGATCACATTCATCCTCAATGAAGCTCAAACAGCAACAAAAACAGCCAGAGGGGGAGACCCATATCGGGAGAATACACTCGGCCGAAGGGAAGAGTCAAATAAAACCAAGTCCTCAGGACAAGACCATAAGACAAAGGAACAAATTATTAATCTCCTTATTAATCAAGAACATATCTACCTCTGTCTTAAAGACACTCAGTGATTTCGCCCCTCAGCCTTCTGCGGCAAAGAGTTCCACAGATTCACCACCCTCTGGCTGAAGAAATTCCTTCTCATCTCTGTTTTGAAGGATCGTTCCTTTAGTCTGAGATTGTGGCCTCTGGTTCTAGTTTTTCCGACAAGTGGAAACATCCACTCTATCCAGGTCTCGCAGTATCCTGTAAGTTTCAATAAGATCCCCCCCCTCGTCCTTCTAAACTCCAACGAGTACAGACCCAGAGTCCTCAACCGTTCCTCACACAACAAGCTCGTCATTCCAGTGATCATTCTTGTGAACCTCCTCTGGACCCTTTCCAAGGCCAGCACATCTTTCCTTCGAAACAGGGCCCAAAACTGCTCACAATACTCCAAGTGGGGTCTGACCAGAACCTTAAACAGCCTCAGAAGTACATCCCTGGTCTTGTAATCTAGCCGTCTCGACATGAATGCAAACATTGCATTTACCTTCCTAACTGCCGACTGAACCTGCACATTGACCTTGAGAGAATCTTGAACAAGGACTCCCAAGTCTGGGATAATATGCAGTCTGCCTGGGCCTAAAAAGAAAAAATTATGGATGCTTTGAATCCAATTTAAAAGAAAAGAAAGAGAAACTGGTTAGCTCTAACTGGGGGACGTTCCTCGATCACAGTGAGGACAAACTAACCCTAGCAACTCCAAAACTCCACCTCCTGGCTCTGCTCATCTTCCTTCTGAACACGAAGGGGAAAGAGCAAAAAGTAGCCCCCTCCCTCCACCACAAGGATTGTCAGACAAGGCCCAAATACATTTAGGATAAAGAATCAAGATTGCACAAATTAAGTATTCAGCATTCGGCTTAACATGATATGAACTTGTTAAATCTGGATAATCATCAACGGTACAGGCCATCACATCCATATTATTCACTTCCCTGTAGAATTGACAACATCCAGCAGACACCAACATGATGAACAGGGAGCAAAATCCAGGATAATAGCTGGGATGCAAAAATGCGTGGTAGTCCTCAGGATAAAGGGTTTCATAGTTTCATAGAATTTGCAGTGCCGAAGGAGGCCATTCGGTCCATCGGGTCTGCACCAGCCCTTGGTAAAGCACCCACCAGCCCTTGGAAAAGCACCCTACCCAAGCACACACCTACACCCTATCCCAGTAACCCCACCTAACCTGTTTTGCACACCCAAGGACAATTTACCATGGCCAATCCACCTAACCCGCACATCTTTGGACTGTGGGAGGAAACCGGAGCACCCGGAGGAAACCCACGCAGACACGGGGAGAATATGCAGCCTCCGCACAGACCGTGGCCCAAGCGGGAATCGAACCTGGGACCCTGGAGCTGTGAATCAACTTACTAACCACTGTGCTACCATACTGCCCCAGTGACTTCTTCACTGGCGCACTAATAAAGCCAAGAAAAGGATGAGACGGGATCAAGATCAATGAGCACTCATCAGGATCTCTCCAGGACTCCCAACGGATCGAAGCATGAGACGCCATTGCTTCCACCATGCCATCTCACCTGAACCCAGGCGGTCACAACCTAGCCTCCAGCCAAGGGGAAGAATCAGCAGGTTTGGCCACCTCCAACATCTCATGACCGACACCTCTCTCTCTCTCTCTCTCTCTCTCTCTCTCTCTCTCTCTCTCTCTCTCTCTCTCTCTCTCTCTCTCTCTCTCTCTCTCTCTCTCTCTCTCTCTCTCTCTCTCTCTCTCTCTCTCTCTCTCTCTCTCTCTCTCTCGCTCGCTCGCTCGCTCGCTCGCTCGCTCGCTGTCCCTCTCGCTGTCTGTGTGTGTCGCTCTCTGTTGCAAGAACCTTATGCACCTCCATTAGAAATGCTTTTCCATTAAAACACCTCGCAACTAGTTGGACCTTGATATGCACCCAAGTCAGCCAGAACAGCATCTTCGTAGGCAGCTATCATCCGTCGATGCACATCGCACGGTCAGGGTGGGAGCCCATTCAAATGCAACTGTGCCACTAAAGGCAGGACCCAACTCCTTTCAACTGCCACAAACGAGCAACGGCGGCACGGTAGCACAGTTGCTTCACAGCTCCAGGTTCGATTCTTGGCTTGGGTAACTGTCTATGCGGAGTCTGCACGTTCTCTCCATGTCTGTAGATTTCCTCTGGGTGCTCCGGTTTCCTTGGGTGGATTGGGCACGCTAAATTGCATTTAGTGTCCAAAACAGTTAGGTGGGGTTACTGGGTTACGTGGATAGGGGGGGGGGGGCTTGGGTAGGGTGCTCTTTCCAAGGGCCGGTGCAGACTCTATGAGCCGAATGGCCTCCTTCTGCACTGTAAGTTATATGTCTAAGCAAGGATCTGAACATTCTAACTCTGCACTACCATGCAAAAACACTGAACAACAATTCTCGGAGTTACACTATATAAACCAAGAAAAGACAACAGAAAATGTGTAGAAAGACCAAAAGACAGATTAAAAGATGAACAGAGCTGGAGATTGCAAAAATGCAATTGCTCGCACGCTCACATCACATAATCCCTCACCCTATTTTTGTGCATTATTATTTTTCCGGGGGGGGGGGCTTTTGGTAACTAATAAACTTGCTCTTTCCTTTAACTCCAAGAAAATCTAGTTGTAAAAAGTGCCTGATCATAACACCTGTTGGCTGGCTAGGCCATATCCATACTAGAATGTTACCCCTAACACCAAATGCCCGTGACCTTTTATTTGGCACCTTATCAGCTGCCTTTGGAAATCTGAATACACCACATCTGGTGCCTTTTATCCACCCTGCTTGTTGCATCCTCAAAAAACTGTTCACAAACCATGCTGACTCTGCCAGAAAGTCCTACTACTACTTTAATAATGATCCTAGCATTTTCCCAATTAAATACATTATCTTACTGGCTTATACTTTCCTGCTTTCTGTCTCTCATTTCTTGGACAGAGGTATCTCATTTGTGGTTTTCCTATCAGCTGGGACCTTACAAAAACATTATAATGCATGTAGAAGCTGTTATTTTTGTAGGCGGTTCCATAGAAGTTTCCAATAAGGCTCTTTTTAAAATATTACACACCATCTCCATACCCCTTCTAGACTTGCTTGTCCCACCTTTTCTCCCTCACACCCTTCTTGAACCATTCAGATGCATAACTCCTGGTCTTTAGTATTTTCAAATATAAGCAAGCACAAAAGTAACATCTTGTGCAGCAGAGTGAGATCTTGAAAATTAATAAAGTTCGGAAGGGCCAAGCCCCCCTCCCTGCGCCCCCGCTCAAGAAGGACCTTCTAACCCCTCGGGCTTTCCCGGCCATATGAAACTCTAGGTTGCCGCATTCATCTTCCTAAAATATGGCTTGGGGATGAAGATTGGAAGACACTGAAACACGAACAGCAATCTCGGGAGGACTGTCATTTTCACAGTCTGTACCCTCCCCACCAATGACAGCGGGAGCACGTCCCACCGACGGAAGTCCCCTTTTCATTTGTTCAATCAACCTGCCAAAATTTAGTTTATGAAGCTGACCCCAGTCCCTTGCCACTTGAATCCCAAGATACCTAAAACTCCCTCCCACCACTTTGAACAGCATCTCCCTCAGTCTCCTCTCCTGCCTCCTTGCCTGGATCACAAAAACCTCACTCTTGCCCATATTCAGTTTGTAACCTGAGAACTGACCAAATTCCTCCAATATCCCCATAATTCCTGCAATTCCCCCCATATATAAAGGAGCAAATCGTCCGCAAAGAGTAAGACCCTATGTTCCCCCCCCCCCCCCCCCCCCCCCCTCTCCCCCGCCAAATGTTTGATGCTCTCAGCACCACTGCTAAAGGCTCTATGGCCAGGGCAAACAGTAGTGGGAAGAGTGGACGCCCCTGTCTTGTCACCCGACACAGACTAAAATATTCTGATCGAACCCGGTTTGTCCTTGCATTCGCTGGTGCCTGATATAGCAACCGGACCCAATCCACAAATCCCTGCCCAAACCCAAACCTTGCAAGGGCATCCCACAAATTCTTCCACTCTACCCGATCAAAGGCCTGCATCCATGACCACCACCACCTCGACCTCGTGCCTCTCCGCAGGCATCATTATTACATTTCGGAGCCGCCTAATGTTGGGTGTCAGGTGTCGTCCCTTAACAAACCCTGATGGCTTTTTCCCCGTATTCAGACACCGCCCCCTTTACCCTCCTCTGCTGTCCCTCCACCTTACCTGTGGACAGGAACATAAATTCCAGTCTCTGACGCTCCTTCAAAAGCCCGTCATCCGGAGACTCCGGGTACCTCCCGTCCACCTGTAAAATTTCGCCTACCAATCTGTCCAACTCCGTCTGCTCAGCCTTCTCCTTATGGGCCCAAATTGAGATGAATTCCCCCCTAATAACTGCTTTCAGTGCCTCCCAAACCACCCCCGCCAAAACTTCACCCGCTCTCACACCTACGCTAACAGTCCCACATCGAACCTCCACTGTGGGTGCTGAGCCTTTCCTTTGCTGACTTGCAAGTCCACCCAGTGCGGGGCGTGGTCTGACACCACTATTTCTGAATATTCAGCATCTACCACCTCGGCCAGCAGCGGTTTATCCATAGCAAAAAAAGTCTATCCGGGAATACACCTTATGCACGTGGGAGTAGAACAAAAAAACCTTCCTCCTCGGTCTCCCAAATCTCCACGGATCACGCTCCATGAACAACGAAGCTCCTTTGCCAAAGCTGGTACCTTCCCAAACCTAGAACGCGACCGGTCCAGCCTTGGATCCAGGACCGTATTGAAATCTCCCCCCATAATCAGTCGATGTGAATCTAGGTCCGGCATCTGCCCCAGTACCCGTCTTAACAAACTCAACGTCATCCCAGTTCGATGCATATATATTTATCAATACCACGGCCATTCCCTCCACCTTCTCACTAATCAGAACATATCTACCTACCGCTTCTATATTCACCACATTCGAATGCCACCCGCTTATTAACCAAGATCGTCTCCCCTCTTGTTTTAAAGTCTAACCCTGAATGGAACACTTGTCCAACCCATCCCTTCCTTAACCTAATCCCACCTTCAGATGTGTATCCTGCAAGGTAGCCACGTCCACCTTAAGTTGCCTCAAGTGCCCTTTTGACTGGCCCATTCAGCCCCCGAACGCTCCACTTGACCAGCCTGGTCAGGGGGCACCCTGCCCCTCCTCCCCTGCCAATCAACCATAACCTTTCCTATGCCAGTCTGTGGCCCCTGACCTGTCCTCGGGCAGCTACCGTCATCAATCCTCCTCCACTTTAAAAGTCCCCTCCCCGTCAACAATATAACCTCTTCTCTCTCTTTTCCCCCCCCCCCCCTCAAACGTCGATCTTCAGCTCGCCCCCCACTTTGCTTCCATGTACTAGCCCGCCCAGCTAGCCCCCACTACCCCCCCCCCCCCCCCCCAACTGATTCCCCTCCCTCGCACTTCGTGCAAACAGTCAAAACAAAGGCAAGAAGTAAAAACAAGCAATCCCTCCAAAGGTCCGAACACAGAGACCCACTCCTCATCCCTTAACAAAGCACTGTAAACCAGCCTAACCCCAAACAGAACCAAAAACCAAAGAAACCCAAACAACAAAACCCAAATTTTTTCACAGCATAGTTCAGTTCTCCTCAATCAATTCAAGGTCCTCCTTCCCCTGCCAGTCCATTCTCTTTCATGAAGTCCGCTGCCCCCTCCGCCAAGCCAAAGTACAGCTCCCGGCCCCTATAGGTCACCCATAGGCGAGCCGGGTACAATGAACCAAACTTTGCACCCTTCTTGTCCAGAGCCGATTTGACCTTATTAAAGCTCGCCCTCCTCTTCGTGAGCTTCGCTCCCAGGTCTTGGTACACCCGAATCTAGATGCCTTCTCAGGTGCATCGCCTCGTCTGCCTGGCCCACCTCATGTTGCGCTCCTTGTCCAGGAACCGATGCAATCGCACCACTATCGCCCTCGGCGGCTCGCCCCCCTGGGGTTTGCGCATCAGTGCCCTGTGGGCCCGATCCACCTCCAACGGCCGGTCAAACGCACCTTCCTCAAGCAGCTTCTCCATCATCTTCCCAATATACGCACCCGCATCCGATCCAACGATTCCCTCCGGCAGACCCACAATCCAGATGTTTGCCTCCGAGAACGGTTCTCCAGGTCCTCTTTCTCCAGCAGTCGCTTCTGCTCTTCACGCATCAGCCCAATCTCTGCTGCCATCGAGGTGGACTGTTCCTCATGCTCCCCTGCCAGCTCCTCCAACCTCTGGATTGCCTGTCCCTGGGCTGCCAGTCTCGTCTCCATGCGGTCAACCACCGCTCTGATCGAGTCTGCCTCCTGGGCCAGGTCTTCCGAATTTTCCTTCGGCTGTTGGGTGAACCTCTCATTCTGGAAGCTCACCAACTGGTCCATCGACCACTGAGCCGGCAGGGCCAGACCCTGCCCGTCCGCCATCTCCGCATGCGTTGTCCACTCCTCACTCCCATCAACCAACTGATTCACTTTTTCCCGGGCACCTCTGGGCCACAGCTCCATAAAGTAAGGGTCAATCTCTTCCGCTCTCACTTCTGCACGTTTTTGCTACAATATTCCAGCGACAGAAATACCACCATGAGTGGGAGCTGCCAAATATGCAACCACTCACTCAATACCGCCACCGGAAGTCCTCACTGTAAGGATTTTATGATGATGTACAAGAGTAAAGGGATAATAAATGTGTGTAAAACAATGGTTAGTCAATATTATGTGCAGGTTTGGGTGCCACAGTATTTAAAGGACATTAAAACCATTAGGGTGCTTGCAGTGTACATTCATCACAGCAATATCTGGAAACTATAGTTACGTACAGAAACTGAAGATATGTGATTATCTTTTAGATTGAGCAGAGGAGGCAAAAGGGAGACTTAATAAAAGCTTTTGTAATTGTAAAAGATCTCAACGGTGACTAGAAAAAGACCGTTTCTTCTGGTTGGGGAGGCAGTCATGAATAGGTCATTGTTTAAAATTGAATAACTAGAACAGAAAGGTAAGAGCCAGTTTTGGGTTGCTCTAACAAAGAGCCAGCATAAACAGTGACCCACATGATGGCCACCTGTGCTGCAAACTTCTTTAATTCCATTGTTTTCACATCCACTAGTAACAGTTGGGTTCACTTCATAGAGATGAAGCGATACCACTAAAATTGCCAGTGCTATTTTAACACTCTCCAACCTTGCTTTTTCTGAGATTTTTATTTCAAACTATTGAACTGGTTTATTTAGCTTTAAAACTTTCATTTTTGTTTTTGTAATGGTTAGGGAGAAAGCAAAGTTGAAAGAACGTGAAGAGGCATGGCTCAAAATAGAGAATCTAGCCAAAGCAAATCCACAGGTATGTTTATATTATCAGTAAACAACCTACATAGCTATTTTGTTTCAGCACAGGTGGGATTTGGATTATATTAAGCTGATTATTTACTCCTTTTATGTATACGGACTAAATAGTATACATGGTTTCAATCATTCAGAAATAGAATTGACATTGGATTGATCTGCTTTGTAAATGTTAGAAATTGAAATCTACTTTGTAAACTTGTACTGATATCTGATTGTAGATTTTGATCTTTTTTAAAAAGATTTTGAAACCATTTTTTAAATAATAATAATATAATCTTTTTTGCCACAAGTAGGCTTACATTAACACTGCAATGAAGTTACTGTGAAAAGCCTCTGGTACGTTGTAATATCTACTGTTTTCAATTCCAACTGTCTATCCTGATTTCTCAGAATTGGACAAGTTGTTTTAAGTCAACAGTGTTCAACTATGAAACCCAAAATTATCAGGATGAACGTGAGAAGTTTTTTTAAAATGTATTTTTATTACAAACATGTATCAAAACAGGTTACAGTGAACAAACACCCCGGGGAACATGCTTCCCTACAATCATCTATACAGTCTGTACAGATTTTTCCTCTTTTTCACCTCCCCCTCCCCCTGACAAACAGCCCCTCAAACACAGTCACAAACATCCCCCACCCTTCCTCAAAACCCCCCTGAAGAGCCCTTAACTCATACTTTTATCTTCGCTAATCGCAGGACATCGTACAGGTCACTCAACCAAGCCGCTACCGCCGGTGGCGATGCCGACCGCCACTCCAGCAAATTTCACCACCTTGCAATCAGGCGAAGGCCAAGACATCGGTCTTCCTCCTCTCCATGAGCTCCGGCTTCTTTGAGACCCCAAATATCGCCACTAAAGGATCCGGATCTACCTCCTCCTCCGCTATCCTGGCTAAGACTGCGAGCACTACTGCCCAGAATCTTCCCAATTTTACGCCACTTCAAAACATGTGCGTGTGATTCGCTGGCCCCTGCCCACACCTCTCACATTCATCTCCTACCCCCTGAAAGAACCCACTCATTCTCGCCCTAGTCATATGCACCCTGTGCACCACCTTAAACTGTATCAGGCTCATCCTTGCACATGAGGAGGTCCCGTTTACCCTATGCAGTGCCTCACTCCATGCTCCCCAATTGATCTCCCCTCCCAACTCCGCTTCCCATTTCTCTTTGATCTTCACGAAGTTGAGAAGTTTTATCCCATTCTTAATCTGCCCCTCCCGTACCGCCCACCCAAAATTGTCGCTACAGCCGGGATTGATGTTATCAGCTTTCCTTATTAATTCATTTTACTTTTAATTGTTGGTAGATCACAGCATTTCAGTTAGAAATGCATTGAAAGCTCCCATGTCACCTAATTTCTATGGGAATGTATATTTAAAAATATGTAGTTGTGTGCCTTTTATACTGTAAATGGTAATGTGGACATCATTACCCTGGGCAACTCCTGAATCATTCAAGTTGCTCTGTGTGTATGCACTAGGTGGCTCTGCAACATATTTACTAAAATTACCAAAGTAACAAAGCATCAGAACTGTTTAAAACATTTCATCTCAGTGCCCACAAATAGATAATTTAAGTTAATTTAATGTACTTTTTATTTTTCCCCACACACCGTTAACTTTAATGATGCGCTGAGGCTTGCGGTCCTTTCTGCTGGCGCTTTGCATGTTCATTATAAATTTCTTTCTAATCCTAAAATGGAAATTATGGGAAATATGCAGCAAGCCTCCGGGAGGATTACAATTTTTTGGGACAGTGAAATTAACAGTGACCCACAAGCTGTGAATTTCAATGAATGCACGCCCATTCTCTCTTCTACACCACATCCACCCCTGCCCCTCACGCCACCCCATTGTTAGATTATTTAACAAGGGTGCCACTCGTAAATTGCTAACAATATTTCCTTACTGCAAGTTTTCAGCCTTTCCTTCCCCCATAATCTGGCAGATTTCTGGCTTCTTAAATCCTTCTCCACCCGACTTCCCCTTCCCTGCCATGGTCCACTTATTCCGCCCCCCACAAACTTACTTTGAATGGTGGAATTGATTTTGCATATTACTTGAGGTCGATTTAAGTGATTGAGTGGCACAGTAGTTTCCTCCTTGTCTTTGAGTAATACAGTCAAGACTAATTGAGTGACTGACTTGTTACAATTTCCACCTAGCAGGCATAGGTCCACAGAACTAAACCACCAATAATTTGATGCAATGTTTCAGTTTACCCTCTGGAAGATAGAATACTGTCATTAGTTTAGGAGGGTTCATCTGAAGTGGAGGTTGAACTCCATTCAATCAAATGAATATCATTGTTGGGAAATGCCGAAGATTTATTGTGCTTTTTTCCTGCACTTTGCCTGACCTGAGGTTATTTGTCCATAAATACTGACATATCTCCAACTCAAAAATGCTTTATTTTAACCAAACTTCATAAGTGACTTCCTTTCATCAGACACTGGGTTCCTTTCAAAACTGGCCATCCTGGGAACTGTCCATGTGCCCTGTCTCCAAAAAACAGGTAGGCACTTGTATCAAAATGCACCAAAGCTTCAACTTTTTTTTAAAAAATGTTTTGTGATGATTAATAGTAGCCCACTGAACAAATAAAACGTTAAATTATCTGGAACAAAAATCTGCTTAGATGCAGATTTTAACTCTTGCTAATGGCACTTACAGTGCTAGTAGTAAGGTCCAAAAAGTTGAATGGAAAGAATCAGCACAATTTTTTGCATTATTTTTCTATTTATTGCAGTACAATAAACCTTTCCATTTAGAATATGTAGTAATTGCCAGATTTCATGATCCTTCATGAAATGGAAGATTTTAAATTTAGTGATAATTGCATGTCCTTGTATACTTACTTTTGAACAGCTTCCTAACTATTTATCACTTGCTAAACATTACTGAATTAAAGATTGAAAGTACATCTTGCAGTTTCATTCCCTGATGTGCAATTCTCTGTGACTGGAGCGTGTAAATGGTAAACTTATCCTTTGAAGTAGAGTTTGCACCCGTTGATTCAAAGTTGCCTAATTTACTTACCAGATAAATCTATTTAAATGCATTTTTAGCACAAATTATTTCAAAACTGGAATCGGCTGTACACCATTTATTAGTAAATGGGAGTAATCGAGTCCTAATGAAAAGTAGCCTACTCCCCAGTTCCAGTTTGAGGGTATTTTCAGGCAATTAGTGTATTGAATATTTAAAAGAAAAGGAAGCAAGAACTTGCATTTATATATTACCTTTCACAACCTCGAGACATCCCAGAGAGTTTCACAGCTAATAGAGTACTTAAATGTGTATTCACTGTTGTAATGTACTTGTTTTTGTGTATCCATGACTTTCATCAATGCCAGTTTATATCAGCTGATATAAGGCGTGTTTTGCAATCATTATTATGTTGCAATACTTGCATCTTATTTTGTGTATATATATATATGAAAACACTCCCGAGTGACCAGAATGAGACCATGTAAAATTTCAGTCACTGGGACAAGCAAGTTTGAACATTAATGCTTTGCAGGGGAGGATTATTGAACATTAAACAAGAATTTGGCATTGTTGTGTGTGGATCTATTTAAATATGCCTATAATGGAACATTTGCAATTGGGAAAGTTTGTATTTTAATGTAAAAGTACAGATGAATTAGTGAGTTCTATTAGATCAGAACCACATTTTACTTAAATTACTTTATGACATGGTTATCAGTTCATGTTAAAGTAGAGTTAAACAAGTTGTGTAATCTATTTAGCTACAATTCTATTAAAGGAAAAACAATCTAGGTTAGATTTAGATTGCAACTGATTAATGTCTTGGCACGCTTTTGCTGGCTGTGTAAAACTACCCCATTGCTTTTTAGCCTAATGTAGTCATTGTGTAGGAATGCTAAAGATCCATCCAGGAGTTAAAGTAAAAGGCTTGATTATTGCAAAAAGTGGAATTTGACCATCAATACCCAATTTTAGGATGCAGTTCTACAATTTTTTGCCATAGCAATTAGAAACTAATGTGCATGCATATTCTTCAAGGTGCATGTGGTAAAACCTTGGTATTTACATCGGCTTTTAAGAGTTCAAGAACTCTTAATTAACCAGTTAGGGTGTTAATGCATTCTTGCAACTTTATCACCTAAAGATTGTAGAATTAGCCTTGGTTTGGTTTCTCATGCATGTGAGGCTGCAGTGCAAAATCACTAATTTATGGCATTAAATGGAAATCCCATAGAGACATGGGCAGCACACTTGTCCACAGGCGCGCTTTTTGTTTTGCACTGGAACTTTCGATGATTAGAAAGCTATCTTGGCACAGCATCTGCTACAGCACACCTGGAACCTGTGTGAAGCAGGCAAATGTGTATCTCCTTACTAATCAGATTCAAGATTTCTTAACGAGCTGTGAAAAGTCTGAACCAGAAAATACGTTTTGACCAGTTCATTTAATAGTAAATCATGTACAAAAAGTGAATAGAGGAAACTAAGGGTGTCATTGAGCACAGGAAAGAGAGAGAGACAATTAAAAAGCTACCAAAAGTTCTTGAAATTAATTTTATTTTAAATCTCCAACACAAATGAAAAACTGGAGGCATGTGATTCCTCCCATCTAAAAGTTAATTTTCATTGGCAGAGATGTTGTTTGGTATTCATTTAGACTTGTACTTACACTGGAATAGACAAATCCTGACTATTGAGTTTACTGCATATATATCACAAGTGTCAACTTCATACAGTTTCATGTGTTTCAATAGCGAGTCTCTCTGTGGGATTGCTGCAGAGTGCTGCTTCTCAAGGAGCATTCAGACAGCAACTTATTTCTGCATTTAACTGCATGCGTGTAGTCGCTAGATTTTCATATTAATTACAACCAAGGATTGCCTCGCCATTATTTTTTTAATGCTACATAGAATTGCTCATTTGAAAAGAGAACAAACTACTGTAATTGGAGTTGGTTTACTGTGATTGAGGCTCAGAAACATGATTGAGCAGAGTAGAAGAAGAAGCCTTCAGTGCTACTCCTTGTCTGTGATCTGCCTGCCCTGGGAATGTTGGATTGTCACACTGGATGACCAAGGAGAAACCGGTTCTGTTCACTTAATTTCCTCACCATAAACCAAGGGCACACATTAATTTGTTAAGATTTTACTTTACGAATATGTGAAAATAGATTTCTGATGCAGTGGGAAGGAAAGAAAAGAGAAGTTGACTTGGATAAATTCCAGTTCTGGGTACATCGATAATAAAAACATAAAGGACGGTGGCGCAGTGGTTAGCATGCCGCTGAGGACCTGGGTTCGAATCCAGCCCTGGGTCATTGTCTGTGTGGAGTTTACTCAAACATACACTGGGTAGGTGAATTGGCCATGCTAAATTGCCCCTTAATTGGGAAAAAAATAATTGGGTACTCTAAATTTAAATAAATAAAAACATAAAGGTATTCTGGTTGCGATTGAGTGCAAAGAATCTAACCATAACCTAAATCTAAAATAGACTGAAGATGCTCTGGGCATTGAATCATCAACTTCAGTGCATGTGCATGCATGCAATTGAGAAAAACATGAGAATGCATAAGCCAGCGTGGACAGTTTTATTCAGTACAAGTATTAAAGAAAGTAATTCACCACAGTTGATAACTTGCTGTATACCAAAAAGGAACCGTTATTAATTAATCCTCAGTGCAAATTTATTTTATTTTAATATTAATTTGTAATCTGGTAACACATTGTCTCTTCAGTTTTCCCTCCTGAAAGGCAGCACATGTTGCACTATTGGTGTATGTATGTTGCAGAAAACAAAGTTGTTCAGGCATCTAAAGTACTTAGTTCATATGCTGCAAGATGAATAACTTTGTTTTATAGAGGATGACAAAAGTTTGTTTGAGATAGTATGGCAGCTTTTGGAGCTTTCTCTGTTGCATTACTCACCACCCTTTTAATTCACAAAGCCTTTTTTCTCCCCTCCAAATTTCTCCAGTTGCTCCTCCCCCGGGTATGGTTACTTGCATTGTTATAAAGTTCTTTGGGGACTTGCAAGCTTCCAATACCTTGCTTAAGTGGTAATTCCTTGCAAATGTGTCCAGTGTTATTTTTTTCAAAGGCAACCAATATGCCCCTACCTGCACCCAATATCAACATGAGTACGTTTTTCGGTAAGGGTCACTGTTAGCAATCAGGGCGGATTTTCCTGAACTCAATATTCCAGTGATGCTGAGATAATTTTACTAATCCCAACTGAAATTGGTTAATTCAGCACCCATCAAGTTACTGGTCCAGATGAGGCTATCACTTTCCTTGAGTTAAACAGAACTAGAGTTTGTCAGTGGTCAGGGACAGGAAGATGTAACTGCGGGTCAGGCAGATAAGAGGAACCAGCATGTAGTGATGGAGGAACTTCAGCCCCTGACGTTGCCCAAAGAGGTACAAGGTGATTGCTACTTGTCTGGTTGAGACGAAGAACTGCAAAGTGGATGAATGGACTGACCGTGACAACATAGTGAAGGATGCCATTCAAGAGGGGAAGGGGGAGCAAAGAAGAATGTCATAGTGATTCAGACCCGTATTGTCAGGGGGATAGATATTGTTCTTTGCAGTCTAGAGTACGAGTCAAGAAGGTTGCTTGCTGTCTGGGATATCTGCTCAGGACTGGAGATGAAATTCCTGTGGGGGAGGGAGGATCCAGTGGTCGTTGTCCATGTAGTTACCAACGACAAGGTTCTATGACTAGGAAAGAGGTTTGCATAGAATAATAGAATTTACAGTGCTGAAGGACGCCATTCGGCTCATCGAGTCTGCACCAACCCTCTGAAAAGAGCTGCCTACCTATGCCAACTCTACAACCCTGCGCCCGTAACCTCACCTAACCTGCACATATTTGGACACAGAAGGGGCAATTTTAGCATGGCCAATCCACCCAACCTGCACATCTTTGGACTGTGGGTGGAAACCGGAGCACTCAAAGGAGACTCACGTAGACATGGGGAGAAAGTGTAAACTTCACACAGACAGTCACCCGAGACCGGAATTGAACCCGGGTGCCTGGAGCTGTGAGGCAGCAGTTCCAACCATTGTGCCACCATACCGCCCATAGAGAGGAGCTAGGAACAAAAAAGAGCAAAACCTCAAAAGTCTGGTTTATTACCTGAGTATCTTACAAACTGACATAGGGTAAATAAAATTAGAGGGATGAATGCATGGTACAATGCTGTGTGGAGAAAGTGGATTACAGTTTGTAAGGTACTGTGACCAGTACTAGGGAAAGTGGGGACTATACCATTGAGATGGTCTACACTTGAACCATGCTAGGACCAGTGAACGAGCGAGCTGCACAATTAGGCAAAATCGAGATGGTCTTAAACTAAACAGTGGGGACAAGAGATCAAATTTAGGAAGATGTAATTCAAAGGGGAGTGACAAGGCAAGAAAGATAGGTATTTAATCGGAGAAAGGATAAACGGACTGACAGGAAGGGCTGAGACCACATCTCTATGAGCAGATCAGGTAGAGTAACAAAAATAATAAATACTAAAGACTATCTGAATGTACGTACCATTCGACAAAGCCGATGAACTGACAGTGCAGATATAAATAAATAAATACGACCTGATGGCCAATATAAGAGTCTGGGCTGTAGGATGACATAGGCTGAACCTGAATATTGATGGGTACATGACATTTTTGACGGACAGGAACCTAGGAAAAGGTGCAGGAATAGTTCTGTTAATTAATGATGGTATTCGTATTTGGGGGGTGGCACGGTGGCAAAGTGATTAGCGCTGCTGCTTCATGGCGCCGAGGACCCAGGTTCGATCCCTGCCCCGGGTCACTGTCCTTGTGGAGTTCTCCCTGTGTCTGCGTGGGTCTCACTTCCACCACCCAAAGATGCACTGGGTAGGTGGATTGATTGACCGTGCTAAATTACTCCTTTAATTAGAAAGAAAAAAGAATTGGGCACTTTAAATTTGTTTAAAATGATGGTATTAGTACAATGGAGAGGGATGACCAGGTTGTAGAAGCGGAGGACCCACCATCCATGGTCAACTAAAAAGATTGTACCAAACTTAAAGAAAAAAACCTTAATTGCACAAAGATGTGTGGCATGTCAGAAGATTGGAGAGAATATAAAAAAACAGCAAAGAGTGATTAAAAGGTTAATAAGAAGTAAAGAATTGTACAATGGCACAGTGGTTGGCATTGCTCCCTCACAGCGCCAGGGACCCGGGTTCAATTCCAGCCGAGGATGACTGTGTGGAGTTTGTACATTCTCTCCATGTCTATGTGGGTTCCTCTCAGTGCTTCGGGTTCATCCCACAGACCAAAAGATGTGCGGGTTAGGTGGATTGGCCATTATAAATTGCCCCTTAATCATAGATGTCATAGAATTTACAGTGCAGAAGGAGGCCATTCAGCCCATCGAGTCTGCAACGGCCCTTGGAAAGAGCACCCTACCTAAACCTTCAGCTCCACCCTATCCCTGTAACCCAATAACCCCACCTAACCCTTTTTTGGACACTAGGGCAATTTAGCATGGCCAATCCACCTAACCTCATCTTTGGACTGTGGGAGGAAACCGGAGCACCCGGAGGAAACCCACGCAGACACGGGGGGAAGGTGCAGACTCCGCACAGACAGTGACCCAAGCCAGGAATCGAACCTGGGACCCAGAGCTGTGAAGCAACAGTGCAAACCACTGTGCTACCGTGCCACCTAATGTCCAGGGATGTGCAGGTTATGGGGATAGGGCAGGGTGAACACTCTTAAATAGACACTCTTAAATAGTGCTCATTCGAAGGGTTGGTGCAGACTTGATGGGCCGAATGACCTCCTGCATTGTAGGGATTCTATGAACCCTGCTGAATGCCATCTATTCTATAAGAATGAGAGAAAGCCTGCTAGAAATATACAACTCAATAAGTTGAATAACTAACCACAATAAATTAATAATTTCATTTGAGAACATGTGTATTAAGGGTGTTACATTGTTAAACTGTTTATTAATTCTGCTCAACCAATATGATATTGGGAAACGTTGCATTGCAAGAGTACTAAAGACTTGCGCTCCATAACCTGCTGCATCCTTAGCCACACTGTTCCACTACAGCTACCTCCATTGGTTGGAATTATAGGAAGATGATTGTGGTGGTTGGAGGTCATCTCAGTTCCAGGATATCACTGCAGGAGTTCCTCAGGGTAGTGCCCTGGGCTCAATCACCTTCAGCTGCTTCATCAATGATCATTTTTACATCATAAGGTCAGAAGTGGCGATGTGCAATCATCAACAAACAATGTTCAGCCCCATTCCTGACTCCTCCGATATTGAAGCAGTCCATTCCAAAATGTAGCAAGACCTGGACAATATCCAGGCTGTGCTGACAAATGGCAAGTAACATTCATACCACAATGTGCCAGGCAAATGACTTCCACTGGCGGTCATGGTGTGAGTGGTCGCACACCGAGTAGCTCCTGATGGAAGGCATGGGAACCATCTCTTTTTACCCGTAATTGGGTGCAACTTCGACAGAAAAGTGTAGCTGTAGGTCGGAGGGGAAGTTCCTCCTGGGAGTGTTACGTCTGCTGGTTACCAAATCCGGCTGAAGAAGGTGAAAGACCTGCCCAAGGAGTTGGAAGAGACCGGTGGTGCAGCAGCCAGTGGAAGGATGGCAGACGGGGAACGGCTAATGCAAGCTGGAAAGCCCCAAATGGAATAGCTGATGGCCTTCATCAAGGAAGAGTTCCGCCAGCAGATAAAGGAGATGCAGGAGGATTGCTCTAGGGCCATCAAAGGGGCTGTGGCACCCCTGAAGGGCTTGATGGAGAGGGTGGAGAAATGTTTGGAGGTGCAGGGGTTGCTAATCCGAGATAATGTGAGGGTGATGTCGGACCACAGCGATCGGGTGGTGGCGTTGGAGGTGGAGGTGGGGCTCTTAGGAGACCCTTGTAAAACGCTGAGCAAAGGTGGAGGAGCAGGAAAATGGGTCGAGGAGGCAGAATCTGCGAATAGTTGGCCTGTCTGAAGGAGTAGAAGGTGCGAGTGACACGAGGTACATTTCTAGGATGTTGGCGGTACTGGTGGCGGAGGAGGTGCTGGACAAGGCTGCTGAGGTGGGCAGAGCACCACGGTCTCTTGAGGTATAAGCCAAGAGGTGGGGAGCCACCGCGGGCGATGATCGTGAGACTCCACAAGTTTGTGAAGAAAGAGAAGATCTTGCAGTGGGCAAGGGAGAAGCAGAATTGCGAATGGGAGGGGATCAAGGTCCAAATATACCAGAACATCGGAGCTGAACTGGCCAAATGGCGTGCAGGGTTCTACAGCAGTGCTGAATCAATGGCAGATCAGATTCGGGGTGTTCTAACCGGCGAAGTTATGGATGACTTATGAAGGCTGGGAATACTATTTTGAGACCCCAGAAATGGCCAAAGACTTTATTAAGGAGCATAAACTTGGGGAGAAGTGAACAATTTTGGGTGACGGAGATGCTGGCACTTTGGAGTAATGGAGAATACGGGCAGATTGGGGGTTGGAGGGAAGGGGGGGTTCTTTTCCTCTGAAGTGGAGGGGTTTTCTTTTGTCTGTTGGGTCGACAAGGGTAGCAGGGATGCAAAGTTTCTACAGGGACGGCTGGTCCCCGTAGGGCGGAGAGATGGGCCAGGTACAGAGTGTAACGGGGGTAGAGCGAAAGGGGAGGTTCGCGGATGGTAGCGAGGAATGGGGGCGGGAGTCCCCGCTAAGGCTGATAACATGGATAATGCATGGGCTCAATGGACCGGTGAAAAGATCTCTTGCACACATCAGGAGTTTAAAAGTGGAGGTGGTTTTTCTGCAGGAGATGCACCTCTGCCACGTTGGGCTAAGAAAGGAATGGATGGTCAGGTTTTCCACTCCGGGTATGATTCAAAGTCGTGGGGGGTAGCTATTTTGATGAGCAAGAAAACGGGGTTTGTGAGCGCGAAGGAAGTAAGGGATCCAGATGGGAGATGTGTGATGGTGAGTGGGCTATTAGAGGGGATGCTAATGATACTGGTGAATGTGTATGCACCGAATTGGGACGATGTCGGTTTTATGAGGTGGTTGCAGACATGTAGCATGTTCGGCAACAATGTCCAGACATGGACCCGCACAAGTTGATTATGGGAGGAGACTTCAATTGTGTCCAAGAGCCGAAGGTAGGTAGCTCAAACACCAGCTCAATGGGTACGATATGAGTGGCAAAGGTAGCTGGATGGGTTTGTGGAAAAGATCTGTATGATGGACCCGTGGGGCTTGAAAAACCATGGGGTAGGGAGTATTCCTTTTTCTCACATGTGTATAGGGTTTATTCAAGAATCAACTTTTTTGTGGTGTGCCAGGTGGTTTTGGTTGGGGTGGAGGGGGCAGAGTACACTGGGATAGTAATCTCGGACCATGTGCCCCACTGGCTGAAGATTCGGCTTCGATTGGGATGGGAGCAGAGGGGTGGGGGCTCGATTCGGGGTTGTTGGGAGATAGAGGGCTTTGCGATAAAGTGCAGGCTGTGATTAAAGATTATGTAGAATTGAATCAAAACGGCATCCAGTGAATGAGTTGGATCGGGGAGCAATCTGGGGGGGATGCCTTTCAAGGTTGCCAGAGACTGATTTGGATACCTGGGGATTCAAATAGCAATGCTTCACAAATGGAATTTAACAAAACTGGCAGAGGAGGCTAGGGAGGATCTCAAGAGGAGGGACACGCTGCACTTGACTTTGGCAGGGAGGGTCCAAGTAGTGAAGATTAACATTCTGCCGCGGTTCCTGCTCATATTCCAGACACTGCCGACCTTTTATACTGAAAGCCTTCTTTCGGAAACTGGACACAATTATTTCGGTATGGGCAGGGAAGGAGGACCCTGTTACAGAGGCAGCTGGGATGGGTTGGCGTTGCCGAACATGCTACATTACTATTGGACGGCGATGGTGGGAAGGAGAGGGGGTAGGATGGAGGAGGAATCCTGTAGGGGATCCAGCATAAGGGCTATGGTGACGGCAGCGTTGTCAATGGTGCCGAGCAGATACTCCTAGTCCGATGGTGCTGTGCACAGTGAAGATCTGAAACCAGCTGAGGAGGCACTTTAGGACAGAGAGGACGTCGGTGTGAATGTAATTGTGTGAAAACCACGGTTTCATGTTGGGGGCAGGGGAGGATAGATGGCACGTATAGGAAGTGTGATGAATTGGGGCTGGTGAAGGTGAGGGATTTGTATCTGGAAGAAGGGTTTGCCAGTATAGATGAATTGAAGGAGAGGGTAGAGCTCCCAAGAGGAAGTGAGTTTAGGTACTGGCAGGTAAGGGACTTCGCGTGGAAGGTTTGGAAAGAGTTCCCCAGGTTGCCAAGGTACATTCTGCTGGAGTGACTGTTGCTTCCGGATGTGGAAGGGGAGGGCACGATTGGAGACATAAACAGGTGGCTGGGAGAACAGGGTGGTGGCCGGGAGAACAGGGTGGTGAAGATGAAGAAGTGGGAAGGGAAGCTGGGAGGGGAAATAAACTGGGGAGTATGGAGTGAGGTGCTAAGAAGGGTAAATGCAAGGACGTAGACAGGGTATATATGACTCGGGCAAGAATGAGTGGGTGGCAGACAAGTGAAAAGTGTGGGCGGGGACCAGCGAATCACGCATGTATGTTCTGGGGTTGCGAAAAGTTGGAGAGATTCTGGGCGGGAGTGTCACGGCGCTACCAAGGATAGTGGGGGAGGAGGTTGAGCCGGACACTTTGGTGCCGATATTTGGGATATTGGCGAAGTCGGAGCTGATGGAGGGGAGGAAGGCTGACGTTGTGGCCTTCACCTCTCTGACTGCCCGGCGACAAATTTTATTGGAGTGGCGGTCAGCAATGCCACCGGGGGTAGCGGCCTGGCTGGGTGACTTATGACTTCAGCTGGAAAGATCAAATACGTGTTATGGGGTTCAGCGAAGGGTTTCGAGGCGGGGGGGGGGGGGGGGGGGGGGCGCGAAAAAGGTAAAATCTGTACAAACTGTATAGTTGTGTTGGGAAGTTTGTTTCCCGAATTGTTTATATGTTGTAGCTTTTCATATATGTTTGGAATAAAATACATTTTCAAAGTGCCAGGGAGTACCCCAGAGAGAGATTTTAACCATCGCCCCTTCACATTCAATGGCATTACCATCACTAAATCCCACACTATTAACATCCTGGGAGTTACCATTGACCAGAAACTGAAGTGGACTAGCCATATAAATATTATGGCTACAATCCTGCAGCATGTAACTCACCACCTGACTCCACAAAGCCTGTCCACCATCTACAAGGCACAATTCAGGAGTGTGATGGCATACTTTACTTGCCAGGATTGAGTGCAGCTCCAACAACACTCAAACCTCGACACCATCCAGGACAAAGCATCTTGCTTCATTCGTACCCCTTACACAAACATTCACTCCCTCCATCACCGACGCACAGTAGCAACAATCTGTACAATCTACAAGATGCACTGAAAAACTCACCAAGACTCGTTGGGCAGCATCGTCAAAATCCATTACCACTACCATCTAGAAGGACAAGCGCAGCAGTTACTTGGGAACACCACCACCTGGAGGTTCCTCTCCCAAGCCACTCGTCATCCTGACTTGTAAATATATTACCGTTCTTTCACGTTCGCTGGAAAATTCCTCCCTTATAGCACTGTGGGTGCACACATCTCAGGGACTGTTAACAGTTCAAGAAGGCAGTTCACTGCCACCATCTCGAGGGAAACTTGCGATGGTCAATAAGTGCTGGCATAGCCATTGATGCCCACATCCTGCAAATCAATTTTTTTAAGTATGCAGTGCCAGAGACAACCCTATTGGATACTAATGCCTACTTCCAACAACTGAGAAACAGCCATTAGCTCCTCTTTTTCGAGAATCACTGCTAATTATTCTTCTAATTCTGTAACAAATTAGAACATTGAAACCTCCTGGAGACGAGTAAGGGATAAAAATTTACTGTCCACCCTTTTGTCAACCAAACAAAATAATATCTCGGGCTTCCTCTGGTATCCCATCACTTTTTTCCATCTATTTGTCAGATCTTGGTATTTGTCCTTCAGTAGTTAACTTTTATCTATCATAAAAACCCAATTAATTCTTGCTTTTAATCAGTTCATGATTTATCTGCCCCCCTCTTGAGGTGCCATTTTGAACATTTTACACAGCCACTGACTGCCCTTTGCACCCAGCTTGTTTGTATTAAATTTGGGTGGGGAGACTTCTGCAGATGCAAGTGGAACATTTGGAATAGCAAACTGGTCAGATACTCAGCCCAAGGCTGCCCTCTGCTGTTAATAAGGGACAATGTCACCATGGGGTGAGCATGGATTAGCCCTGATCTTCTCAAAACAGCTCTAGTTCTTTCAAACATACAACCATTTATGCCATGAATCTTGTCCTGCATGTGAGTCATTGATGTGTATAATATTTCTGTGGCCAGATAATGCTTGAGGAAGAATTGGATAAAACCCCTTTATTTGCATATCTGTCATTGTATTGCTAGAAGGATCTCCAATACTCCAGGGTCATCGGGTGTCATTTTGCCATTTAGCGAAGCCTACTACCTGAAAGCTCTGAATCCTGACCAATAGAGAGTGATGAGGATGCTACCTATGCAAACACTTGCTTCATGCAGGGTTGAACTGAAGAGTGCCTTAAATAGCACTGGTCTTCTCACTTAAGAGGATCCAGTGGTATAAAAAAATGTAACTGCTCTTCTGTAGGAAAAGCCATGATTGTTCCAGTTGTTTGCAGGTCATCCTACAGCTAACAGTACTAATGTGTGACAGCCTTGTAAAACAGAAGACAGATCTGTTCTGACTTGTGCAGGTAATAATAATCTTTAGTGTCACAAGTAGGCTTACATTAACACTGCAATGAAAGTTACTGTGAAAATCCCCTCGTCGCCACACTTCGGCGCCTGTTCGGGTACACTGAGGGAGAATTCAGAATGTCCAACTCGCCTAACGGGCACGTCTTTCGGGACTTGTGGGAGGAAACCGGAGCACCTGGAAGAAACCCACGCAGATACTAGGAGAACTTGCAGACTCCGCACAGACAGTGGCCCAAACTGGGAATCAAACCCGGGTCCCTGGCGCTTTAAAGTAACAGCGCTAACCACTGTGCTATTGTGCCGCCCCTACATATAGCGGGGTGTCCAAATATGTCTCTTGAATAGTGGCTTGTTCAGCCAGAGTTAGATCAGTGGTCCATTGTGAACTTTACTTCATCTAAAGCATCTAGCACGTTCAGACCCCTGAAGGGAAGTATATGCATGATTGATACATCACACAGCCAGTTCAACACTCTTAAATCAAAAAACACTAAAGGAAAGCAGTGGCAGCAAAAACAAGTCATTGAGCAAAATGCAGCAACATTTAACAGAAACCTCAAACAAAAAGAAAAATCTCCAATGAACATGGCGTTGACAGTAGTTTTGACTGCAACTTTTGGAAATTATGATTGGACTACATTTGCATAAATGGTCCATTTTAAATTAGACTCCAGAATGGTAGTAGCATTGTCTCTCTTTGTACTGAAAACCAACAGCCGGAAATCCAGGCATACACAACTTCTGACAATAATTGCTGCCTTTATGCTTCAACACCACTAATCCATCTTTGGAAATTCAGGGCTGCAGGCTCAAAGGATGAAAGATGATTTGCCTTTTGATGTGGTCTTTGAACATTATATATATTTATATATAATATATAGTGTATCCTTAGTACCTTGCTATTATAAGATGTTGCATGGTAGGCTTATCCAGGTGAGTTCAAAATAAGGTGCACTGATCTTGTAGAATTTCATTGTTAATTTCATCACCCTAAATGGCAAGGAGAGGACAAAGCATGTTACCAAATATGTTACATTAACTAATCAGAATTATAAAACATACGAACATCTGAATTATGTGCAGGAGTAGATCACTCAGTTCCTTGAGCCTACTCTGCCATTCAATAAGATAATGGCTGATCTGATTGTAACCTCAACCCCACATTTCTACCTTCCCCTGATACCCCAATCTGTTAATCAAGAATCTATCCAACGAAGCCTTAAAAATATTCAAAGACTCTGCTCGCACCACCATTTTGAGAAAGTGAATTCCAAAGACACTCAACCCTCAGAGAGAAAAAAATCTTCTCATCTCTGTCTTAAATGAGTGACCCCTTATTTTTAAACAGCGACCCCTAGTTCTAGATTCTCTGATAAAATGAATCCTCCTCACGTGCACCCTGTCATTACCTCTCAGGATCTTAAAGGTTTTGATCAAGTCATCTCTTACTCTTCTAAACTCTAGTAGATACAAGCCTAACCTTTACAATCTTTCCTCAAACCAAACACAACAGAGAGTAAATGTAATTTTGATCCATATTTTTATCTGATTTCCAACATTTACTTTTTTGTATTTTTAAAGATGATTGTTTCTTGTTGGGCTATGCAAGTTACTTTGTACGAGATTTTAATTGCTCATTGCAATATATATGACCCAAAGGTCTGTGAATGTAAAATTAAAGTGAGCATAATAAAGGAAAATATCTCCTGGAACTTGCAGTCACTTGCATATATTGTTTCATGCAATTTTACACAGTAGGCCTATGAACCCTACTTAATGTAATTCATTTGTTAGAGAAGTTTGAAATGTAGTATATTTATTGTGCAGCAAAAGCAATGGAACATTATCTTGATTGTCCCGGAATTGAGTTTATGCTTGGCCTGTCCGTGCATTAAAGGAAAAGTAATAGCTGGATAGGCTATGAGTGCCTTCCAGCGCTACTGGAGAGAATAATGAAAAATGTTATTGACATACTAAACAGGATATTTTATTCCTTTTTGGTGACCTAGTGGGCAACTTTATATATACCATTAGGAGTTCTGAATTATAAAATTTTACACACCTAGTGTATTATTATTTAAGGAGATAAGCACCTTTTGGTCACTTTAGGAAAGACTTTAAACTACGTGTTTAAGCTTCATTTCTATTTTGAGCTGAAATACTTTCTTCATTGACTTGTATTTGTACTAAATTTTTGATGTATGAATCCTTTGTGTTATGAACATCTGTGTCTGATGGTAAGTCGTCTACTTCCAAATCTCCCCTCCACCAGTCCGCCTGGGTTTTACGTTTCCCTTCTGTACTGGGTTCTTGTTGGGGTGTGACTACAATAATGAAATCCCTACCCTCCAAAATACCGTCTAAATGGCAAATATAGCAAATATTCATAAATGAGCATCAACAATGAATGGTGGAGGCTATTTGACAGGGCATCACGGTTGAGCTTGATCCTATCCTCACCATATAGCAATATAAATAAAAATTCAATGAAGAATGCTGCTCCGAGATTAGAAGTGGGAACCCTGATAAATTGTGTCACTATTTCTGCTGTGGCTGAGGTTGGCTAACCCAGGATGACCAGGTTTCTGAACAGCTAACCCGCTTCACCGCTGCTCTCAAGCCAGCCATCTGTCGACCCAGGTTCAGCTTGCTTTGGTTTGTTTAGCACACTCCTTCCACCACCACATCAGTAGTGCTACAGCAATCTTCCTTAGTGCCATGAGCAACCAGAGCAGACACATCGGGCACAATCTTCTCAAAGTTCCCAAGTGAGCGCATTTAGCCGTGTGTTTCCTGGCATTCGCAGTGCCGAGAAACGCATGGCTATTCAACACTACTCACTTTGAATAAGGGGCCTAAACGGGGAACGCATGGCCTAGTCCGCACATAGCCCCTTATTTTTTTTTACAATGGGGGCCTCTGCTCTCTGGAACTCCTCGTTGCAGCGAGGCCCACAAAAAATCCCCAACCTGGCACCCTGGTAGTGCCAGGCTGGCGCGCCAGCATACCCAGGTGACACCTGCACTGCTATGGCACCAACCTGCCCAAAGGGCATGCAGTTGGGGCCTTCTGACCCCTTTGGAGACACCGAGGGGTGCCGTTCTGTCTGGTCTCCGTTTGTGGGGACCAGTACCAAACAGCGCTCGCCTGAGGTCCCTAAGGGAAAGGGATTGAAACCAAAAGCCTCCTGTACTTTGGGAATCTGCACGTTAGAGTGAGGCTTACTGCCTTATTCTAATATGCAGATTTGCCAAAACCTGATGGTCAGGGTTCCCCTTGCAACGTCTCGCAAGATTGTGTTGAATTTCGCGAGGCATTGCGAGCCTGGTAGGTCCCGGGAGCAATATCTCCAGACTTTCACCGGCCACGCTGCGTCAAGGTGTGCTGCTTTCCCAGTGCAGCGTGGCCGGAAGATCATGCCCATCATCTTTTTAGTTTTTCATTTTATAAGAGCCAATTTTATTTTTAAATGTTACTTCAGATTATTTGTACATCAAACGTAAATTCTGTCTTTCAGTATCAATTTATCATTGATCCCAGTGGCATGAATAGTCCAGTTGCTATGGAAACAGATGGTCCTTTATTAGAAGATATCCAGATGATCAGAAAGACCGTAGAAGATCAAGCAACTCAGGTATAAAATGGCATTATTTCATTGTTTTTTGAAATAAAGTCATGAAAGAACTTAATGACATTGTACATTTCATACATACGAGTGTAAACTAGTACCTGTCTGATTAGCTTTAAATTTAATTTCCGATACAATTTAATCTTGTGGATCCGTTGGTGTTCATTTAATAATTGCTCTTCCTATGCTGGCGTAATTGAACTTGAGAAGGTGTATGCATTCATTATAATTTAAGAGATTGGAAGAGCCCAGGATTACTTTTTCTTGAATCCATTGGGCCCCACAAAAGATCTTGTCCCAAGTGGATACAAATATGATTGGCTTTGTGTGAACAATTCCACAGTTTAAATTGGAATAGAGTTCATGCAAGAGGCAATGGGAGACTACAGCAGGAAATGGATGGATGTAACAGTACAGCTCCTTCCAGGAATTACTGTATTTTAAGGCGGAGTAAGAGACTCACTGATATGACTTCAAAATGATCTTAATATGATTGCTTCCAGATTTATTTATTTATCTGTTCAAGCTATTCATTCAACTGCAACAGGCATTCGCTATTTATTTGATCAAAAATACCATCACAGCTGCAGTCTTACAAATTTCCCTTTGAAATGATTTCACTGGAGATGCAAACTCATTGCTCTGCTTGCATAATTCGACAAACCTCTCTTGCATTAGCATAGATTGAATCACTGTGATCAGTCTGCTAGAATATATTAAAAACGATAAGCCTACCTGAACTTCCTTTTTCACACTTCCAGTATTGTTTAATTATATGCACATTTTTTAATTGATATAAACAGTTTAAGTAATGTTTGTAGTGTTAAAGGAACACATTTAAATATGACCACTAGGATAGCACATTTTGGGCTACATATTAGCACCTTCCAATCCTTGTAAAATAATGTTTAGTCTGAACTTTCCATGGGTAATGCCATAGGAGATTAACTAGTATGTAAAAATATGCCTTCAGTGCATTTTTTATCTGTTAGATTCACGTCACTCTCATTTTTGTTTGTTTATTTAAAACTTATTTTGGAATTACATGGTCCCTCTCTAGTTGAAAGTGCTTTAGTTGCCACCCAAACCCTGTATAAACTTGAGAACTGCACTTCCACAAAAGTGACAGTAAGGCTTCTGTCCTCAACAGCCGGAAAAGAGCAATTAAATTCTACCTTCACTTGCAGTATATTTTACAACAATTCTACTTCCTTCTCTGAATCAAACACAGGTTTGCCTCAGCAGCCGATTAATTTAATATGCATTATGTGGCATCATGTTGCTGTCTTTATCAAACCGTTCATCTTCCAACTTAACGACAAGCAACAAGAGAAATTCATAACCTACATTATGGTATTATTTTTGGCAAGCTTATTTTCCAGTAACCAATTTCAGACACCACATATAAATGAACTGTTTGGTGATTACAAGTAGTACATGCATTATGTATGCACCTTTTACAAAAAAAAAACCTTTGTTTTCAGCGTAATGGGTATTAATGCAGTATATCATTTCAGATCTCGGGTTGCATTCACTACATAATTTTCAATATCGTGCAGTGGCATTTTATTAATTATTGCTGTAACCGAGCCTTTCCTTGATCCTGTGGAAAGTCTTTATTAAGAAGACATGTCTTTGTCTACTGATCCCTTGAAGGAAAGGTAGAGCTTTATATATTAATACTTACTGTCTTGGTAAAAGTGATTTCAAATGAAATTATGAACTGAACAAAAAAAAAACTTTGAAGAAAATTCTGGAAATGTGCAACAGGCCGGGACAGCATCTGTGAAGACCGAGCCAAAGTTGACGTTTCAGGTCAATGGCCTATCATCTGACCGTAGATGTCCCGTGATGCAATTTCTTATCTGTGGCCAAATCTTATTGTAGTAAAAACCAATAATGTGGTTATTTTAGTTACAAGTATTATTTGCATTGCTTGACATTGACTTACTTTTCTGCAGGCACAGAAAGATCTTCGAAAAGATCGTCCACTTGTGCGCCGCAAATCTGAGCTGCCTCAGGATATCTACACCGTGAAGGCCTTGGAATCCCATCGCCGGGCTGAAGAGATAATATCTGCTCACGATGGGCATTAGGCTATTTCAACAGAAGAATATTGTAAAAAGCTGTTCTCTGAACTTGGTCTATTGTAGAAGCTACTATGCTTTGTGCCATACCAATCAGCTATACATTGAGTCAACGCTTTCTTGAATCCAGTTTGTAGGCAATAACTTACCATATATGAAGTCGATCTTTGGTAGTTCAAACAATGGTAAATAGAGTATTGTGCTTTCTACAATCTATTTCAAAAGATAGAGTTAAATGTGTGAGTTGTCATATCCACAGAACCATTGAGTTATAAAATTTGTTTAGCATTTATATTTATCCTTTTATTTACACCTGTGTTTGAAAATAAATGGGATATTGAGTCTAAAATTATTCCTGAGAAGTCACAGACTGAGTTTTTAGTACTAAAACCACCATTTTTGCATTATGACTATATTCAATCCAGTATACTTATCACTGCATCCCAAAATTTATTGATATAAATGTAAATGTCCGAATTTCTGAACTCATTAAACATCTTGCACTAATTCTGATTCTTTTAAATAAGGCATCATCCTGTTTTTAAAGTAAATTTTATTAATGCACTGCATGAAAAGAAAGTATCTTTGGGGGATTTTAAAAGCATAGGTCATATTTTTCCCGTATAATAGTACCGCATCTTTTAGAACATGTAGGATTTCATATATTAAGTAAATTGTTAACTTGAAATTTTAAATCTGATTTTAGTTCCCCATTAATGTATAAAAGAACTACAGTTAATTCCTGCTGGATTGGTTTGGATCTAATCTTTTTATTCAGGTGCTTTGACATCTCATTTTATAGTTTATAAAGTTAGTCAAAGTTCTTTACATGTTGTCTGTCTTCATGTATGTTATGCAAGACTAGTTAGGAGTTCTGATGGAACTCTGATTGTACTAAATCGGCTGTGGCAAAAATTCTCAGGGTTCGCTATTACCTTAATCCATTCCTTCAACCTATTAACGTTCTCAATCCTGGTGTTTTTATAATCTGTCTTGTCAGTTTGCTCGTCTACTTTATGAAATTGTTATGTCTCAAAGCAAAGGAGAATTTTGAGATCTCTTGTGGAGAATGGATTTGGAAAAATGTCACTCTTCTAATTTGATGTGCACTAGATTTTGGATATGAAAAATGTCACATACTGTTTTAACTTCAATGTGCACTACATTTTGCAACTGTTAGAAGGAGGATATGATGGCCTCGGCATGTGAAACACCAAGGTATGTATTATCTGTTGTAAGCTGTATGAAATTACTGATTATGATTAATAATCAGAAGCTGGTCAGAGGAAACCAAAAATACGTGTTTGTGCATATTCTTGAAGTTCATGTTCAGTCAGTTTGATTTAACTTTGGCACCAAATTTGAGTGATTATAATCCCCAGATAATTATCAGGTTTGTGATGCAAATGGTGCATGGTAAGAATATCTGCAAACGCCATTAAGTTAAAATATCTTTGTGTTCCCATCTCTGTTTACATTAATTTAAGATTTTTTTCTGTGTCTACATGCTAAAGAAAGTTTAAAAGTTGTTGGGGTATTCAGGGCTGTAAAGAAAATTAACAAAATTAGAAGTTTTCCCAGCTTTAATTGCATGAGAAAAATCTTCAAATTTCTAGAAAGCATTTCCTGTTTAACTTGAAAAGTGAATGCTTTAAAAAAAATAATGTCCTACACAAGCATGTTGCAAAATCTATTTTGACATTCATGTACTTAAGTTCTTCTCAGCAGTTGTCATAAAAATTTGTCCTCAATACCTTTTCTTTTAGGACAGTCGGATACTTTTACCATGTGGTACCTTAACAAGCTTTGGCTGTGCTGTTTTTTTATTTGCATACCATTGTTTGAACTTCCGTCTGACATTGACTAGTAGTTTATCTCACATTATTTGCTTTTGGATGTTCAACAGTACGTTTGTGTGAGGTCTTCAAGAAAGATTGTAATTTTATTTTGGCCACTAGAAAGTGTATATTGTTTGTATACAGTTCAGACTATGATCCTGTCTTTAGCAGTTTTCCTTTATTTTAACTTGCCTATTGCTAAAGATTGACACTCACCAAATTACAAGTCAACTTTGAATTACCTTTTTTCTGCTAGTATGATTGGGGTATTTTCACAATTGGCAAATAACATTATGTTAAAAAGAGTGTCCTTGTTTTCTGGCTTGCAATGGATGATACACAAGTAGTTGTGGTAGGTTTCACCTGCTTGGCTGTTACTAAAGTAGTGCTAGCAATTACTGTGCAAAACACAATTTGTTTCTATTCATAAAATTCAGAATATATTTTTACACGATTCAAAGCTAAATGACAATTTGGTAAAAGGATATAGACTCTGGAAGACTGGGGTAATTTAAAGTCATCTGCAAAGTGACTTTTGATCAGTCTTCAGCTTAACCAGCACAAAACTAATGCCCCATAGCCAGCACACAAGCAGTTTATGATTGGTTATAGAAATTCTTAAATTCTGAATAAAAGTAATTCCAAAGCTTGTTCTGGTGACTGTTTTTCTTTACTTTAAAAGCAGCTTCATGATTGACACTTTTTAGTTTATTCGTATTTGTTTTTTTTAAAAAGCCCTATACAAGAGGAATGTCCAGTAACATGACAAGTGACCTTTAGTGTGATACCTATATAAACGGCTTCATTTTAATATTGTACATATGTTGTACTTTGTTTTAAGTAGTGTAATATCTAATAAAGTAGATTTCATATTTTGTACAAAATGGTCCTATGTACAGAATAAAAACTTCCTAGCAACTAAGTTGATGAATGGCAAAGATGTTATTATTTTAGAAAATATTTGCCATAAGCTGGCATTAAAGATTTTGAAATATCAAAAATGTAAGTTTATTCAAACTCTTATTTTTTTGTTTTTATGCACTGTTCAGTTTGGAATTATTGACTATCTGTACAACTTTTGTACCGTTTTAATCTTAACAGTTTTAGCCTGTGAGACCCGTGTCACAAGTAGGCTTACATTAACACTGCAATGATGTTACTGTGAAAATCCCCCAGTCCCCGCACTACAGCGCCTGTTCAGGAACATTGTGGGAGAATTCAGAATGTCCAATTCCCCTAACTTGCATGTCTTTTGGGACTTGTGGGAGGAAACCGGAGCACCCGAAGGAAAGCCATGCAGACAATGGGAGAACATGCAGACTCTGACATTGTGAAGCAACAGTGCTAGTTTATGTCCACTGTTTCATTTAAACAATACCATGATGCACTCCACATTCCAGAAACATTTTGAAATACGGTTTCTTCAATCTTGTTTTCAAAACATTCTGTGCTTATCTTGATGTCACAGCCTTTTGTTTTTGATTTACTTTGTACGTTGTGTGTTCCTTTTTTATTATTTTGGACATAGAATTTTTTTAATTTAATTTTTAGCTGAAAGAACTGTTATGGGCCAGGGTTTAGAGAACCCCAAAGTGTATCATGGAGTTCACCTGACCCACAACTTTTAATAGATTGTGGTATGGGGAGCACACGGCCCACTCTACAGGTGTGGTACAGCAGAAATGGAAAAGTATTTTTTAAAGCAAAACAATGTTTATTCTATGAACTCAAGTTAACCTTTTTAAAACATACAGTGAACATCTTGGCAACCATTAATTTAAATACAACCCCCAAAGAATACAACACTAAGTAATCCTTAATAACTTCCCAAACAACATCCAGAAGACAAAAGAAACACCTTTTAACAGAAACACATTCACTACCGAAACCATTTATAATTCTGAATTCACCAAATGATCAAGGGATAGTCTTTTCATGGCAAAGAGAACAGCAATGCACCTTTGTCTGGCTTTAGCTCCAACACTGAAAAAGCGAAACCAAAAAACACAGACACACCCAAGCTTTTCTCAAAGTGAAACTAAAAAGCAGAGCCAGAACTCGGCTCCACCCACACTCTGACATCATTGCAGTAACATAGCAGACACACATTTCTTAAAGTGACATTCTCATGACAGAACAAAACATAGTTGGACGAGCCTTTCCTATCATTCAGATACCTCATCCCAGATGTCATCATGGTAAATCTACCCTATATATTCTATTGATGTGAAGCCCCAAATTGCACTTGGTATTCTCACATTTGCTAACCATGACCTCCACTTTTCTATTTAATCTCTTGAATTTTCATGTTACAAATACAAACTTTGTAAAGTTATGTTTTGGGACTGTCAGTTTAATTTAATGTAAAATGATAATAATAATTGCTTATTGTCACAAGTAGGCTTCAATGGAATTACTGTGAAAAGCCCCTAGTCACCACATTCCGGCGCCTGTTCGGGGAGGCCAGTACAGGAATTGAACCCGCGCTGCTGGTCTTGTTCTGCATTACAAGCCAGCTGTTTAGCCCACTGTGCTAAACCGGCCCCAGGTTGGTTTAAATTGAGAAAAATAGAGAATAGTGAAGGGAGGGAGGGTCATGTAACCTGCTCTGAATCTTGTGTCTTGACTGCTTTGGAGGCAGTGAGACCCAGATTAATTTATTAGGGAGAGACCATGGCAAAGGGCAATTTGTGATGACTTTGGTCGTCAGTTAATCTCCCAAGTCTCTCCGAGAGGTGTTGGAATATCAGGTTTTAATTACAAGATAGTTTGAGTTAGGGATCTAAAGGACAACTAATTAGCATTCTACTTGGATATGAGCATGCTGCTTGGATACAAGGCTCATGTGATTCACATTGCTATGGAGATGGGCTTTGAGAAGAGAAGCATCCATTAAAAGCCATTTCAGCTTTGGGTTATAGGGTTTTTCGTAAGCTATCCTTGAACAACACATACTGATGGTCTGCAAGAATCAGAGGGGGGTGTGGAGAGAGGCAACTAGTCTCTGTTATTCACCACATAAAACGTGGATGGAAGCTTGAACTGGGGCTGAAATGGCCACGTTCACAGGATTTTAATGAGGCTGCGATATTTTTCTAGATTTGGTTAGAAAGTGGGATCTCCTATGTAACCCTCACCTTGAAAGTCAGTTCAGGGATATAAGTCACTGAGCTAGTAAAGGATAAGGGAAGCAAACCCTTGGAAGCTGAAAATAGCTTTGGACTGGTTCCTGGAAAATGAAGTGTCCATTTAAGGGACAGATTAAAATATGTGGAGGTGGGTGATTGTTTGTATTTCATCTATGATGAAAGAAAGAAAATAAACGCATACATATGATGAAACAAACTGAAAAGAAAATAAAGAAATGATGTTAACAGGTAAACGGCAATGGTATAAACGCGATGAGGTGAATAATGTCTCAAAACGAGAGCTACCAGAAGATGAAATCTTTGGTAGCCCAGTGTTGAGCTGGCTCTCACGTGGCGGATCCCCCTCTTAATTATAGCTCAGCTAACACACAGACTCAGAGACAGCAACTCTGGTAAAGACATTCTTTATTTGCCAAAGTACAATTGGAGAGCAATCTGGGGCAGATTGACTCTACCTTACATTGCTTTAGATTCAACAATTATGTAATTTCCAAACATCAGCAGCCCTGCCTCAGCTGGACTTGATCCAATCATTGTGGCTGCAGATTACACACATTGACTAATAAAATTGCTTTTTGGCAACCTGGGACTGCTCATTCATCTGCAGGGCCTTACCCATGGTGTTCTGATGCTTCCCAGACTCTTCTTTTCCACTGTTCTTGATGCTTTCTATAAACAGTCCTCTTTATCTGTCTCTGAATGGTACTATAGGTTTCTGTTTGTTTACTACTGATATTGTTGGTCTTGTTTATTGAGCAATCCAAGTATAAAGGTGTATGCCGAGTTATGTACCACTTGTGTCTTACTTTTCTACCCCCTTTCAACATCGGAAGAAAGGGATAACAAATAGTGGATGCATAAAGAGGTAAAATATAGAACAAAGAACAGTACAGCACAGGAACAGGCCCTTCGGCCCACCAAGCCTGCACCGATTATGTGTCCTATCTAGACCAAACGGCTGTATCCTTCTATACCCAGTCTGTTCACGTGTCTATCCAGATGAGTCTTAACAGTCGCTAACGTATATGCCTCAACCACAACACTTGGCAGTGTATTCCAGACCACCACCCCCACCCTCTGTATAAAACAACTTCCCCCGTACACCTCCACTGAACCTATCCCCCCTCACCTTGAATGTGTGCCCCCTTGTAATTGCCATTTCTGCCCTGGGAAAAAGCCTCCAACTGTTCACCCTATCTATACACCTCATATCAGGTTGCCCCTCAGCCTCCGTCTCTCTAGGGAGAACAATCCCAGTTTATTCAATCTCTCCTCGTAGCTAATACCCTCCATACCAGGCAACATCCTGGTAAACCTTTTCTGTACTCTCTCCAAAGCCTCCACGTCCTTCTGGTAATGTGGTGACCAGAATTGGACACAGTATTCCAAATGTGGCCTAACCAACATTCTACATAACTGACATAAATTGTGAGCTTTTATAATAGATACACCGTCTGAAAATGAAATGAAAATCGCTTATTGTCACAAGTAGACTTCAAATGAAGTTACTGTGAAAAGCCCCTAGCCGCCACATTCCGGCACCTGTTCGGGGAGGCTGGTACGGGAATTGAACCGTGTTGCTGGCCTGCCTTGGTCTGCTTTCAAAGCCAGCGATTTAGCCCTGTGCTAAACCAGTCCCTGATGAAGGCAAGCATGCCAAATGCTTTCTTTACCACCATTTGCACCTGTGCTGCCACTTTTAAGGATCTGTGGACCTGCACGCCCAAATCTGTGTGTATGCTCCTGATGGTTCAGCCATTTATTTTATTGGTCCCACCTGAATTGGAGGATCTACCAAAATGCATCACCTCGCATTTGTCCGGGTTAAATTTTATCTGCCATTTCTCTGCCCAATTTTGCAGCCTATCTATATCCTGCTGTATTCGTTGACAATCTTCATCATTGTCCGCAACTCCTGCAATCTTAGTATCATCCACACACTTGCTAATCAGACCAGCTACGTTACAAACCACCATTCGGAAAAAACACCCACTGCTACCCTCTGACTTTATGGCCAAACCAGTTCTGAATCCATCTAGCTAGTTCACCCTTGACCCCGTGTGATTTAATCTTTTGCACCAGCCTGGCATGAGGGACCTTGTCAAATGCTTTACTAAAGTACATGTAGACAACATCCACAGCCCTTCCCTCATCAATCATTTTTGTCACCTCCTCAAAAAACTCCTCGTACAAAACCATGCTGTCTGTCGCTAATAAGATCATTCACTTCCAAATGTGCATAGATCCTATCTCTGAGAATCTTTTCCAACAATTTCACTATCATTGACGTTAAACTCACTAGTCTATAATCACCTGTGTCATCCTTGCTACTCTTCTTAAATAATGGGACAACATTGGCTATCCTCCAATCCACTGGGATCTCACCTGTGGCCATCGAGGAAACAAAGATTTCTGTTAGAGGCCCAGCGATTTCATCTCTCGTCTCCCTCAATAATCTGGGATTGATGCCATCTGGCCCTGGGGATTTGTCTACCTTAATGCTTTTTAACATACCTAACACTTCCTCCCTCGTAATAATGACCTGTTCTAAAGTGTTTACATATCCCTCTGAGACATCACCAATAAAGGTGTTCCTCTCCTTTGTGAATACCGATGCAAAATACTCAATAAGGATCTCACCTACTTCCTTTGGTTCTACACATAATTTCCCTCCTTTGCCCATGAGTGGACAACTCTCTCTAACTACCCTCTTGTTCCAAATATATGTATAAAATGCTTTGGGATTCTCCTTAATCCTGTCTGCCATGGACATTTTGTGACCCCTTTTTGCCCTCCTAACTCCCTGCTTGAGCTCTTTTCTACTTTCCTTGTATTCTTCAAGTGCTTCATCTGTTTTTAGTTGCACAGACCTCACGTATGCATCGTTTTTCTTTTTGATTGGACTCTCAATTTCCCTGGTCATCCATGGTTCCTGAATCCTGTCTTTCCCTTTCATTGGCATATGCCTGTCCTGCACTCCCATCAACTGCTCCTTAAAGACTCCCATGCCATATGTGGATTTGCCCTCAAACAGCCTCTCCTAAACAACAGCCTCCAAATCCTTCCTAATCTGGTTGTAGTTGGCCTTCCCCCAATTTAGCATCTTAACCCTAGGACAACACTTGTCCTATAGTTTGAAAGGGACGGAATAGCAAAAAGATGGCAGAATATATGGGGATCGTACGATGATCCAATTCGTCAAGAGGCAAACAATGCACCACACATGATATCAGAGGTAAAGAATGTTTCAAATTGAAAAGCTCTGGGTTCCAAGTAAAGCAGAATATCTAAAAGCACTTCGAGAAACATAATTAAAAATAACAGAAATTTGATCAAATATTTACCAATGGATCCATCCAAGTTGAGACATTCATTGTTATCTAAGAAGCAAAAAGTAACGACATGCAATTATTTTCGAACTATAAGTTTAATGGGCCTTCTCATTAAAGTAATCTTTAAAACCATAATAGGGAGAAAATGACGTAAAACAAAAATTAGTGAAACACGTTCTGGATTTAGACCTGGCGTTAGGAACAAAAGGGAAAATATTTAACCTACAATCTTCAGTAAATATCCATAAATAAATGGGAACATTGTGTGCTTCATAAACTATGAAGAAGTGTTTGATCATGTTTAATCATCAATGGTTAAAGACTATACTGAAATGTGACAGACCGTAAGATGTGAGATTGATCCAAAGCCTATACTGAGACCAAATCGTAAGCATCAGGCTAGAAGATGGCATGGAGTATGACAATGTTGTGTACTGTTGCCAAAATTGTTCAATCTGTACACAAAATATTCCGAGAATAAGATGCACTTCCATGGTTAAAAACTAGAGGCAAGAAAATAATAAACCTGCGTTACTGTCGACGCAGTGCTACTCGCAGTACCAGAATAGGCCCAACAACATGTAAATCAAGAAAGATCTAGAAGTTTAGAATATGGATTGAGTATGAGCCCAAGTTGTAGGGATTTGTATATCTGCAGGTATGTAAGGGGTTAACATCTGTAAGTAAATAAGACAACCACTGAATATAGTTTATATACATATATCTGGTGCTGCCATCTAGAGGGGGTTCCCGCCTCTTCGTACCAGGAGTGACTAATGAACAGTGTTAGAAATATAGCTTAGTGAGTAGGTGTAGTTAAACAATATATATATATATATATATATATATATAATACTTAATCTTATTTATCTAATCTTCAGTTATAGTTGTAGAAGAGTGAACAAACTCAGTTATTTATAATCGTTACTCAATAAACAGTATTTGCTTAATTTGAAGACTTCAAGTGGTACTGAACATCAACCTTCCGAACATTCTGTAAGTAAGCAAATGAGTAACAAGATATTACTATACGTAATATAACATGGTACCAGGTCTTGGCTTCGAAAAAACTAACTAGATAGATTAGGAAAATCAAGAAAAGAAGAAATTAGTAGCAGCTATTCAACTGTGGAAGCTTTGCAGCAATTAGATCCTTTGCAGAAAACCACCTCGATGGACCACGCACAAGCTCCACGTCAACTCAAGACGACTGGTAATCTCAATTCTAATTGGAAATTGTTCAAGCAACAATTTCAAATTTACCTAGAAGCTACTGATTGAACCATCGCTACTGATGCTAGGAAGATTGCATTGCTTTTATCAATGACAGGACAGCAGGCAATTGAAATATATAATTCATTTCTATACTCTGAAGTTCAGGACAAAAGCAAATTCGACGTGATACTAAGTAAATGTAATGACCACTGCAAAATTCAAACAAATGAAACTTGAAAGATTCAGATTCAACAAAAGATTGCAGAAGACTGAGGAATCGTTTACAAGCTTGGTCACCGATTTAAAATTACTAACACAATCTTGTAACTATGCAGCATTGCATGACTCGCTAATCCGTAATCAAATAACAGAAATTTGATCAAATATTTACCAATGGATACATCCAAGTTGAGACATTCATTATGTTATCTAAGAAGCAAAAAGTAACAACATGCAATTATTTTCGAACTATAAGTTTAATGGGCCTTCTCATTAAAGTAATCTTTAAAACCATAATAGGGAGAAAATGACGTAAAACAAAAATTAGTGAATGGCATAAATGATGAAAATTTGAGAGATTGTTAAAACAGCAATATCTTAACTTTACAACTAGCCATAGAAAAATGCTTAGCACATGAACAAAATAGAAACCAGTACAATGAATGAATACTATAACCATGAAAAAGGTGCAAAAATCCACTACGAGGTTGAGTGTGTAAAAATGATGTCGCAATCGAAGAAACACATTTCAGACAGCAGTCATCTTGCACGCGTGCACTCGAACAAATTAAGAAGACACTACGATTTGAGATTGTTACTAATGAAAAACCCTCATTGTTGGGCATACAAGCATGCAAAGACTTGCAGCTTGTACAAAGAATATACACAACAACTCAGGATACACCAAGTATGGATGAAGAAATCCAGCAAATCTTACAACAGTACCCTGATGTATTCAGAGGCATAGGCACATAAATAATAAATAACCTTTATTGTCACAAGTAGGCTTACATTAACACTGCAATGAAGTTACTGTGAAAAGCCTCTAGTTGCCACATTCTGGTGCCAGTTCGGGTACAGAGGAAGAATTCAGAATTCTCAGCTGGTACGGGAATTGAACCCGTGCTGCTGGCCTTGTTCTGCATCACAAACCAGCTGTCTAGCCCACTGAGCTAGACCAGCCGTGTTACTGTTCCAGTATAAAATCTTACTCCGGAAGGATGCCAAGCCAGTTATTCATCAGCCTAGGAGAATTCCTGCTCCTTTGCGAGAGAGTTTAAAACTAGAACTTGACCGACTTCAATAACAAGCTATATCTCAAGTCACACAGCCGACTGACTGGGTCAGCTCATTGGTTTGCGTAAAAAAACTTCTGGAGACCTTCGCATCTGCATTGATCATAAAGACCTCAATAAGAACATACAAAGGGAACACTACCTATACCAAAATGCGAAGAAATCAGAAGTGAGATGGCGAATGCTCGCATCTTCACAAAGCTCGACGCTTCACAGGGATTTTGGCAAATGCAACTTGACAACTCGAGCAGATTATTATGTACTTTCAACACTCCCTTTGGATGATTTTGCTTCAACCATATGCCGTTTGGAATAATATCAGCATCTGAGATATTCCACAGGATCATGGAACAAATGACAGAAGGAATTGAAGGTGTGAGGGTGCACGTTGACAACCTCATGTTGCTATCTTTATTTACAAACCACAAACAGCGAGTATGTTTCTTGTATTAACCAAATGACCACACAACCAGTATGTTAGTTCAAAAGACAGATTATTAAACACAAGACTTATCTCTATGTGCAATGATACACGCAGCTACGCATTAAACTACACCTATCAACTAAGATGACCTTTACTTAACTTCTGGGTGACCAGCTCTGTACAGGTGGATAAGGCCTTTGAGTCCCCACGTGTGTCGGCTGGAAATCGTCGGGTTCGTCTCGGCTGCGGCTCGTCTCTCAGGTAGCGATCGCAGGTCTTGAACTTGGCTGGTCGTTATGCTGCAATTGGTGTGGGCACAGGCCGGTCCCAAAAAAGTCATAAATCATGGCTGCATTGTCTTTTAACTGGCTTGAGTTTTCCCCACCCCTTTTGTGGGCAGTTTCTGGGTCACTGTCAATCAATTCCTCAGGGCTCCACCCTCTGATTAGTCACATCCCATCCAATCAGGGGCTGCCACATCACTTTTGGGGTGGCCAATCCTGGGAGGGCTCCGAGCAGGAGATCGGTGCCGCCTCATCTGGAAGATGATGCGATGGACCTGATGGTCCCATTGTTACTTTAATCGCCTTGAATGGCCCTTTTGCAGGTGTGAATTCCTGCATACTTCTGGGCTGCCGTTTGCAAAGATACAAGCTGCAGCTAGTCTGTGTCCCAAACCTGACCACAATTCCCATCATTCTTTGCGGGCGGCCATTTTAGATGGCCACAATCATCATTTGGTCCACAACCAAGGAAGAACACATCAAACACTAAAGAAAAGTATTTGAACGAATCAACGAGTTCGGACTCAAACTGAATCAAGCAAAGTGCACATTTGCACAATCCTCATTGAAATTCCTGGGAGATACAATGGTATCAAACCTGATGAGACAAAGAGCAGCAATTCAAAACATGAGGCGAACTTCTCCCGAAACGGCGCGATGTCTGCCGACTGGCGCCCAAAACAGTGCCAATCAGACAGGCATCGCGCCGCCCCAAAGGTGCGGAATGCTCCGCATCTTTGGGGGCTGAGCCCCAACATTGAGGGGCTAGGCCGACGCCGGAGGAATTTCCGCCCCGCCAGCTGGCGGAAACGGCCTTTGTTGCCCTGCCAGCTGGCGCGGAAATGACATCTCGGGGCGGCGCATGCGCGGGAGCGCCAGCGGCCGCTGACAGTTTCCCGTGCATGCGCAGTGGAGGGAGTCTCCTCCGCCTCCGCCATGGTGGAGACCATGGCGGAGGCGGAAGGGAAAGAGTGCCCCCACGGTACAGGCCCGCCCGCGGATCGTTGGGCCCCGATCGCGGGCCAGGCCACCGTGGGGGCACCCCCCTGGGTTTTGTCAATTTTCTGGACAAATTTATATCAAACCTGTCATCAAGACAACTGCATTGATTTATTGTCACATGTACCGAAGTACAGTGAAAGGTATTTTTCTGCAGCCGAGGGAACGTTCACAGTACATACATAGTAGACAAAAGAAGAATCAATCGAGAACATTGACAAATGATACATCGACAAACAGTGATTGGTTACAGTGCAGAACAAGGGACCAAACAAAGCATGAGCAAGAGTAGCATAGGGCGTCGTGAATAATGTTCTTATTATAATGTACAGGAAACAGATCAGTCCGAGGGGGAGTTGTTAAGGAGTCTTGTAGCTGTGGGGAAGAAGCTGTTCCTATGTCTGGATGTGCGGATCTTCAGACTTCTGTACCTTCTGCCTGATGGAAGGGTCTGGAAGAAGGCCATGCCTGTGTGGGAGCGATCTCTGATAATGCTACCTGCCTTCCTGAGGCAGCGGGAGGTGTATACAGAATCAATGTGGGTGTGGCAAGCTTGTGTGATGCGTTGGGCTGAGTTCACCACACTCTGCAGTTTCTTGTGATCTTGAGAAATTTAATCAGAAAATCAACTACCTTTGAATGGACGCAGAGTCATCCGAAGGAGTGGACAGATCTAAAACAACTGAAAAGAGCTACTAAAATATCCACTGATGCAAGTCAGGATGGAATAGGTGCAGTTCTCTTACAACAAGATGAACATTCTGATTGGATTCCTGTAGCATACGCTTCAAGTGCTGTGACAGCAATTGAATGCAGATATGCACAAATTGAGAAGGAATGTCTAGGATTATTGACAGGAATACTCAAATTCCATGACTATGTCTACGGACTTCCAACCTTCACTGTGGAGACGGATCACAGGCCATTGGTCCACATCATTGAAAAAATCTAAACGACATGACGCCCAGACTCCAGCCTATAATGATGAAATTACGAAGGTATAATTGCAGACACTTTATCATGTTCCATTGCAAGAGAGAGCACACCAATGGAATTAATAAGAGATATAGAAGCTCAGGCTCAACTATGCACGGAGAATCTTCCGGCTACAGATGAAAGACTGCAGTTAATAAAGCATGAAACTAAGATGGACGCAACTCTTCAGAGGGTAATGCACCATCTACAGCATGGTGGGTATTGTCCTCAATACCGCAACATACAAATCTATTTAACAATAGTTAATGGTCTATTGTTAAGACAAGATCAAATTGTCATACCACAAAGTCTTCGATCCAAAGTTTTAGAGAAAATTCACGAGGGACACCTCGGTTTCGAAAAATGCAAAAGAAGAGCAAGACGGGCAGTCTTCTGGCCGGGAATAAACAAGGATATCACTGGCATGATAACCTATGAAACCTGTCAAAGACACCAACCTGCGTAATGCAAGGAGACCCTTCAACAGCCAAACTGGGCTTGGACAAAAGTAGGGATCGACCTCTTCCGTGCAACTACGTTCTAATAATGGATTATTGTTCGAACTACCCAGAAGTTATGAAACTTCCAGACCTAACATCGAATTCAGTAATTAAAGCAGTAATTAAAGAAACATTCTCAAGACATGGAATTCCGGAAACAGTAATGTCGGACAATGGACCATGTTTGGAATGGTCCGAATTCTCAAGTAAATACAACTTCAGGCATGTGGCATCCAGTCCTCACTACACTCAATCCCATGGCAAGGTAGAGAAGGGTGTTCACATAATCAAACAGTTGATAAGTAAAGCAAATGACTAAACGTCAGACATTCATCTAGCTTTATTGTCATACGGAGCTACTCCTCTATCTTCAGGACTCTCGCCAGCTCAAATGTTATTCAATAAGGATCTCAGGACTACCTTACCAGCAATCAGATTCCAGAATCCGGATCATCTACTTGTTCTAAAGAAAATCAAAAAGCAACATTCAAAACAAAGATTGTACTATGACCAACAGCGCAATTAGATCCACTGACGAGGGATGACCTTTTCAGAATCAAGAATCCAGAAGGAGGATGGTCTGTTCCAGATCCTATCATTAGGCAAGCAGCTCCATGATCCTATATAGTCAAGTTTGCTGGAGGAGCACTTTTTAGACGCATCAGATTAGCTCTGCAGAAAATTAGGCTTCAACAACCAATATTTCCAACTTTAAGCTTCAATGAATCACTGTTTCAAGAAAATCTACTGCATACCGAGAAACCAGATGACATACACAAAACTGTCAAAAGTTTCAGACTCACCACTTCATCAATTGAGAAGGTCAACACGAAGGCGACAAAAACCTAACAGACTGAACTTATAAATATTAGTCTACTGTATATAGTCATTCTTCCGCTTATGTTTGTACAGACATACATCTCATAATTTATACTTATTTGTTATTCAATTTTCTCTATAGCATAGAAAATGTGGGTTTTTTTTAAAAGGGGGGGAAAGTAGTGATCTATATATCTGCAGGTATGTAAGGGGTTAACATCTGAGTAGGTGCTAGACAACCACTAGATGGCAGCACCAGATAAATGCATATGAGCTACATTCGGTGGGGGCGGTGGGGGGGGTGGGGGGGGGGTCCTGCCTCTTCGTATCAGGAGTGACTAGTGGGACTTCCGGGTGCGGCGATGACCAGCTAAGTCGCACGTTTTGGCAGCTCCCGGTGGAACGGACTTTAGGGCTCTTGATAGGAGCCCCAACGGCAATTTTAACGGCTAAAAACACCGTGCAGTAAACCAGAAGGGTGTTCCCCCTGGACACGGATGGAAAAAGGAGAGAAAAGTGGCCGGATTGCAGCGGATCCTTTGGAACAACGGCAAGGAAGGCAAGCAGAAACCAAGATGGCGTCGGAAGGTGGCAGTCTCATATGGGGCCCTGAACAACAAGAGTTCTTGAAACGCTGCGTGGAGGAGATAAAAAAGGAAATGAAGAAAGAGTTGTTGGCCCCGATATTACAGGCGATTGAAGGGCTGAAAGAGGAACAAAAGACCCAGGAGCAGGAGCTTCGGGTCGTGAAGGCGAAAGCAGCAGAGAATGAGAACGATATACAGGGCCTGGTGGTGAAGTCGGAGATACAGGAGGCACACCAGAAACGATCTGTGGAGAGGTTGGAGGCACTGGAAAACAACGCAAGGAGGAACAACTTGAGGATTCTTGGCCTTCCTGAAGGTGTGGAGGGGGCGGACGTCGGGGCATATGCACGATGCTGCACTCGTTAATGGGAGCGGAGGCCCCGACGGGTCCGTTGGAGGTGGAGGGAGCATACCGAGTTATGGTGCGAGGATCGAGAGCAGGAGAAACTCCCAGAGCCATAGTGGTGAGATTCCTCCGTTTTAAGGATAGAGAAATGGTCCTTAGATGGGCGAAGAAAACTCGGTGTAGTAAATGGGAGAACGCGGTGATCCGCGTTTATCAAGATTGGAGTGCGGAGGTGGCGAGAAGGAGGGCGAGCTTTAATCGGGCCAAAGCGGTACTTCACAAAAAGAAGATAAAATTTGGAATGCTGCAACCGGCAAGACTGTGGGTCACATATCAAGGGAGGCACCACTACTTTGAGACGGCGGATGAAGCGTGGACTTTTATTGTAGAAGAAAAACTGGAATGAGTGGATTATGAAAATGAACGTTTGGACAAAGTGGTGGGGCGAATGGGGGGGGGGCGAAGAGGGGTTTTATGTTTTAATCCTGCGGTATGGTAACTTTTCTCTCTCCCACAGGTGGTGATGGGGGGAGGTGGGGAGGGAGAGGAGATGGGGCGTTGGCCATGGGAGGCGGGGCCGAGGGAGAGGCGCGGGCTTGGTTCCCGCGCTATGATAATTATGGCGGGAATAGAGAAGCAGGAAGGAGGGGGCGTCGCACGGTGCGAGCCGTGATCACGGGGGGAAGCCGAGGTCAGCCAGAGTTTGCTGACTTCTGGGAGCAACATGGGGGGAGCAATTACGCTAGCGGGGGGGGGGGGGAGGGGGGAATTACTGGGTTGCTGCTGCTGGGGAAAGGGGGGAGTGGGTACGGGAAAGGATGGGCGGGGGGGCACCGTCTGGGAGAGATACAGCTGCGTGGGAACTGGGTGAGAAGCTGGAAAAAGATGATGGCTAACCGGCAAGGGGGGGGGGGGGTGGGAAGCCCCCCAACTCGGCCGATCACGTGGAACGTGAGGGGGCTTAACGGGCCGATAAAGAGGGCACGAGTACTCGCACACCTTAAGAAACTTAAAGCAGATGTGGTTATGTTACAGGAAACGCACCTGAAACTGATAGACCAGGTTAGGTTGCGCAAAGGATGGGTGGGGCAGGTGTTCCATTCGGGGCTGGATGCGAAAAACAGGGGGGTGGCTATCTTAGTGGGGAAGCGGGTAATGTTCGAGGCAAAGACTATAGTGGCGGATAACGGGGGCAGATACGTGATGGTGAGTGGCAAATTACAGGGAGAGATGGTGGTTTTGGTAAACGTGTATGCCCCGAACTGGGACGATGCCAACTTTATGAGGCGAATGCTAGGACGCATCCCGGATCTAGAGATGGGGAAAGCTGATAATGGGCGGAGATTTTAACACGGTGTTGGAACCAAGGCTGGATAGGTCGAAGTCCAGGACTGGTAGGAGGCCGGCAGCAGCCAAGGTGCTTAAGGATTTTATGGAGCAGATGGGAGGGGTGGACCCGTGGAGATTCAGTAGACCTAGGAGTAAGGAGTTCTCGTTTTTCTCCTATGTCCATAAAGTCTATTCACGCATAGACTTTTTTGTGTTGGGTAGGGCATTGATCCCGAGGGTGAGGGGAACGGAATATACGGCTATAGCCATTTCGGATCATGCCCCACACTGGGTAGACTTGGAGATAGGGGAGGAAACAAGAGGGCGCCCACCCTGGAGAATGGACATGGGACTAATGGCAGATGAGGGGGTGTGCCTAAGGGTGAGGGGATGCATTGAAAAGTACTTGGAACTTAATGACAATGGGGAGGTTCAGGTGGGAGTGGTCTGGGAGGCGTTGAAGGCGGTGGTGAGGGGGGAGCTGATATCAATAAGGACACATAAAGGGAAGCAGGAGAGTAAGGAACGGGAGCGGTTGCTGCAAGAACTTTTAAGGGTGGACAGACAATATGCGGAAGCACCGGAGGAGGGACTGTACAGGGAAAGGCAAAGGCTGCATGTGGAATTTGACTTGCTGACTACAGGCACTGCAGAGGCACAATGGAGGAAGGCGCAGGGTGTACAGTATGAATATGGAGAGAAGGCGAGCAGATTGCTGGCACACCAATTGAGGAAAAGGGGAGCAGCGAGGGAAATAGGGGGGGTGAGGGACGAGGAAGGAGAGACGGAGCGGGGAGCGGAGAGAGTGAATGAAGTGTTCAAGACATTTTATAAAAAATTGTATGAAGCTCAACCCCCGGATGGGAGGGAGAGAATGATGGATTTTTTGGATCGGTTGGAAATTCCCAAGGTGGAAGAGCAGGAAAGGGCGGGACTGGGAGCACAGATCACGGTAGAAGAAGTGGTGAAAGGAATTAGGAACATGCAGACGGGAAAGGCCCCGGGACCGGACGGATTCCCAGTTGAATTTTACAGAAAATATTTGGACTTGCTCGCCCCGCTACTGACGAGGACCTTTAACGAGGCAAAGGAAAGGGGACAACTGCCCCCGACTATGTCAGAAGCAACAATATCGCTTCTCTTAAAGAAGGAAAAGGATCCGCTACAATGCGGGTCCTACAGACCAATTTCCCTCCTAAATGTGGATGCCAAGGTCCTGGCCAAGGTAATGGCAATGAGAATAGAGGAATGTGTCCCGGGGGTGGTTCATGAGGACCAAACTGGGTTTGTGAAGGGGAGACAGCTGAACATGAATATACGGAGGCTGTTAGGGGTAATGATGATGGCCCCACCAGAGGGTGAAACGGAGATAGTAGTGGCGATGGATGCCGAGAAAGCATTTGATAGAGTGGAATGGGATTATCTGTGGGAGGTGTTGAGGAGATTCGGGTTTGGAGAGGGGTATGTTAGATGGGTGCAGCTGTTGTATAGGGCCCCAGTGGCGAGTGTGGTCACGAATGGACGGGGATCGGCATATTTTCGGCTCCATAGAGGGACAAGGCAGGGATGTCCTCTGTCCCCATTACTGTTTGCACTGGCGATTGAGCCCCTGACGATAGCGCTGAGAGGCTCCAGGAGATGGAGGGGAATACTTAGGGGAGGAGAAGAACACCGGGTATCTTTATATGCGGATGATCTGCTACTATATGTGGCGGATCCAGCGGAGGGGATGCCAGAAATAATGCGGATACTTGGGGAGTTTGGGGATTTTTCAGGGTATAAATTGAATATGGGGAAGAGTGAGCTGTTGGTGGTGCATCCAGGGGAGCAGAGTAGAGAAATAGAAGACCCACCGTTGAGGAAGGTAACAAGAGACTTTCGTTACCTGGGGATCCAGATAGCTAAGAATTGGGGCACATTGCACAGGCTAAATTTGACGCGGTTGGTGGAACAGATGGAGGAAGATTTCAAGAGATGGGATATGGTAGCATTGTCAATGGCAGGGAGGGTGCAGGCGGTTAAGATGGTGGTCCTCCCAAGATTCCTCTTTGTGTTTCAGTGCATCCCGGTGGTGATCACGAAGGCTTTTTTCAAAAGGATAGAAAAGAGTATTATGGGTTTTGTTTGGGCCGGGAAGACTCCGAGAGTGAGGAAGGGATTCTTACAGCGTAGCAGGGATAGGGGGGGGCTGGCACTACCGAGCCTAAGTGAGTATTATTGGGCCGCTAATATTTCAATGGTGAGTAAGTGGATGGGAGAGGAGGAAGGAGCGGCGTGGAAGAGATTAGAGAGGGCGTCCTGTAGGGGGACCAGCCTGCAGGCTATGGTGACAGCCCCATTGCCGTTCTCACCAAGGAACTATACCACGAGTCCGGTGGTGGTAGCTACACTGAAGATTTGGGGACAGTGGAGACGACATAGGGGAAAGACCGGAGCATTGGGGGGGTCCCCGATAAGAAACAACCATAGGTTTGCCCCGGGGGGAATGGATGGGGGATATGGAATGTGGCAAAGAGCAGGAATAACGCAATTGAAAGATCTATTTGTGGATGGGAAGTTTGCAAGTCTGGGAGCGCTGACTGAGAAATATGGGTTGCCCCAAGGGAATGCATTTAGGTACATGCAATTGAGGGCTTTTGCGAGGCAACAGGTGAGGGAATTCCCGCAGCTCCCGACACAAGAGGTGCAGGACAGAGTCATCTCAAAGAAATGGGTGGGGGATGGTAAGGTGTCGGATATATATAGGGAAATGAGGGATGAAGGGGAGACTATGGTGGACGAACTAAAAGGGAAATGGGAAGAAGAGCTAGGGGAGGAGATTGAGGAGGGGCTGTGGGCAGATGCCCTAAACAGGGTAAACTCGTCGTCCTCGTGCGCCAGGCTAAGCCTGATTCAGATTAAAGCACATATGACTGGAACACGGCTCAGTAAATTTTTTGGGGTGGAGGATAGGTGTGCGAGGTGCTCGAGAAGCCCAGCGAATCATACCCATATGTTTTGGTCATGCCCGGCACTACAGGGGTTTTGGATGGGGGTGACAAAGGTGCTTTCGAAAGTAGTAGGAGTCCGGGTCGAACCAAGCTGGGGGTTGGCTATATTTGGGGTTGCACAAGAGCCGGGAGTGCAGGAGGCGAGAGAGGCCGATGTTTTGGCCTTTGCGTCCCTAGTAGCCCGGCGCAGGATATTGCTAATGTGGAAAGAAGCCAAGCCCCCGGGGATGGAGACCTGGATAAATGATATGGCGGGGTTCATAAAGTTAGAGCGGATTAAGTTCGTCCTAAGGGGGTCGGCTCAAGGGTTCACCAGGCGGTGGCAACCGTTCGTCGAATATCTTGCGGAAAGATAGATGGGGGAAAAAAGAAGGCAGCAGCAGCAGCCCAGGACTTGGGGGGGGGGGGGGGGGAGGGGGGGGGGGGGGGGGGGAGGGATGGGGGGGGGGGGAGGGATGGGGGGGGGGGGGAGGGATGGGGGGGGGGGGAGGGATGGGGGGGGGGAGGGATGGGGGGGGGGGAGGGAGGGATGGGGGGGGAGGGATGGGGGGGGAGGGGGAGGGAGGGATGGGGGGGGGGGGAGGGATGGGGGGGGAGGGATGGGGGGGGGGGAGGGGGAGGGATGGGGGGGGGGGAGGGAGGGATGGGGGGGGGGGGAGGGAGGGATGGGGGGGGGAGGGATGGGGGGGGGGAGGGAGGGATGGGGGGGGGGGAGGGAGGGATGGGGGGGGGGAGGGATGGGGGGGGGGGAGGAGGGATGGGGGGGGGGAGGGAGAGGGATGGGGGGGGGGAGGGAGAGGGATGGGGGGGGGGGAGGGAGAGGGATGGGGGGGGGGAGGGAGAGGGATGGGGGGGGGGGAGGGAGAGGGATGGGGGGGGGGGAGGGAGAGGGATGGGGGGGGGGAGGGAGAGGGATGGGGGGGGGGAGGGAGAGGGATGGGGGGGGGGGAGGGAGAGGGATGGGGGGGGGGGAGGGAGAGGGATGGGGGGGGGGGAGGGAGAGGGATGGGGGGGGGGGAGGGAGAGGGATGGGGGGGGGGGAGGGAGAGGGATGGGGGGGGGGGAGGGAGAGGGATGGGGGGGGAGGGATGGGGGGGGGGGAGGGAGGGATGGGGGGGGGAGGGATGGATGGGGGGGGGGGGGGGGATGGGGGGGGGGGGGGGATGGGGGGGGGGGGGGATGGGGGGGGGGAGGGATGGATGGGGGGGGGGGGAGGGATGGGGGGGGGGGAGGGATGGGAGGGATGGGGTGGGGGATGGGAGGGATGGGGTGGGGGGGGGAGGGATGGGGGGGGGGAGGGATGGGGGGGGGGTATAGCCTGTGACAAGGCAGTTGCCAATTAGGGCTAGTTTTCATTTTTGTTATTTAATATTTATTTATTTGCTGTTTTTTGTTTATATAAAAAAAAAAGGTCATTATTATCTGTATTGTTATAATGTTGTTTAAAGGATGCACAATGTACTGTGTTGGTTGACCAAAAATTTTCAATAAAATATTTATTAAAAAAAAAGGAGTGACTAGTGAACAGTGTTAAGAGATATAGTTTAGTGAGCAGGTGTAGTTAAACAATATATATACTTAATCTTATTTATCTGATCTTCAGTTACAGTTGTAGAAGAGTGAACAAATTCATAGTTCTTTATAATCGTTACTCAATAAACAGTATTTGCTTATTTTGAAGACTTTGAGTGTGACTGAACATCAACCATCTGACCATTCTGGAAAAGGGCAAATGAGTAACAAGATATTACCATACATCATATAACACAAGTAGTTAGAAGGAATATGTTAAAAGAAACAAGTGAAAATTGAAGTGGATGGTGTCACACTGGAACAAGTAGATTGGTTTGTCTGTTTAGAACACATGATGAGATAACATGTGATGTGGAAGTTAGGAGAGTGAGACTAAAGTAATCTTGTGAAGATTAAGGATGTGTTGACAATGAGAAAACTCAAGCTTGTAACCAGGAAAAAGCCTCAAGGTGCTACCTTGTATCCACTTGCCTGTATGCCTCCGAAACCTGGGCACTATGTGGAAGAAAATAGAGGTCTTTAAAATGTGGATGCTGAGACATAAGCTGGAAATTGCATGAGCAAAAATAACATCCAGAAAAGAAAATGACAGTATTTCAGCTATTTGATCAGAGCTGAAAAGCTACAGAGATCGCTTATGGAGGGCAGTAGAAAAAGGGAGTTGATCTCAGGCCAAGTTGAATGATGGATGTCAGAGTGGCTGTAGACAAGCTTACAGCATATGTGAGGCAGACAGACAAGCATGGCATACCCTGACAGCAAATTTACTGGCATAAGTAGATCCAGTTGGTCATTGGAATTCAAATATCCTCTTTCAACATTATTGTTCACCTATGGGGATTATAACACTAAACCCCAAATTCCCACATCTTGTAAATGGCTTGTATCTCCCAACTACTTGTGCAGGTATAACTGCTTAACTTGATTTTTTTTTTTTTGCTTTGTCACTGCATTGAGAAAGTTTGCCATTAAATATTCTCATTCTGTAATTTCTCACTTTTCTGTATTAAGCTGAGCATTCCACTTATTTCTGCATTCACTTTTGCCTATTTTATGCCTTTGTTTGCTGCTGGACTCCGTTAGGCATTGAGATCCATCCCTTCACGTCCTGGCACCTCAAGGACCCATACTTGCCAATCTGAAAAAAACATTTATAATTTCCTTTGCAATCTACCTTTCACCCATTCCTTGAATAAATTTAGAAAATCAACTCAAAGGTTGCTGATGCTTATGCATCAGTTCTGAAATAAACACATTATAAGCCATTTACAAACACTCCAGCTACAATTGTATATCCTTTGATTCACTATTGGCTATTGTATATTTTTTCCTTTGTTTTTTCATGGGATGTGGGGTTTGATTGTGTCCCTAATTGCCGTTGAACTGAGTGGCTTTACTAGGCCATTTCAGAGAGCTGTTACTGTGGGTCACACAGGCCTGACCAGGTAAGGATGGCAGATTTTCTTCCCCAAAAGATATTAGTGAACCAGATGGTAGTTTTATGGTCACCATTACGAGACTAGATTTTCAAATCAAGATTTATTCATTTGAATTTAAATTCCATCAACTGCCATTGTGGGATTTGAACCAATGTATAGAACTTTAGCCTGGATCCATGGCTCACTAGTCTGGTGACGTTACCACCTACTCCAGCATTTCCCCTGCTGTTTCTGCAGTTGTCAATGTGCTCATCCACCTCTGATGCCTTTACCACCTCTGAAACATTTGCTGTCTCCCACCCTGGTTATTCCCACTAATGAGGCTTACAGATTTTCCCGCTCAAGCCTAAGGGGTGCAAACTTGAGCATACTGTACATAATTGTAAGTTAGGTAGTTAGGTGTTAGGTGGATTGGCCATGCTAAATTACCCGTAGTGCCCATAAGGGTTGGGAGGGGTTATTGGGTTGCGGGGATAAGGTGGAAGTGAGGGATTAATGTGGGTCGGTGCAGACTCGATGGGCCGAATGGCCTCCTTCTGCACTGTATGTTCTATGTAATTGGCTTCAGCCTCCGTGCCAAATCTGTCTAAACCATATCGAGCATTATCTGAGCTCACTCTCATTCTGGAAAGCAAAACCGTAGCTTTTTTTCTCCAACTGCCCCTTTTTTAAAGTGTTTTTATTGGGTTTTCACATCTTTTTCACAATTCATAAGTTACATATTACAAAACCGCGCCAAAAAAAAGGAAAACAAAAAAGACACTGAAATCAGCACATATACCCTCCCGCTGTGGCCATGGGCCCCCTTTAGTCTGCATAAATCTGTTACAATCCCCAGTATGGCCAGAGCATATATTTACAATTGCCTTCTTGAACCCTTGCTCACAATCCCCTTATGGCCCAACAAGTGCAAGACGCTCATGGACTGCTATTTCATTAAAATTAAGGTTTACTTTCTTACTTTTGTGAGGGATGAGGTTTGATTAAATCATTAGAATGGGCCACAGGATGTGGAGATAACATTATGAGAGATACGGTTTGATTAAATCATTCGAAGGGGCCATTGTGAGGGATGAGGTTTGATTAAATCATTAGAATGGGCCACAGGATGTGGAGATAACAGGATGTGGCGAGCAACTAACGTTAACGTGAACATGCAATGTAACAGATGGTAGGCGTACCGGAAAGAATGTGAACCTCGACAACCTGAACCGATCAGGCAAGAGGGGAGGGGACTGGGGCGACGGGATTAGGATAAAAGGGTTAGAACAATTGCCGTAGAGTGTGCTTCTCTAGTGGAGGCACCCGACTCTGCAGACTCGAAACTAATAAAGGAACTTGCTTCTACGACTTTGTCCTTGGTGTCAGTGATTGTGAGCACATCCACATCTCACACTTTCTAATTGTAAAATAGAAAAGCTTAAGAATTTGGATCTAGACCTGCCTCATTAATGCCTTCTGAAATATTGGCAAAGGTAATTTGCATCTTCAGTAAAGCTCGGGTGAAGGCATTGTACTTGCCGAAAGACGTAGGTTAGAGCAGTGATTTTCAAAGTGGGGATCGCGACCCGCGGATGGGTCGCCAGATGGAGTAGAATGGGTCACCAAAATAATCCCCAAATATCGCCTGACCATGTTTCCCATTTTCTCTCAGTAAATTCTCACTGCATTACAGTGTATGACCGCGCGAGGCTGATGTTGAAGCCGGTTCCGTGGACTTCCTTGTCTCTGGTCCAGTGTGTTGGGCAGTTTGCAGTCAGAGACCTGTAAAATTCTCTTTGGGTGGCATATCATGCTACTGTGTTCAGCGTCAGGATCTATTATTTCTTGAGTTCAGTGTGGTATTATTTCTTGAGTTCAGTGCGTCATTAACACGCCCATTGCGTCTTTTCTCATTCTCTCAGTTAAGCTCGACATACAACAGCCTTCAGATCCACAAGCCCCTATATCCACTCCACAGCAGGGCTCTTGTCCTTCAAGGACGCTTCTTCTTCTCATCATGTTCCCCCCTGCTATCCACCCCCAATTCCCAGGTACTTGTCTCCAAGCATCCGTCTCTGCCGTGTAGCTACATGGACTCCCATCAGCTGAATCAGTTCCTCTACAGCAAGGACTTTTTCATCTACCTTTATCGGGGCTTGAATTGTTCGCCAAAGATGGCATTAGCTGGCAACTAAACTATACTCATGTAAACAGGAGCCGGTAAAATGTTGCAGGTGTACGGAATGTGTCTGCACGTTTTGCATATTGGTCAGCTGAGCTGTGCCCAGCATTGTTTTTTTTAAGCATGTTTTCAGTCTGTTACATAATTACCTGGGAAACGGTACTGTCAGGCATCCAGTGACATTCTGTCTGACTGTTTTTCAACAGTTAGGGCTCGTGTTTCTGAAGTTGAGGTTTTGAGTTTAATTTCCTAAATGAGGTCGTGTTGGATTTTGAACGCGTGAACATTACGTTGTTAAAACTGTGCAATACAAAGGCTGTTAATCTTTTCAGCGCTTGCACGAAATTTTCCAAATGCTAACAATGGGTGTGAAGAATCAAAATAATCAAATAATCCTGAATTACACCCTTTAGCAATGTGTCAGGGTGGAGCTGTCTTTTAAGGTGAAATAACAGCTCAATTTATAAATTTACATTCAATAATACAGAAGTGCCAACAATGAGTGTGACTTTTTCAAAGTAATTGTGGAGAATCTTTTGTGAATGTTGTGTGGGTCGTGGTAGTCGGCCATTCTGTAAACGTGGGTCGCTCGGGAAAAAGTTTGCAAAACACTGGGTTAGAGGCCGCGGTGATTTTCATGGCCGGACCCTGTTAATGTTGAATGGGCAAATTCAGTGCTACACTGTGATAACCGAAGACAGAACGTGCACGTATTTGCTTAACATAATTAAAAATGAAATTAATTTGCAATCATTTTTTGAGAAACTGTACGGAAATTTAAGTTTTAATCTTTGAAACCTTTGCATCTTTTTAGAAAGTGAACTTTTTTTGTTTTGCTTGGCACATAAATGGTTATCTCTGGAAAGGGAATTAATAAGACCTTTTAATATTTTCATTTTCAACTAGCTCACAAATGGGAGATGGATGCACAAGAGTCCAAATTTGGAGAAATGCAGAGTTCTTGGGAGGGCTGGGTGTGAGTACAGGGATACAATTAATTTGGATTGGATTGGATTGGATTTGTTTATTGTCAAGTGTACCGAGGTACAGTGAAAAGTATTTTTCCGCGAGCAGCTCAACAGATCATTAAGTACATGGGAAGAAAAGGGAATAAAAGAAAATACATAATAGGGCAACACAAGGTATACAATGTAACTACATAAGCACTGGCATCGGATGAATCATACAGGGTGGTGTTAAGGAGCTGTTTTTGAGTCTGTTCGTGTGTGTTCTCAGACTTCTGTATCTCTTGCCCGATGAAAGAAGTTGGAAGAGTGAGTAAACTGGGTGGGAGGGGTCTTTGATTATGCTGCCTGTTTTCCCTAGGCAGCGGGAGGTGTAAATGGAGTCAATGGATGGGGGGCAGGTCCGTGTGATGGACTGGGCGGTGTTCACGACTCTCTGAAGTTTCTTGCGGTCCTGGGCCAAGCAGTTGCCATACCAGGCTGTGTGCAGCCAGATAGGATGCTTTCTATGGTGCATCTGTAAAAGTTGGTAAGGGTTAATGTGGACATGCCGAATTTCCTTAGTTTCCTGAGGAAGTATAGGGGCTGTTGTGCTTTCTTGGTGGTAGCATCGGCGTGGGTGGACCAGGACAGAGTTTTGGAGATGTGCACTCCTAGGAATTTGAAACTGCTAACCATCTCCAATTTCAACACTGGATGGGAATTTTTAAAATTGAGATATTGAATTGGGAACCAATGTCGGTCAGCAAGTATAAAGATGACCAGTGAGAGGGATTGGGTGTGGGTTAGGATACATACAGAGTATTGGTTGAGCTCAGGTTTATGGGGGTAGAAGATAGAGAACAGGCCTGGAGAACATTGATATCGTCCTAGAAGTGAAATAATCAGCCCTGTCCTGTGGCTCTCGTATAGGTTATAACAATGCTCCATTGTCGGATATTTTTAGGCTGTTTTATTGGTCCCTCTAGGAATCCAAAGCTAAGGGGAGTAGGTAGGAAATGGAGTTGAAGCCACACACCAGCCATGATCATATAGAATGGCCAAGCAAGCACATCAGGCCGTATAGTCTGCTCCTGCTCCTATATTCTTCAGTCATTATCATTTGTGATATTGTTTAATTCCATGAAGTTGCTGCCAATATCCTCCTGAATGGTGGAAATACTAGGAAAGCAGCATTGATGAGTTGCTACAGTACAAGCTATAGTTAGGACATAATGAAACCACAGTAGGCAAGAAGTGGAGGAGGGATATTCAGGGTAGTAGGCGATGATCAAAAACATCTTGGGCGCGATTCTCCACTCCCACGCCGGTTGGGAGAATCACCTGGGCCGCCAAAATTTCCGGGGACGCCGGTCCGACGCCCTCCCGCGATTCTCCCGAGTGGCGGGAACGGTCCGGTCGAGTTTCGCAGGCCGGAGAATCGCCGGAGATACCCAAAATGGCGATTCTCCGGCACCCCACCGATTCTGAGGCCCGGATGGGCCGAGTGGCCAGGCCAAAACGGCGGGTTCCCCCCAGCGCCGTCCACACCTGGTCGCTGCAGTCGTGGGCGGTGCGTGAACGCTGGGGGGGCGAGGGGGGATCCTGCACCTGGCTTCACCTTGAATGTGGCATGGCCCGCGATCGGTGCCCACCGATCGTCGGGCCATCCTCTCTGAAGGAGGACCTCCTTCCTTCCGCGGCCCCGCAAGATCCGTCCCCCATCTTCTTGCGGGGTGGATTTGGACAGGACGGCAACCACGCATGCGCGGTTGGTCGTTGGCCAACCTGCGCATGCGCGGATGACGTCCGCTATGCGGCGCCGGCCACGTCATCTATTCGGCGCCGCTTTTACGCGGGCGACAAGGCCTGGCGCGGGTAGATGACGCGGCCCCGATACTGGCCCATTGTCAGGGCCTGAATCGGTCGGGACCGGGGCCGTTCCGCGCCGTTGTGAACCTCAACGCCGTTTACGACAGCGCGGCCAATTCGGCGTGGGGGTGGAGAATCCCGCCCCTTGTATTTGCATACTGCCTTTCATGACCAAAAGCTCCAAACTACTTGGCAGCCAATGAAATAATTTTGAAGTACGGTCTCACTAACAATGTGATAATGACTAGATCATCTGTTTTGAGATGTGAAGTGACTGATAAACACTGAAGTGAGGGATAAACACAGGTCCAGAAATTGGGGGTAACTCTTCTTACCTTCCTCTAAATAGCACATGGGATTTCTTTCTGTCCACCTGAGAGGATGGGGGCAGGCAGCACTTTTGTTTAATACCTCATCTAAAAGATGGCACCTCTGACAATGCATCAGGTTCTCTTCCGACCTGCAGACAAAAGTGCCATCAACTGAGCCGCGTGTGTTGGTATTGAGTTTCATTTCCAGATATCAGAGTCACTGAGGATGATACTCGAGGGCAGAGCAAGTTACGACTCCAGTCTAAAGTAAGGGAACACATCTAAAGTAGGGGATACATCTGCCTCATCGTTTTGGTTTACTGATATCATGGGCGAAATTCTCCCCCAACGGCGCGATGTCCGCCGACTGGCGCCAATCAGACGGGCATCGCGCCGGCCCAAAGGTGCGGAATGCTCCGCATCTTTGGCGGCCTAGCCCCAACAATGAGGGGCTAGGCCGACGCCGGAGGGATTTCCGCCCCGCCAGCTGGCGGAAATGGCGTTTGTTGCCCCGCCAGCTGGCGCGGAAATGCGGCGCATGCGCGGGAGCATCAGTGGCCACTGTCAGTTTCCCGGCGCATGCGCGGGAGCGTCAGCGGCCGCTGTCAGTTTTCCGCGCATGCGCAGTGGGGAGAGTCTCTTCCGCCTCCGCCATGGTGGAGGCCATGGCGGAGGCGGAAGGGAAAGAGTGCCCCCCACGGCACAGGCCCGCCCGCGGATCGGTGGGCCCCGATCGCGGGCCAGGCCACCCTGGGGGCACCCGCCGGGGTCAGATCGCCCCGCGCCCCCCCCCCCCAGGACCCCGGAGCCCGCCCACGCCGCCTGGTCCTGCCGGTAAATACCAGGTTTGATTTACGCCGGCGAGACAGGCAATTTCTGGGCGGGACTTCGGCCCATCCGGGCCGGAGAATCCAGCGGGGGGTCCCGCCAACCGGCGCGGCCCGATTCCCGCCCCCGCCCAATCTCCGGTACCGGAGTCTTCGGCGGGGGCAGGATTCACGGCGGCCAACGGCCATTCTCCGACCCGGCGGGGGGTCGGAGAATGACGCCCCATAAGTCACCAGCACTTGAGAGAACAGGCTGGTATTTGCTTAAGTGACCAATTCAGGCACATCGACAAATATGGCCCTGAGAATAGAGTGGGCCACCTCTTTGGACTGCAGTTATGATGAGTGGCTTACCAGGCCATTACAGAGGGCATGCAAGAACCAATCTCAAGAACTATCCAGTTGGAACCCGAGAATCTTCCTGCAATAGTTTCTCTAATCAATTGTTCTCCATTACCACTGGAAAGCCCCAGTTGATCTACCCCTCCTAATTCTCATTAAATATTGCCCTTTAAACACTGTGCCATGTTTCACATGCATGCTCACAACTTCCAGCTCAACCTCACCACCGCTTTCAGGAAAATTGATTGGGGCTCTCATCAACATTATTGAGCGAGTAGAGTGGACACCCCACCCAGTACTCGTGTTGTCAAACTGCTTATCTAGATCATAGAATCATAGAATTTACAGTGCAGAAGGAGGCCATTTAGCCCATTGGGTCTGCACCGGCCCTTGGAAAGAGCACCCCACCCAAACCCACACCTCCACCCTATCCCTGCCTAATCTTTTCTGGACACTAAGGGTAATATAGCACAGTCAATCCACCTAACCTGCACATCTTTGGCTGTGGGAGGAAACCGGAGCACTCGTAGGAACCCACGCAGGCACGAGAAAAACGTGCAGACTCCGCACAGACAGTGACCCAAGCCGGGAATCAAACCTGGGACGCTGAAGCTGTGAAGCAACTGCGCTAGCCACTGTGCCACCATGCAGTTTCCTCCAATTAAATATCGAGAAGACCTAAGCTCTTGGCTTTGACCCCTGCTATAAATGTAGTTCAATTGACACCAATTCCATTCACTGCTACTTAGCCACCATCTGAAACTGAACTAGACTGTACCCTACTTCGCTATTTTAATTGACCGTGGCCCTACAGCCTCTCCATTATAAGGGCTACGTACTTCCATCATGTAACATCGTCTTTGATTCAGCTTCTCTATGCTTTTTCACATCTTATGACTATTTCTGCGGTATCCATAATGCAGCGTCCCAACGGAAACTGCTCGCTGAGCCTCAAAAAGGGCCATAGAGGTAGCTCATGGGAATGTGCAGAGCAGGGCATGCAAGTGTTGCAGGGAATGAAGGTCCTCAGTCTGACCATGCCTCCTCTCGGAGAGTTGCACCCTCCAATCAGGCGATCCCAGGCCCAGAATGGATACCCGCTGAGATTTGGACCGTCCACCCCAGGGGCTGGATGGGACTCTGCCCCCAATCCAGATGAGACAGGCCCCAAACTCACAATGTAAATACATGTGCATAGATATTGGATGAAGCATACGGAGTATAGTGCTACATCAGTAGACAATATGCATAGAGAGATCAGTTCAGTACATAAGACTGTCATTCAGGAGTCACGTACAGTGGGGAAGAAGCTGTTTTTGAACCTGTTCGTGCATGTTCTCAGACTTCTGTATCTCCTGCCCGTGGAAGAGGTTGGAAGAGAGAATAATCTGGGTGGGAGAGGCCTTTGATTATGCTGCCCACTTTACCAAGGCAGCGGGAGCTGTAGACAGAGCCAATGAATGGGAGGCAGGTTTGTGTGATGGACTGTGCTGTGTTCACGACTCTTGTAGTTTCTTATCGTCTTGGGCCGCACAGTTGCCGCGCAGCTGTGATGCAGCCACATAGAATGCTTTCTATGGTGCACCTGTAAAAATTGGTAAGAGTCAATGTGAATATACTGAATTTCCTTAGATGGCTGAGGTAAAGGCGCTGTTGTGCTTTCTTGGTCGCAGCATCGACTTGGGTAGACTAGGACAGATTGTTACTGATGTGTACACCTAGGAATTTGAAGCTGTCAACCATCTCTATCTCGGCCCCATTGATGCAGACAGGGGTGCGTACGACACTTCACTTTCTGAAGTCGTAGACCAGCTCCTTCATTTTGCTGACATTGACTGAGAGATTGTTGTTGTTACCCATGCCACCAGGTTCTCTCTCTCCCTCCTGTGCTGTGACTCATCATTGTTTGAGATCCAACCCACTACAGTCGTGTTCAGCAAACTATATGTCCCCTTTATTCTATTCATGTCTGTTAATCAATCCTCTGACTATGCTAATATATTACCCATAAATCCAAGAACCTGTCTTTTGTGTTTACCTTTTCTGTAGCACCTTACTGAATGCCTTTTGGAATCAACTGGTTACCCTTTATCTATTATTTACTTCCTGAAGTAAATCATTTCAATTTCATTAAACACCATTTCTCTTATGTAATATAATGTTGACTTTGTCTGATCATACTCTGGTTTTCCTTTTTTTAAAATAAAATTTGAGTACCCAATTCTTTGTTTTTTCAATTTAGATTGCCCAATTCACTTACCCTGCACATCTTTGGGTTGTGGGGGTGAGGCCCACGCAGACTCAGGGAGAAACTCCACACAGACAGTGACTTGGGGCCGGGATCGAATCCGGGTCCTCAGCGCCATGAGGCAGTAGTGCTAACCACTGTGCCACCGCGTCGCCCCTGGTTTTCCAAGTGCATTGTTAAGACTTCTTTAATTTGTGCCAGAACTTTACTGACAACTGATGTCATGCAAATTAGCTAGCAGTTTCCTGTTTTCTCTCTCCCTCTTTTCTTGAATAAAAGTCTCACATTCTCACTAATATATAATCTGCTGGAACTGTTCTAGAATTTAAGAAATTTTAGAAAATTCAAGCCAGTGTATCCACCAACTCTGCAGCTCCCTCTTTTAGAATCCTAGAAGGTAGGCCACCGGTTTCTGGTGATTTGTTGGATTTCAGTTCCTTACGTTTCTCCAGTACTTTAATTTCCTCATTCTTTCGCCAAGACATATTACCCTTTATTTTGAGTATATAACTTGTGCCTTCTACTGTGAAGACAAACTCAAAATATTTGATCACTGTCTCTGCCATTTCCTCATTCTCCATTATACTTTTTCCTGACTCTGCTCCTTGGGAAGCAATGTTTGTTTTAGTGAGTTTTTTTTTATATACTTGTAAAAACTCTTGCGATATTTCTCTATTCCTGGCTAATTTCCTCTCAATCTATTTTTTTCCCAATCAACTTTTGATGAGCCATTGGTTTCTAAAACATCCTGATAGAGTATTGATTTATTCCTAGTTTTAGGTGCTAATTGAATGCATGTAACAGAGAGGTAAAAATTATTAGCACTGTCTTGACTGTGAAAATCCAGTCATTGTTTCACTAATGAATTAGACTGTGGGAATCCAGACAATAATGTTTCACATGATGGAATTCCAGTGTATTCAGCAAAAAGAATGTATCAACTAATCAGTTACAGCAAGGTCTCTGAGCCGAGCTGTCGTATGAGAAACATACCCGGTAATTTTCCTAAGACTGCGCATGCAGATTCTGAGCTAGTTTTGATAGGCACCAGTCAATCTTAAGTAATGTCCAATGTTTGATTAATAAATCATCCTCTAAATAACTGACATCCATTTGAGCAAACCAGGAGGTCTCAGCTGGAATTAGAAACCAATGAGAGTAAATGAGGGATTAAATCAGAGATGAGAGTTCCCTTAAAAGTAGGACCTCATGGTCAAAGTCTTGTTCCCGAATAATCTATCTGTTTGCTTGTGTTTAAAGTGATTTCTTTATGTGTTTTGTTTTATGCTTTTTTTGCCATGAGTTCGACCCTTTTATGTATCGTTTTATATTTCATTTCTAAAGTTTTGATTCAGTTCTTACTTAACTAAGTGTATTATAGTGAGAGATGGGATACACTGCACTTGACGTTGGCGGGGAGGGTCCAAGTGGTGAAAATAAATATTCTGCTGAGGCTCTTGTTTATTTTTCAGGCTCTCACAATCTTTATAGCAAAGGCCTTTTTTCGGAAATTGTACACTATCGTTTTGAAGGTCAGGAGGACCTGCCGTAGAGGCAGCAGGATTTTTTTCCCTTGATCACCTCCCCCCCCCCTCCCCCCAGGTTACAAACAGCTCCTCTTATGTGTGACCATTATCTTTATGGAGGCAAAGTGTATATCTTTATGGAGGCAATGTGGAGCAGGAGGCAAAGTGGAGCAGGGTGTATGTGCAACCAACATTAGCCAGAAATAAGGAGAACTTGACTGAAATCTACATAAGTACATGGAATATGTTTTTACAAAGTAGATTAAATGGAGATTCTCATAGATGTAGATATGGGGCTGGTTTAGCACAGGGCTAAATTGCTGGCTTTGAAAGCAGGCCAAGGCAGGCCAGCAGCATGGTTCAATTCCCGTACCAGCAGCCCCGAAAAGGCGCTGGAATGTGGCGACTAGGGGCTTTTCACAGTAACTTCATTTGAAGCCTACTTGTGACAAGTGATTTTCATTTCATTTTCATAATGATTAAATAGGAATCACTGAGACAATCCTCCGCTGTTTGGAAACATACCTAGCACAAGGGATGGTGGTTGTGGTTGTTAGAGGTCAACCATCTCAGTCCCAGGACATCACTACAGGAGTTCCTCGGGGTAGTGTCCTAGACCCATTCATCTTCAGCTGCTTCATCAATGACTTTCCCTCCATCATAAAGTCAGAAGTGGGGATGTTCGCTGATGATTGCACAATGTTCAGCACCATTTGCAACTCCTCAGATACTAAAACAGTTTGTGGCCATATGCAACAAGATCTAGACAACATTCAGACTTGGCCTGATAAGTGGCAAGTAACATTCATGACACATAAGTGTCAGGCGATGATCATCTCAACAAGAGAAAATCCAACCATCTCACCTTGACATTCAATAACATTACCATCACTGAATTCCCCGCTATCCTGGGGGTTACCATTGACCAGAAACTGAACTGGATCAGCCATGTGAATACTGTGGCTACAGGAGCAGGTCAGAGGCTGGAGATTCTGCAGAGAGTAACTCACATCCTGAATACCCAAAACCTGTCCACCCATCTACAAGGCACAAGTCAGGAGTGCAATGGAAACTCTCCATCTGCCTAGATGAGTGCAACTCCAACAGTACTCGAGAAGCTCAACACGATCCAGGACAAAGCAGCCCACTTGATTGGCACCCCAACCACCATCTTCAACATCTACTCTCTCCACCACTAATGCACAGTGGCAGCAGTGTCTGCCATCTACAAGATGCATTGCAGCCATTCACTGAGGCTCCTTCATAAGCACCTTCCAAATCGATGACCTCTACCACCTAGAAGAACAACAGCAGCAGATTCATGGGAACACCACCATTTGCAAGTTCCCATCCAAGCTGCACATCATCCTGACTTGGATCCACATCGCCATTCCTTCACTGCGACTGGGTCAAAATTCTGGAACTCACTCCCTAACAGCACTGTGAGTGTACCTACATGGACCATAGTGGCTCAAGAAGGTGGCTCACCATCACCTTCTCAAGGGCAAGTAGGGTTGGGCAAGAAATGTTACCCTAGCCAGCAATGCACACATCCTATGAAATAATTTTTTTTTAAATCCTTTTTTTTATCACGTCCAGGGTCATGTTAATAAATGTTAAAATTGGATCACATTGTAGTATAGTTGGCGAAGTGCTGTGCTCGACTGTGCCAATTTCTCATAACAAAGAAACTAAAGGAGGATTTGCAATCTATATAGTTGGTTTTAAAAATGTATACTAAAAAATAGAAATTATTGCATAGTAGCAGGAATCTGATCGGTGTGTTTAGTTATGGTCGGCATATAAGTGAATTCCCATGTATATCAATCACACGATAAAAACATTCAAAATTGAAAAGTATGTAAATATTAAATTAAACATGGTAAACTTGCAAATCAATTTATGGGGACTATTAAAATTAGCCATGGATTGGGACATTGCAATGCATGTGAGTGACATGGTTGATGAAAAGCAACAAAAGAATAGAAGGTAAATTGAACTGCAATGCGAGGAGCTGGCATTCTTGAACAAATTGTTTACTCAAAATCTTAAGAATGAACTGCCTACAAATCAGCCATAATATCCTGTTTCCCGAGTCTTCTACAGTTTAGAGATTACAAATCGTTCATTTTGGATGAACAGATAATCATCTCAAAATACTTGCAACATCTGGTACCAGAGTTGTAGTTTTGTCAATATTGTTAGTAAGCTTGTGCTTGGAACATGGGCCTAGGTCCACATGTTGATGTGTTAAATCATTGCACCAATGCAATTTGTCATAATTTGTTTAACGTCTCAGTAAACATATTTAAATACTGACTGTGTTTTTCCACACTCCCTGCAATGGGCCACATTTATCCCATCTTTGTAGAGCCGAATTTTTTAAAAAGAAAAAAAAAATGCTTTTGATATTCCACAGGGCCTATGTGTGGTTTACTCCCTGAATAATATTGCAGTTAATTTCCTTGTTTCAACAACATAGGTCGTCCCAAACCCGCAATCGGTCTCTTTAGGGCTGCACGGTAGCACAGTGGGTAGCAATGTTGCTTCACAGTGCCAGGATCCCTGGTTCGATTCCTGCCTTGGGTCACTGTCTGGGCGGAGTCTGCACGTTCTCCCAGTGTCTGCGTGGGTTTCCTCCGGGTGCTCCGGTTTCCTCCCACAAGACCCGAAAAACATGCTGTTGGGTAATTTGGACATTCTGAATTCTACCTGTGTACCTGAACAGGCGATGAGGGGCTTTGCACAGTAACTTCATTGCAGTGTTAATGTAAGCCGCCTTGTGACAATAAAGATTATTATTATTACAGCTGCAGTAGCTCCCAAATATTGACTAGTGTTTTAAACCCAGCTCGTCAGTACGGTAGCAGTGGTTTACACTGTGGCTACACTGCGCCAGGGTCCCAGTTTCGATTCCCAGCTGGATCACTGTCTGTGTGGAGTCTGCACGTTCTCCCGTGACTGTGTGGGTTTCCTCCTGGTGCTCCGGTTTCCTCCCAAAAGATATGCTGTTAGGTAATTTGGACATTCTGAATTCCCCCTCTGTGTACCCGAACAGGCGCCAGAATGTGGTGGTTAGGGGCTTTTCATAGTAACCTCGTTGCAATGTAAGCCTACTTGTGACAATAAAGATGAGAATAAAAGAAAATCTTTGGGTAATTGCACGTAATACTGCAGTTGTGCGCAGCAAGCAGTACTCATTGCACAACTGCTCAAGCAAGAAGATTCCCACTTTCGAGTTCAATCAGATGCAGGCTTTCGAAATTCTCTTTTAATTTCCAGCAGCTTTTGCGGCACCCACCCAGTGAAAATAATCGAAGTGAGAGGAGCAAACTGGAAAATGGGAGCATTCTCCTTGGCTAGCGGGATCGCAGAGACCAGCAGCCGTAATATCCCGGAAAACATTCTATTCAATTTCTAGCTAATGTGGGGAGGGGAGGGAGCCGGTGGGAATACAAGACTGAGCAAAGCCGCCCAGCTTGGTGAGAGGCTGCGGATAGGGCGGTGCACTCTGGAAGATGTAGTTCATTCCGCGGCGAGGCACTGTTGTGGGCGGGAGGCGGACTACCACTCCCAGCGGGCACCACGCCTCCGGCATTACCTCACCCGCCGCAGTGTCACGTGACGCGGCAGGCTGGCCAGCCTCAGTTGGGTGGCTGGGTCGCTGTGATCGGTCGGCGTGGAGAAGCAGCTGGTCTCGGGTGGGCTGTGGCGCATCGGCAGGCGCTCACCATGTCCGAAGGAGGTGGGGAGGACAGCACGACCGGCCTGGAGGTGACCGTTCAAAATGTGGCCGACGTGTCGCTCCTGCAGAAGCACATCCGCAAGCTGGTGCCGCTGCTGCTGGAAGATGGCGGCGAGGCGCCGGCCGCCCTGGAGACGGCCTTCGAGGAGAAGAGCGCGGTGGAGCAGATGAAGAAATTCCTCTCCGACCCTCAGATGCACACGGTGTTGGTGGAGCGGACCACCCTGAAAGGTGAGTCGACGTCGCGCCCCGCTGTGCATCGCTCTGTGTGTGAGCGCTTTGTCTCCGGGAAAGCTGGCCACACCCAGCCGGCCGCTGAAGAAAAAGCCCCCCCCCCCCCCAGGGAAGGGAAAACCTGGTTAGGTCCGTCGAAGACCCGATGAGAAATGACGGAGAATCTAAAAGAAGAGGGGGGCTGAAGTCTTCATCAGACTAAACTCTGTCTATACAGGGGGCCCTGGACGCTTCTTGTGACAGCTCCCGAGCACAGCTGCAAGATTTCCCCTTGGGGCGGATCCCTCATTCCTGAATCCTGCAACACGACACATACAAAATAGGGCGAATGCTGGACATCTGGGATTAAACACAGAATATGCTAGAAGCACTCAGCAGGTCTGGCAGCCACCGCGGGGCAAAAAAAACCTAGACATTTGATGTTTCAGGCCCCTCAGTCCCCAAATTGCAAGTCATATATTTTAATTTGGCCAACTTCTGATCCTCCACGCCCCCATATTTTTGAATGATAATTTTAGGGACATTGGGTTGAATTTGCGTTTAAAAGTAGTAATTAATGCTGTTATATTGCGGAAGAGTAACGTTATTGCGATTTGATGAATGTGATTCGCCTAATGAATTACATCTGCTAATTTAGTATATCGATGGATATTTGTTTTTCCTCCACAACTACTGGGATGGATCAGTGCATGAACATACCATTTTCTGCATTTCCAGCAGATGCATTGATGTTAGCTTTGTATTAATCGAAGTTAACTTTTAAAACAGGAATTGTGACCTCCCCCTCCATTGTGTACAGGCTTGTTAAGTATATACATTACCCTAATTAATCATAAGTATATTTGCAAATTTTAAAATATCAGAGCAAGAACACTGGACTGAAGTTGGGACAGTGCATTTGGTAGAAATGATAAATTGTTAGCATCGTTCAGAAGGAACTGTTGAATTAGTTTTGTGTAAATGTGTTTTGGAGTGTATCAGAATTCAATTATATCTTTATTGAGAATTTATGTATTAAATGCTCCATAGTAATTTGATGTCAAATTATCAGCAACGTTTGGGTCATAATTCATCTGTGTTGCAGTGTTCATGAATTGGATCTATGCTTAGTCCTCAACTGTCATTTAAAATATGAAGGCCCAATCATAAATGAGCAAGCAGTATAATATTTTCAGTGATTTCACTGCAAATTATTACCTTTTTTTTCTACATATGTTTTATCTAGACTTGCATGGGAAGGGACTTAAACTTATGTAGATTTTAGTTTTTTTGGGGGGGGGGCGAGTAGCAACATTGTCAGCCATTTCTTTACATTTTTTGGATGTCTGTGGAGAGCAACACTGTTTGTCAAATGTTGATCAAACTTCTTATTGTGCAGATATAATATAGGCGTTTTACAAATATTCTTCAGGATCCTAAATGTCTTGGAATTTTATTTTGTCTGTCTTTTTTAATTTGTTTGTTCCCTTTCCGGTCACAGAGGCAGCCTTTCTATTGGGGCGTTGTCAGTGCAGACTTTTAACTGGCTATCGGATAAAATATGAAAGCTGCTGTGGGCAGCCTTTTGTCTACAAAAGCATTAATTCTGTCCTTCAAATTGTATATGATATGGCTCAGTATGAAATATGTGCTTTTGTGCCATTTAGAAAAAAAATCTGAAACAATTAACAAACTCTGAAATTTTACCATAGAAATTTTTTCACAAAATCACAGAATCTCTAGAGTGCAGAAGGAGGCCATTCAGCCCATCAAGTCTGCACTGACTTTCCGAAAGAGCACCCCACCCAGGTCCACTTCCCCACACTATCGTCGTAACTGCCTAACCTGCACATCTTGGACTGTGGAAGGAACTGGAGAACCCGGAGGACGCCCCCACAGGCATGGGAGAACAGTCACCCAGGACCAGAATTGAACCCTGGTGCTGTGAGGCAGCAGTACTGTGTTCATAGATGCATAGAATTTACAGTGCAGAAAGTGGCGATTCGGCCCATCGAGTCTGCACCAGCCCTTGGAAAGAGCACCTACCTAAGCCCATACCTCTCCACCCTATCCCCACACCTCCAGCCTATCCCTGTAACCCCACCTAAACATTTTTCGACACTATGGGCAATTTAGCATGGCCAATCCACCTAACCTGCACATCTTTGGACCGTGGGAGGAAACCGGAGCACCCGGAGGAAACCCACGCAAACACGGGAAGAACGTGCAGACTCCGCACAGACAGTGACCCAAGTGTGAATCGAGCCTGGGACTCTGGAGCTGTGAAGCAACTGTGCTGCCGTGTTGCCGATTACTGTTTTTAAGCAATATTACTTGATTGTTTACCCTTTAGATGCCATCAGATTTTATTTTAACAATTGTTTACTTTATAGAGGATGTTGGAGATGAAGGGGAAGAAGAGAAAGAGCACATTGCTTACAACATTAACACTGATATTCATTATGGACTTAAATCTAACAGGTACTGAGTTTTGGAATTATAAACATTAGCACAGATTAGTTTTGGCCAAATTTACAGTGCCATTTTGTTTCTATTCATTTGCATAAGTATTTAATGCATTCACTGTCACAAACCTATTTGCTTTGAACAACATGTAATACATTAATTTGTTATGTGTATTTGAAAAGATTTACTATTTTGATATGAAATGTACTGCTCTGGTGTGTTGCAATTAATTATGAAGTTATGTTTGTGCCCTACTTGCATACTAATTTTACAATGAGATTAATCTGTTTTTTTGAAAACCAATCTCTTGTGTATATTTCTTTGAACTTTAATTTGTTTTTTTGTGCATAATTTAGTCACATGTTTCAATTTCAAAAATATTTCTGTTTCTAGTTTGGCGTTCATAAAACGTACTCCAGTTATTGATGCAGATAAACCAATTTCATCTCAGCTGCGTGTTATCACACTAAGTGAAGATTCTCCATATGAAACATTGCATTCAATCATTAGCAATGCAGTGGCTCCATTCTTCAAGTCGTACATTAGAGAGTCTGGCAAGGCGGACAGGTACTTTTTTTAACGTGGCAATATATTCTACGTTTATATCTACATCTCAAGTCTCACAAATATATTTTATTCCCTAACTTTTAGAATGTCACGGGTATATGTTAACTCTAAACTGCAAATCAACTGCAGACTATCGCCAACTAATCTTCCAGCTTGAAAGTTATTGCATGGTGACTATAAAGAGCATCAAAATGTACGCTATCAAATGCTGTTGGCAAAACTGCCACCACCATCACAGCAATAAAATGTCTTGATCAACCAAGAGTAATCAAATTAGGGGTAATGATGACCTTTGAGTTTAGCTCTTGATTTAATTTCTTATATTTCCCTTTACCTGCCAGAGCACCATCTCCTTAATTTAAATTGGGCCTTGCTTATCCTATCATCTTGCCCACCACCCCTACTCTGAGGTATCTGCAGGATTGCTCTCAGTGAAAGGTTTTAAGAGGGTCGTTAGCAGATTTTAGGGTGGTTGCAATGAGTTCCATAAGTGAATTCTTGAGATCAGTGGTGCCATTTGCTCCTGTAAGTGATTTTAAATTCCTTTTTTAGCAGGAGTTGACTGCCAATGCCCTATATCTAACTATCTGCTAATGAAACCTAGGGCTGTAAGTCATTTGTTGACTCTTGCACAAAACCTCGGTCGTAGTATTTGGTGCAATGAAGCAATAAGCTTTTTATTTCACAGTAAGCTGAGCATATAAAACCACGATTATGATCAAACTTGGTTAGATCAATACAGCCAATCATTGTATGCTAATATGGTCCTTTGAGTAATATAAGTTGAGCAGAGTCTGTCCAATTTTAGTTTCTTAAAGCCTTGACAAGCTGTCAAGGGACATCTTCAGGTAGTTTGCATCCTCTGTTTTGTTGCAACTGGATCTCTAAAGGATTATGGGGCTGGTTTAGCACAGTGGGCTAAACAGCTGGCTTGTATTGCAGAACCAGGCCAGCAGCACCGGTTCAATTCCCGTACCGGCCTCCCCGAACAGGCGCCGGAATGTGGCGACTAGGGCCTTTTCACAGTAACTTCATTGAAGCCTACTTGTGACGAGCGATTATTATTATAATGTATTCTTACATGAAGTATATATTTTCTGTTTTCAATGCTTTTGTTTCCATCAAATAATTATTTACTCTGCTTTATCAGGGATGGTGACAAAATGGCACCATCTGTTGAGAAGAAGATTGCAGAGCTAGAAATGGGGCTTCTACATCTGCAGCAGAATATTGAGATCCCAGAGATCAGCCTCCCAATCCATCCCGTCATAACCAACTTAGCCAAGCAGTGCTATGAACGTGGAGAGAAACCTAAAGTTACAGACTTTGGTGATAAAGTAGAGGATCCAACCTTCCTCAACCAACTGCAGTCTGGTGTAAACCGTTGGATTAGAGAAATCCAGAAGGTGAGAGTTGATTAACATTTGCTATGCACAATGCTTTACAGATATGAGACCATTAAAACTCTACATTAAATGTGTGAATGTTTGTCAGTATTTGTTTAAGGTCATGATGGATATGGAAGCTAAGGGTGGCACAGTGGTGCAGGGACTGGGTTCAATTCCGGCCTTGGGTGACTGTGGAGTTTGCACTTTCTCCCTGTGTCTGCGTGGGTTTCCTTGGGGTGCTCGGTTTTCCTCCCACAGCCCGAAGATGTGCAGGTTGGGTGGATTAGCCCTGCTAAAATTGCCCCTTGTGTCAAAAGATGTGCAGGTTAGGTGGGGTTACAGGAATAGTGGCCCTAGGTAGGATGCTCTTTCAGAGGGTTGTTGCAGACTTCATGGGCTGAATGGCCTCCTTTTGCACAGTAGGAATTCTAAGTTCAGAGCAAAATTTGAATAATTGTCCAGACTTTAATAATCTTCAGTTTGAAGTAACTTTTACTGCAGCCATTTTGGAGTTTAATATGTAGACGATGCTGCTTAAGCAAAACGCCATAGGTGGTGATCCAAATTTAGTACCAATTTAATATTTGTTGTTAAAGGAATATTTGGTGAAGCCCTATAAAGTAATAGAAATTTGTTCATAATCATATTTAAATTTTTATTTATAATACTGAGGAAATGTTTGGGTTTATTTAGCAGTGGGAAAATGGTGACGCAGTGATTAGCGCTGCTGCCTTGCGGTGCCTAGGACCCGGGTTTGATCCCGGCCCTGTGACTGTCCATGTGGAATTTGTACAGTCTGTGTGGGTCTCACCCCCACAACCCAAAGATGTGCAGGGTAGTGGATTGGCCATGCTAAATTGCCCCTTAATTGGAAAAAAGGAATTGGGTACTCAACACTCAGCCTGTTATTTAAAAAAAAACCTTTCCTGGTATTTGTTTTAAAAAACCTATCCATGGTCCCTTTTATATTTTGAAATGAAAATTACACGTTGGCTTGGGAATTGTTAGTGCTGGGGTTTGGAGCGCTATATTTTCCCCACTACTATTCCCATGTTGAGATTCCGTGCAATTAGATGGAAATAAAACTTTCTTTCCCCGTCTCTTAAAAAGGACCCTTATATTAGACTGTTGTAAATTTTCTCCAGTTTCCAATAGCAGCATGTTTGTGCCCCACACATAAGCAAGATTGTATGTTATATGGGTAGTAACATGGACCCGCACCCATCAACCATTTAATTAAAACTCCCCAAATTAATTTTGCAGCCAACCCCATAGTTAGCAGAGAAGCCTTTGATTTAGGCAGCTTACGTTTGATTTGATTCTAGGCTGAGGCAGTGCATGAATTTAATGCCATCTAGTGCTCTAATTTTCATTTCACTACCTGCCATTTTCTCTAACCTCTTGTGTTAAACCATTGAGATACAAGCCACTGCCTTGTTGTCTAAAATCCTTTCTTTTTTGGAAAATATATTTTATTCCAAACGTAAACAATAACAACAAACTCACATTCCAACAAAATAGAGTTAACAGTTTGTACATTTTCCCCCTTTTAATCGCTACACCCCCAAGACACAAACAGCTTCTCAAATATCCACCGCACCTTGAAGCGCTTTTCTGATCCCCTTAAGGAAAACGGAATATTTTCCAAGCGGCGAAACACGGACAGGTCTCCCAGCCAAGTCGCAACCCCCGGTGCCACATCTAACTTGCAACTCAAAAGAATCTGTCACCAGGCAATCAGAGCGGCGAAACCCCAAAGATCGCCATCGTGGGGTCCGGCTTCACTTCGGCCCCCACCATCCTCGATAAGGTCCCAAACCCCACCTTCCAGAAGCTCTCCAACCTATCGCAACCCCAAAACATGTGAACATGATTTGCCGCCCCCATCCACACTTCTCGCACCCGCTACCCCCAGGAAGAACCCACTCATCCGAGCCCAAGTTATGTGTACCCTGTGCACCACTTTAAACTGAATCTAGCTCATTCTAGGACAGGAGGAGGTTGAGTTCACTCACACCAGAGACCTCATTCTATCTACCTCCAACTCCCACTTCCACTTAATCCTTACCCCACTTCTCCACATTCTCTGCCCAACAGTAGTGCATCAGTTTCGGGAGCACCAACTCTCCTCTCTGCCTTTGTAGCAAAGCACTCTTTTCCCCCACCCCACACACACATTCTGAGACCAGCGCCTCCACCTTCCGGAAAAAGGTTTGGGGGGGAAAAAAATCGTGAGGGACAGAAAAAGAAACCGGAACCTTTGCAGCACATTCAATTTTATCATCTGCACACTCCCTGCCAATGTCAAGTGCAACGTATCCCACCTTTTAAAGCCCTGTCTTGACCTCTTCCACTAACCCTGTCAAGTTCCACCTATGCATTGTGGCCCACTCATGCGTTACTCAACCGCACCTTTGTCACCTTAAATGGTACCGCCACCATGTCTCTCTTCCCCCGGCCCCGCTGCATTCACTGGGAGCACCACTCGTTTCCTACGTTCAATGTATAGCTGAAAAAAGCCCAAAATCGCTCCAAAAAGCCCATAATTCTGCCCATACTTTCCAACGGATCAGACACAAACAACAACTGGTCGTCAGCACAGAGTAATACCTGGTGCTCCCTACTCCCCTCGCCACTCATCTGACACCCGAAGGGCCATCATCAAGGGCTTGACTGCCATCGCAAATAACAACTGCGATAGCAGGCACCTCTGCCTTGTCCCCCTATGCAACCCAAAATACCCCGTCTCGTTCGTTCGAACACAAGCCATGGAGGACGCATACAACAATCAAACCCATGGCACAAGTTTTGGTCCAAATCTTCCCAGAACATTTTTTAAAATTTAGAGTAACCAATTATTTTTTTTCCAATTGAGAAGCAATTTAGCGTGGCCAATCTACCTAACCTGCACATCTTTGGATTGCGGGTGTGAAACCCACATAGACACGGGCAGAATGTGCAAACTCTACACAGACTGTGACTCGGAGCTGGGATCGAACCTGTGTCCTCCGCACCATAAGACCTTCCCAGAGCTTCAAACGGGTACCTCCACACCCAGTCAGGTGCCTTCTCCGCGTCCATGGATACAGTCACCTGTGGCTCCTGTCCCCCTGAGGGAGTCATAATTACATTCAGCAACCTAATGTTACTAGAGAGCTACCTCCCCTTCATAAAGCCCGATTGATCCTCAGAAACCACCTCCAAGACGCACCCCTCCAACCTACAAGCCAACACCTTCGCCAGGACTTTCATGTTTGTGTTTAGCAATGAAATAGGCCTGTAGGGCCCACACTCCAGTGTGTCCTTCCCCTTTTTCAGGATCAACAAAATCGATGCCTGTGCTAATGTAGCTGGCAACTCTCCCTTTTCCACCTCCTCAACATACCCATCCTTGGGGGGGGGGGCACAACTCTGTCGCAAATCTCTTATCAACCACAACGGACAGCCTTCTGGCCCCGGGGCCTTCACCGACTGCATTCAACTAATACACTCCATCCCCTCCCTTAACCCCAACAATTGACCAATGCATGTCCCTCCCCTCCAATTCTGGGAACTCCAACCCATCCAGAAACCGCCCCATATCCTCCGCCTCCACCAGCTCAGCCTATTCAACTCCTCATAGAATGCCTGAAACAGCTCATTCATCCTCTTCAGCTCTTGACACCACCTCCCCCTTATCCACCCTCACCTGCAACTCACCTTCTCCCCATACTCATAATGGAACCCCCTCGCCCTCCGCAGCTGCCCCACCACCTTTTGCCTCTCTGCCAACAGCTCCTTCGTGGGGGCCACTGAGTATCCCCTGTCCACCTCAATTATCTCGTCCAATAACCGCCAATTTTCCTCCTTCTTCGTCGTATCCCTAATGGGCCTTGAACAATATAAATTCCCCTCCGACCACTGCCTTCAAGACCTCCCAAAACATAGCGGCTGACAACTCTCCATTCTGGTTGAGCTCCACATAGTTCTTAATCGCCACTCTTGCCTTCCCACAAAACTCATCAGCCAAATGTTCTGAGTCCAACCTCCACCCTGGCCTCTGCACCTGAACCGAACAAAGCCTCACATCTAGCGGCACATGGTCTGAGATCGCATTTCCTGCATATTCTGCCCCTACCGCCCCCATCAGCACTGACCGGCTCATCACAAAAAAAAAAAATCAATCCTGGAACACACCCTATACACATGGGAGAAGAAGGAATACTCTCATCCTCCTGGGTTCCCAAACCTCCATGGATCCACCATCCTCATCCTTTCCATGAACCCTCCCAACTCTTTCGCCATTCTTGACCTTCCCATCGACTTAGGGCAGTCCAGGTCCGGAATAGATCCCAGTAACCTCTTTGGAAAACCAACATCTTCCCAATTGGGTGCATACACGTTTACCAACACTACCGACGCCCCCTCTAGCACCCCACTCACATACCCCCAGGTCCCGCACCTCCCTGGCCCCCCGTAAATTCTGTTTTCTTGCTCAACAAAATGATCAGTCCCCCTCGACTATGAAACACTTGCCCCACTCACCCCTTCCTCAGATTTATCTGATCTTTCACCCGGAGATGCGTCCCCTGCAAGAACATCACTTCCGCTGTCAAACTCTTCAGGTGTGCTAACACCCGGGACCTCTTGACTGGCTCATTCAGCCCACGGAAATTCTATGTCAATTTCTCACTAGAAATGTCCTGATAAATCCGAATTTGATTTCCCTCCCATTCACAGACCCGTTTTGCCCTGGCCCACCTCAGGATCTTTTCCTTGTCCAGAAACGTGTCCAGCCGCACAATCATTGCCCGCGGTGGCTCCCCCGCGCCTCAACTGCCCATGGGCCCAGTCCACCTCTGGAGCCTTGTTCAACACCACCTCCTCCACCAACCTGGCCAGCATCCTTCTGACGTAGGTCTTGGCACTTGTTCTCTCTGACAGACCAATATCTTAAGTTTTGTCACCTGGACCTATTCTCCTTGTCCTCTACCTTCGACTGCAGCGATTGCACAGATCCCAGGATCGCCACCTCTGCCTCCAAAGACAATACGGTCACTCTGGTCAGACACCAGCTTCTCCATCTCTTGTGTTTTGAGAAACTTTTCCACTCGTTCCAAGGACCCCAATGAGGTGCCACTGCTCCCTCAATTGCCTTCGACCAGTCGCTCTGCATTTCCTTCCTTCGCTGCAGAAACTCCGTTTTAATGAAGCCCATCAATTCCTCCATCTGCAGCTTTCCTGTCGATGATGACCCTTCCTCTCCGTCATTTTTGTAATTGGTGCTGCGCCACGAGTCACCTCCAACTCTTCGCATCAGGTCTTTCCCTGTCTTCAGCTGGGTCTAGCATCCTAACAAGATGATAAACTCTTATGGAGGAGAATAAAGTTGGAGGAAGGAGCCTTAAAAAAAAAAAAAAAAAAAAAATTTTTTAAGTTTTAAAGTTGGATAATTATGTGGACATATTTTTCCTTCATTCTTTTGAGACTTATTCACATTCCTGTCTACCAGCCTTTAATGCAATGAGCATATTTCTAATCGATTCAGTTTTTAGCTGGTCATGTGTCTGAATTTTCAACCAGGTTAAGCCAAGAAGAGCAGGTGTAGAAATATAGATTGTTGGCACATTAGAAAATTGTATGCATAAGCATCCATTCTAGTACCTTGGTTAAATGCAGTATATACATGTGTCCAGTTTTTGGTCAGATCCAGTTAGGGGTCAATAATAAGACCTTCCTGATTTTAATTGTTCAATTCCACACACACATTAAAGGAATTTTGCTAATATCTAAAGATAATGGGAACTCGGTATGATATACTGTTCTGTCAAAATTTTATATGTAGGTAACCAAGCTTGACCGTGATCCTGCGTCAGGGACTGCCTTGCAAGAAATCAGTTTCTGGCTGAATCTGGAGCGAGCCCTATATCGCATTCAAGAGAAACGAGAAAGTGGAGAAGTGCTCCTGACTTTAGAAATTCTCAAACATGGCAAACGTTTTCATGCCACTGTGAGCTTCGATACAGATACTGGTATGTAATTGTATGCACTTGTATGTAATTATATACATGTATGTAATTATGTAATTATATACATCTTAATGGACTAGCAGTGTATGAGCATTTATCAAATAACAATCAATACCGGTTTTGATGTGTTTAAAAAGGAGAAAAATGAAACAAAGATTTTAGATTTATGCAAGTTTGGCTTCAATGGGTTGAGACAGATGATCCACAATAAATTGGGAAAATTCATTAATTGATAAAACCACAGTGGATCAGGGAGAGGTGTTTGAAAAATGATTTAATATAAACCATTTTATTCCCACAAAGGGGAAAGGGTTCTATTTACCAAAAAAGGCACCCAGGGGCAACAAAAGCAGTAAGATACAACACTAAATTAAAAAATGGCGAATGGAAAATATGCGAATAGTGTCAATGCACATAGTAACAGCTACAAAAGGGAGTACGGAAAGAAACTCATAAGGGATATCAAAATCTTGTTGTTTTGCAATTACATTAGGAAAAGCAGTCCGAAACAATGTGAATCCCTTGAAAACTAATCATGGTGATGTCATTGAAAGTGGAAGGGCTGAATAGTTTACATGAGGGTTTACAATAGAGGAAGAGGTCAGCATGCCAAGGAAGCCTTAACCGAAGTGGGGATAGGGACTCAACAAAATTAATGCAAGCAGGACAACCTTATTAGATAAATTAATGGCATTAAAGTGCAACATCCCAGGATTAAATGGTTTCCATCCAAGAATTTTAAAAGTAGGTGAAGACATTGCAGATGCCCAAACTAATCTTCTGAAATTCTATTAATTCAAGAAACATTCATTTAGATTGGAAAACTGCATATATCACTCTATTATGTAGTAAAGATGAGAGGGGAGTCGAGGAATTCTAGACTAATTAGCCCTACATCTGTTGTCATAAAATTGCTGGTATTTATAATTAAGGATAGGGTGACTGAACAGCTTAAAAAATTCAGTTCAGGGAGAACTAACATGAATTTTGAAAGAAGGATAATGGGCAGGTGCTCCAATTGATATTTTTGACTAGTAGTGTCCTACAAAGTGTGGGGGTCTCCTCTTCCTGTATTTATTATCAGTTTAGATGATTGGAGAGAGCCCACATTCCAAATTTACTGATCTCTCCGTATTGTAAGCAGTGGAAGCATAAACTAGGACGTTAGAGTAACAAATGGATTTCACTTTCAGCATAAAAAGGGATAGAACGGTGTGCTTGCTAATTAAAGAGCTAGAAACAACGGACGTCCAACGTGATTTGAGGTTCCATGTACATGGATTGTTAAAATGTCTTGAACAGGCATAGAAAATAATCTCTACGGTTAATAGAATGCTGGCCTCTATAGCTAGATGAACAGAATGCTTCAGCTGTACCGACGCCTGGTTGGATCACATCTAGAGTACTGAGAGCTTGTCAATAACAAATCATTGAGAAGGTTGGGTCACAAGTCATAAAAGTGTCATACTTATCTTGGAGGATGTTTGCGTATCAATTTAATTGAAGGCATTTGCTTTTTTTTAACTACAAGATATTTTTTTTTAAATGATAGGACTTAAACAGGCATTGGAAACAGTAAATGATTATAATCCCCTGATGAAGGATTTTCCGCTTAATGATTTACTCTCTGCAACTGAATTGGATAAAATAAGACAGGCACTAGTTGCAATCTTCACTCACTTGCGAAAAATCAGAAACACAAAATATCCTATTCAGAGAGCCTTGAGACTGGTGGAAGCAATTTCAAGAGACCTGAGCTCCCAGTTGCTTAAAGTCTTGGGAACACGAAAATTGATGCATGTTGCATATGAAGAATTTGAAAAGGTGAGTTGAGATTTATAGTTTTTATCTTTTTTCCATACTTGACCTACTTTTATGGCGGATTCTCCAAGCTCATGTACATAACCTTAGTGAAAATAATTTATTATATTAATATTGAACTTTATATGGAACCATATTGAGGGGCTGGTTTAGCGCACTGGGCTAAACAGCTGGCTTGTAATGCAGAACAAGGCCAGCAGCGCGGGTTCAATTCCCGTATCGGCCTCCCCGAACAGGCGTCGGAATGTGGTGACTTGGGGCTTTTCACAGTAACTTCATTGAAGCCTACTTGTGACAATAAGCGATTAATATTATTTTTCAGGTGATGGTGGCATGTTTTGAAGTGTTCCAGACATGGGATGATGAATATGAGAAGCTTCAAGTTTTGCTCCGAGATATTGTTAAACGAAAGCGGGAAGAAAATCTAAAGATGGTATGGCGTATCAATCCTGCTCATCGTAGGCTGCAGGCTCGTCTTGACCAAATGAGAAAATTTAGGCGACAGCATGAACAACTGAGAGCTGTTATTGTGCGAGTTCTTAGACCTCAGGTAATTTTCGATGTACAGGAGCTTTAGCCAGATGAAGCTCATAGTTGTATTATACAGTGTATTAACTAGAATAACTTCTCAATGCAGTGAGCATAAAGTTTAATTCACATTTTAATAATTATAAGTGACTTCAGGTCACGGCCAGAGAAAATGGCACTCCAGTTTAACATGCAAATCCGAAGAAGCTTTTCTTGGGTTTCCTACCTGTGTTGGGAGTCAATGATATTAGTACTGTCATGCATAATTTTAAAGCACCGAAGGAAATTTTTTGCTTTAGTCAGTTTTTGAAGCACATTTATCCTATATATGTAAAGCAGGTCTTCAACTTCTTGATATTTGAGACAACAAAAAAATTGCTTTTAACATTCCGTTACCACACTTTAGGAGTTGTTTATGTTTCTTTTTCAAATTTTATAGGTGACTGCAGTTGCCCAGCAATCTCAGGGGGAAGGCCCTGAACCCCAGGACATGAAGGTAGCAGAAGTTCTCTTTGATGCAGCTGATGCCAATGCCATTGAAGAAGTGAACCTTGCTTATGAAAACGTCAAGGAGGTTGATGGATTGGATGTTTCCAAAGAAGGAACTGAAGCTTGGGAAGCAGCACTGAAGCGTTATGATGAGCGAATTGATAGAGTTGAAACACGTATTACAGCCCGTCTTAGAGATCAGCTTGGCACTGCAAAAAATGCCAATGAAATGTTTAGAATATTTTCCAGATTTAATGCTCTTTTTGTTCGTCCTCACATTCGAGGTGCTATTCGTGAATACCAAACACAGCTAATCCAACGCGTGAAGGATGATATTGAAGCTTTGCATGATAAGTTCAAAGTACAGTATCCACAAAGCCAGGCTTGCAAAATGAGCCATGTCCGTGACTTGCCTCCTGTTTCTGGGTCTATTATTTGGGCAAAACAGATTGACCGACAGCTCACAGCTTACATGAAACGTGTAGAAGATGTTCTCGGTAAGGGTTGGGAGAATCATGTAGAAGGACAGAAACTCAAACAAGATGGTGACAGTTTTCGCATGAAGCTTAACACACAAGAGATTTTTGATGACTGGGCAAGAAAGGTCCAACAGCGTAACCTTGGAGTGTCTGGTCGTATCTTCACTATAGAAAGCACACGTGCTCGTGGTCGGAGCGGGAATGTTCTGAAGTTGAAAGTGAACTTTCTGCCTGAGATTATTACACTTTCCAAAGAAGTTCGCAATCTTAAATGGCTTGGGTTCCGTGTTCCACTTGCAATTGTAAATAAAGCTCACCAAGCCAATCAACTCTATCCATTTGCTATCTCACTGATTGAAAGTGTTCGCACCTATGAAAGAACATGTGAGAAGGTAGAGGAGCGAATTTCAATATCTCTGTTAGTCGCTGGCCTGAAGAGAGAAGTTCAGGGATTGATAGCTGAAGGAATTGCCTTGGTCTGGGAATCCTACAAATTAGACCCTTATGTACAACGTTTGGCAGAGAGTGTTTTCAGCTTCCAGGAAAAGGTTTGTATTTCTTTTTAAATTTTGGTTGCGCTTGGTACATGACTGGAATTGAGTTGTTTTTGAACGTGATGGGGGTGTGGAGGGGAGGGAGGGATAGTTCTAAGTATTGCTGAGTACAGTTAATCGTTTTTTTTCAATATTTCCTATTTTAGATGTTTATTTCTGCAAATATTTGTGTGGAATTTGTAACTGAGGACCTGACGAGGTCTGTTCACAACTTGGAATCAATGGATATATAATATCTAAGACATGAGAAAGCTACTTCAGAAAAGCAATTACATTAAATGAATGCAGTAACATAGGTTGTTAACTGCTTAAATCTTTCAGGTGGATGATCTTCTAATTATTGAAGAAAAAGTAGATCTTGAAGTTCGTTCATTGGAAACCTGCATATATGACCAGAAAATATTTTCTGAAATCCTGAACCGTGTTCAGAAAGCAGTTGACGACTTGAACCTCCATTCATATTCCAACTTGCCAATCTGGGTCAATAAGCTGGATATTGAGGTAAGATGTGCCATAGTCAGAAGATGTACAGAAAACCTTTGTAAAGGGAGAAATAGATTATTTAGATTGAAGAATTCACTAACTGAACTGTTCTTGTAGATTGAAAGGATCTTGGGAGTCCGTTTACAGGCTGGGTTGAAAGCATGGACCCAGGTTTTGTTTGGACAGGCTGATGACAAGGCTGATGTTGATATGGATACAGATGCTCCACAAACCAGCCATAAACCAGGAGGTGATCCGAAGATCAGAGTAAGATTTTTCTACTTTTGTCAAGGCATGCATTTGCGCTGGTTTAAATGAGAATTAAAAATACTTTCACTTCTGTCACCTCCCTGCTGGCAATGTGGACTAAATTGCCAGTAGCATTAGTTTTAAAGTTTAAAAAAAAAAAAAAAAATATTAGTAAGATCAGGATTGGAGATTATAGGAAATGGAAGTATTCTGGCAATATCTACTCCTATCGCAGCCTCAATAAGCGGAGCGAAGAGTATATGCAAATAATGAGCAAGTGACATAAATAGAACCCAAATGACATGTTTACACATACAAATAGTAATAGGATAATCATAGAAAGGATGGACTGATTGCAAAAGATGTTATTGAAGCAGTGGCCTTGACTGAGGTACTAAATGATGAGTACTTTGCATCTGCGTTTTACTGAAGGTGATGATTCTGCCACATTCTGAGTAAAGGTAGGTGGTTTTGGAGAAATTAGATAGGGTAAAATAGTAGGGGTGCAAGAGTGATTGACAGAGCTAAAAATGTAAAACTCAAGTACAGTAGTTTGAATGGAATGCATCCTAGGTTGTTGAGGGAAGTAAGAAAATTGTGGAAACTCTGGCTGCAAACTTACCATCCCCAAATATGGGGTTGGTATCAGGATTTTGGATAGTATGCTGCTGTTCACAAAAAGGGAAAAGGATAAACTCAGCAATTGTAGGCCAGCAAATCTGACAAGTAGTAGGGTAACCTTCAGTGACAACATTAATCTGGGAAAATATTAATTGCCACCCCAGTATGGATTTTTAAAGGCCACTTGTGGTTGATTATCTTTAACTCCTTGAAGTAATTGAGGGGTTAGTTGAGGGTTGTGTAGTTTGACTGAGCTTTCAAAAGGTGTTTGATCAAGTACCACATAGAATTGTGAGCAAAGTTGAAATCTAAGAGATCAAATGAAAAGTGTGGGTTTGAAATAGGCCAAGGGACAGAAAGCCAAGAGTATTGGTGAGCTGTTACCTCTGACTGGAGAAAAGCATGTAATGGTATCCCCCCTGGTTACCGCTGGGACCCACAGCTCTTTTTGATATATACTAATAACCTCAGGCATAATTGTGACATTTGCAGGTGACAAACTTGGAAATGTGTAACAGTGCCGAGGATGATAGAAATCAGGACAATGTGGACAGACTGCTGAACTGGCAGGCAGATAATGCAGAGAAGTGTGAACTGGTTTACTTTGGTAGGAAGACTGAAGGAAGGCAGCGTCAACAAAATGTTACAATTTCAAAGGGGTTGCTGGAATGCAGAGACCTGGGCATGAACAAGCAGCAGGACCACTCAAGAAGACTGTTTAAAAAGGCATATGGGGTCTTTAGCTTTAAAAGTAGAGAGAGAGTGTAAACAAGCAAGTTTTGTGAAACTTTTATAACTCTCCAGGCCCCCCTCTTTTTTTTTTTTTTTTTGGTGTACCAAATGGGTTTCCTGACATTTCTTCTCTGCTGTCCAACCTGTTTCTATGGAATTGGATAGATAGACTGTATAAAAATATAAATTTTCTCCAAGATTATTTGAAAACTACTTTCTCTCCCCTTCACTTCTAGAATATCGTACATGAGCTTCACATCACAAATCAGGTTATTTACTTACACCCACCAATTGAAGACTGCAGATACAAGTTATACCAAGAGCTGTTTAGCTGGAAGATGATAATCCTAACGCTTCCTAGAATACAGAGTCAACGATATCAGGTGAGCAAAAACAGCAACGGCAATAGTTTCTTACTATTTTGTGGTTTATGTAAGGAAGTGCTCATACAATATTCTGAACTGCAAATTCTATGGAATCTATGAAATTGATTGGATAACATGAGACCATGGTTGGCATAATTTATGCTGCTGCTCAACTCAATTAGGAAAGTGTTTATTAGTTTCAGTGGAATGGTTTTTCATACAACATTGTTTATTTCATATGCAACTTTAGATTTTTTTTGCAAGGTCATGACTAAAGCTGTGTATTTGTTTTTGCATGGAGAATATTGAAGTAAGTGGGCAGCACAGTAACATAGTGGTTAGCACAGTTGCTTTACAGCTCCAGGGTCTCTGGTTTGATTCTCGGCTTGGGCCACTGTCTGTCCGGAGACTGCACGTTCTCCCTGTGTCTGCGTGGGTTTCCACCGGGTGCTCCAATGATGTGCAGATTAGGTGGATTGGCCATGATAAATTGCCTTTAATTTAGTTGGCCTTTTTCTCCCATGTCCATAATGTCTATTCGCGAATAGACTTCTTTGTGCTGAGTAGGGAGTTAATCTCGAGGATGGAGGGGGTCGAATACTCGGCCATTGCGGTTTCGGACCATGCCCCGCACTGGGTGGACCTGCGACTGGGGGCGAAACGGGGTCAGCGCCCTCTCTGGCGACTGGATGCGGAGCTGCTGGCGGACGAAGAGGTGTGCGGGCAGATCAGGAGTATTGAGAATTATGTGGGAGCGAACGACACGGGAGGTGACGGTGGCAGTGGTTTGGGAGGCTCTGAAGGCGGTCGTTAGGGGAGAGTTAATCTCCATTAGGTCCCATAGAGAGAAGAAGGAGAGGGCGGAGAGGGAAAGACTGGTGAGAGAGATATTCAGGGTAGACAGGAGGTACGCGGAGGCCCCAGAGGGGGTGCTGTTGAACGAGTGCTGGAAATTACAGGCGGAGTTTGACTTGCTGACCACTGGGAAGGCGGAGGCGCAGCTGAGGAAAGCGAAGGGGGCAGTTTGAGTATGGGGAGAAGGTGAGCAGGATGCTGGCGCACCAGCTGCGCAGGAGGGAGGCGGCCAGAGAGATTGGGGGAGTGTGGGATAGGGAAGGCAACATGATGCTGAGCCCAGAGAGGATTAATTAAGTCTTCAGGGAGTTCTACGGGAAGTTACACGAGTCGGAACCCCCCGAGGAGGGGGAAGGGATGAGGCAGTTCATGGACCGGTTGAGGTTCCCAAGGGTGGAAGCAGAGCGGGTGGAGGGACTGGGGGCCCCGATTGAGTTGGAGGAGGTAGTCCGGGGCAGGTAGGCATGCAGATGGGCAAGGCCCCGCGCCTGGACGGTTTCCCTGTGGAATTTTATAAGAAGTTCTCGGAGCCGCTGAGCCCGCTCCTGCTGAGAACCTTCAATGAGGCAAAGGAGAAAGGGACCCTCCCTCCGACAATGTCGCAGGCTTTGATCTCGCTCATCCTGAAGAAGGAGAAGGATCCGCTTCAGTGTGGGTCCTACAGGTCGATATCGCTCCTGAATGTAGATGCCAAGCTGTTGGCAAAAATTCTGGCCACCAGAATAGAGGACTGTGTCCCAGGAGTGATTGGGGAGGACCAGACGGGTTTTGTTAAGGGCAGGCAGGTGAACACGAACGTAAGGAGGCTCCTGAATATCATCATGATGCCCTCGGGGGGAGGGGGGGTGGAGGTTGTGGATGCGGTGGAGTGGGAGTATCTGTGGGAGGCGCTAGGCAGGTTTGGATTTGGGGAGGGATTTATAGAGTGAGTCAAGCTGCTGTACCAGACCCCTGTAGCGAGTGTCCACAAACCGGCTACGGTCGGAATATTTCAGGCTGCACCGGGGGATGAGACGGGTGTCCCCTGTTGCTGTTTGCCCTGGCAATTGAGCCGTTGGCCATTGCGCTCAGGACTTCGAGGGGGCTGGTGCGCGGAGGGGAGGAACACCGGGTCTCCCTCTATGCGGATGACCTGCTGTTGTATATTTCGGACCCATTAGAGGGGATGGGGGAGGTCATGCGGATCCTGGGGGACTTTGGGAGGTTCTCTTGGTATAAGTTGAACGTGGGGAAGAGTGAGCTGTTCGTGGTCCACGATAGGGGCCAGGAGGAGAGAATGAGGGAGCTCCCACTCAGGATAGTGGGGAGGAGCTTTCGGTACTTGGGGATACAAGTGGCCAGGAACTGGGATGCCCTGCACAGGCTCAACTTAACCCGGCTAGTGGAGCAGATGGAGGGAGAGTTTAAAAGGTGGGATATGCTCCCGCTTTCCCTGGCAGGACGGGTGCAGACTGTGAAGATGACGGTTCTCCCCGGGTTCCTCTTCGTATTTCGGTGCCTCCCCATTTTCATCCCCAAGTCCTTTAAGCGGGTGAATAGGATTGTTACGGGATTTGTGCGGGCGAATAAAACCCTGCGAGTCAAAAGGGTATTCTTGAAGCGTAGTGGGGGAGACTGGCTCTGCCGAAATGCTGCAGTTATTACTGGGTGGCCAATGTGGCCATGATCAGGAAATGGATGCTGGAGGAGGGGGCGGCGTCGTGTAGAGGCACCAGTCTAGGGGCACTTGTCATGGCTCCGCTGCCGTTCTCGCTGGCGCGATACACCACAAGTCCGATACTCCACTGAGGACCTGGGGGCAGTGGAGGAGACATAGGGGAGAGGTGGGGGCCTCTGTGGACCCCGATATGGAATAACCACAGATTTGCTCCGGGTAGGATGGATGGGGGGTACCAAGGCTGGTATAGGGCAGGTATTAGGAGGATGGGGGACCTGTTTATAGACTGGGCTTTCCCCAGCGTGCAGGCGCTGGAGGCGAGGTTCGGCCTGCCCCTGGGGAATGTGTTCAGGTACCTTCAGGTTCGGGACTTCCTTAGAAAACAGGTGGGGACATTCCCGCTGCTGCCCCCACGTAGGATCCAGGATAGGGTGGTGTCTGGCGTCTGGGTAGGGGAGGGGAAGTGTCGTACACACATCAGGAGCTGTAGGAGGTAGAGGAAGCCTCAGTGCGGGAGTTGAAGGATATGTGGGAGGAGGAGCTGGATGAGGGCCGATGCCCTGGGCAGGGTGAACTCCTCCTCATGTCCAGGCTCGGCTTAATCCAGTTTAAGGTGGTGCATCGGGCGCGTATAACGGTGGCAAGAATGAGCAGGTTTTTTGGGGTGGAGGACAGGCGCCCAAGGTGTGCAGGGAGTCCGGCGAATAATGCCCATATGTTTTCGGCATGCCCGGCACTTAAAAGATTCTGGCAGGGGTTTGCAAGGGTGAAGTCTAGGGTTTTGGATGCTCGGGTGAAGGCGAGTCCAAGGGTAGCAATATTTGGGGTGGCGGAGGATCTGGGAGTGCAGGAAGCGAAAGAGGCCGAGGTACTGGCCTTTGCCTCCCTGGTAGCCCGGAGACGGATTTTGTTAACGTGGAGGGACTCTAAACCCCCGAGCATGGAGACCTGGGTTAGCGATGTGGCGGGGTTCCTCTGCCTGGAGTGAATAAAGTTCACCTTGAGAGGGTCCTTGATGGGGTTCTCCCGGCGGTGGCAACCTTTCCTTGACTTTCTAGGGGAGCAGTAAGTGTCAGCAGCAGCATCCTTGGGGGGGGGGGGGGGGGGTACTGTTGATATAATGTGAGATGGGCATGGAGACAAAACCCACCTTGTTCTGTTTTTAAAAAAAAAAAAAAAAAAATTCTGTTTTGTAATTAGTTTTATTGTAAGCTTTGGGCTATGCTTGTTATTTTTTATTACCATCTGTATTTCTATTTTTGTTATGTAAAAACGCTGATTGGAAAAACTTTAATAAAACATTTATTTTAAAAAAGGTTTAGTTGGGGATAGGATGGAGGCGTGGGCTCAAGTCCTCTTTCCAAGGGCCGGTGCAGACTCGATGGGCCAATTGGCACCCTCCCAAATTGTAAATTCTATGGAAGTGGTTGAAATTGAGCTGAACAAAATCGTGTACACCATTTAGATAAAATTTGAAAATACTAGTTAATGACCTCTTTTGTAAAAGAAGCAAAAACATTAGACGGTTATATTATAATTGGAGTAATTACAATGTTATAAAGTTTTCCTGTTCACTATTACCGGATTTGGAATATGGAAAACGTTTAATTTTGGCTCCATTTAACTTATTGGAAAAAATTGTAGCTATTAACAGCTATGACTTTAAATTCTACGAGCTACTTTGATCTAGAGTATTTTGATTTTCTTCCCGTGCCCTTTTATAGGTTGGTTTTCAGTATGAACTGTCTGAAGAGGAGAAATTCTACCGAAATGCACTAACAAGAATGCCAGATGGGCCAACTGCTTTGGAAGAAGCTCATGAAGCTGTTATGGGAATTGTCAGAGAAGTTGAAAAATATGTCAAGGTAAGCATTTTGAGGATTGCTTGTATTGAGCTTCGAGTCTTGCACTGTTCAACAAATCTTTCTATGTGTGCTATATTTTTCTTGTAGGTTTGGCTTCAGTACCAGTGTTTGTGGGATATGCAACCTGAAAATATCTATAACCGTTTAGAAGATGATCTTAACAAATGGCAAGCCCTGCTTGTCCAAATCAGAAAAGCTAGAGGAACTTTTGACAACGCGGAAACTAGAAAAGAATTTGGGCCTGTTGTCATTGATTATGGAAAGGTAAAAGAGCACTGAATAGTTTGGACATTATTCTCTTTTTAGGTTTAAACATAGATTTAATTTGCCTGTTTATTGGACTGACTTCTCAGTAGGGTGTAAGTAATCAGACCTGAAGTGCTTTAATGAAACTGCTGCATGTTTCCATGCTGCGTCAGTACTTAAGACCTTTGACTTCACTGTATATCTAGAACTGTATTGTCAACTTTTTTGTTTTCTTCAAGGTACAATCAAAGGTGAATCTAAAGTATGATTCTTGGCACAAGGAGGTTCTCAGCAAATTTGGGCAGATGCTTGGTCAGAATATGCAGGAATTCCATTCGCAGATTTCCAAGGTAAGATGTAGGCTTTGGAGTAATGTGCACAGCATTTGTATGATTGGATTCTGTGATCTTTTGTCTCTAAATGTTGTTTTATTTTTAAATCCAGTCTCGCCAAGAGTTGGAGCAACACTCAGTGGATACAGCAAGTACTTCAGATGCTGTGACCTTCATAACTTACGTGCAGTCATTGAAACGCAAGATCAAGCAGTTTGAGAAACAAGTAGATGTAAGTGTTGAGTTGGCATTCTTTTCCTCAAACATTTTTTGTCATTGCAGATGATGCCCTATAGATTTAAATGCGGGTCTCTTTTCTAGTTATATCTTTGTCCCCTTTCTTTTTGATTCATTTATTTCCTTCCAGCATTGTTTTCTTTCATTCGGGTAATTGATGTGGCCAATTCCCAATGTAGTGCTAGAAAATAGTGGTTTCGGAGAGCATTGTGAACTTGGATTGAGGCAAGCAGGACCGTTGCTGGGGTGTTTTAGGTACCCGACACATTCCATTGCCACCAATTCCATCCCCTTCTCTTGCAACCATCTTGACACTAAACTGGACTGTTTGCAACAGTACTATTGCATTTGATGCCGAGATGGGCTTCTGACAATATATCCGCTCCAACACCAAGACTACTTTTATCTCCTAACATCATCACTTGATTCTGTTCTTGTGTCATCTCATCTGCAGCTGAAACCCTCATCCTGCCTCCACTGCTCTTATAACGAGCCTCCTGTCTTGCACCCTTCATAAAATTGAACTGGACCAAAACTTTGCCTGTTCCCTAACTTCCACCAAGGCCCATTAACTCATCATTTATATGCTCGCTGACCTTATATGCTCACTGGCCAACATTGGCTCACAGTCCAGGTAAATCTCAAGTCTAAAAATGACATTCTTGTGTTCCCTCCCAATCTCTAACTTCCTCCAACCCATGGATCTCTCTGTTATTCCATTTCCAGCCTCTTGTGCACCTCTCGATCTTAACTGTTCTGCCATAAATTGTGCCGTCAATTATTAAGGTCCTAAACTGCGACAATCTTTGCCTGTCTGTCTCCCTCTCTGTCTCTCACTTTCTTTCTATGAAGCTCCTTAAGACCGATCTCTTTGTCCAAGCTTTTGCTCATTTGCCTTAATGTTTCCTTAAGTGACTCGAGATCCAATTCTTCTAATTTGCCTGTGAAGAGCCTTGCAGCATTTTACCAAGTCAAAGGCATTACATAATGAAAATTGTTGCAAGTGGTATCGATTGAACATAGAGCTGGGACTTTAAGTGGGAATAGGCAGATTACATTGAAGGTTGATGTTAAAGGGTGTGAGGGTGATGGGGGAGCAAATCTCGTTAGTATGGAGGATTAGCTGATGACAAATGAAATTGAGAGCAGCAGAGATAATGAACATTTTAGGCCATAAGAACATGTTCTATGGTGAAGTTGTCTGGGATAGATGGCAAGAGTGTGTGGATTGGGGGTGAGGGACAGCAATAAAGGTTGTTCAAGGGGTTGTGGATGAGATGTAAGTAAGAGTCCTGGTTTGTAAGTGGGAATGGGACTGTGTGAGCTTGTGGCCAAGTTGGCAGGGAGCTTTGCTTGATATCTCAATGCCCTCTGTGCTAACCTAGTAGAGGGTAAGGATTTCCAGCACCCAGTTTAGAGCTGCTAAATTATTTTCAAAGGTTTATAATTATGTCCTTAGTGTTGGGTAGTAAACTAAACCTGGCCATGTCCAACAAGAAGTAGGGAAGAGAAGCTGGTTCCTAGAATTGTTGGATGCGAACAACATTTTGCTAAAAACACATTGTCCCCTGTTAGGTGCTGAGTATTACTGAAATGGGAGGGACAAAAGAAATGAATGCCTGGTGGGAAGCCCACGAACAAAGCCACTTGGAGAAGTGGAACGTTGGAGATAGAGCAGCAAGCCTGCCATTGAGCTATATGTCAGGGAGAATGGTGAGGTTTGTGGTCGCAGGAATGGATGCAGAGTGGCAGTTAAATCACGATAAAGGGTTTAGCCATGCTGAATGTGGTCCTGGACCAGGTCAACCGAGATGGCTATAATCCAGTGCCAACTGTTTCTGGGAGGGCTGCAGTATTTTTTTTTAACGTTTGAAGCATTTTAACGTTCAACAGGTCCTTTTATTTAAAAAATTTTTTAAAAATTACCGTTCATCTTTAAGGATCTGGAAATTAATGAGGAAGTGTTGCTTCTCTGTACGGGGTCTTGGTCAGAGCCTGTCTGGAGTGGTGTGTTCAGTTCTGGGCATTAAACGTCAGGAAAGATAGATTGACCTTGGAAGGGGGGACGGTGCATATTTGACAACCGGGTTTGGAAGTGGTGTGTGTGTGTGTGTGTGGTGGTGGTGGTGAGGGGGGGGGGCGGAAGAAACGGTGCATATTCGCCAACAGGGCTTAAGTTTAAGGTATGAGGGTATGATGCACAAACCTAGTCTGTTCCCGTGGATTTATTCGGTCGAGGGGTGTTTTAAAATAATGGAAACAATGAAATGAAAATGAAACGCTTAATGTCACAAGTAGACGTCAAATGAAGTTACTGTGAAAAGCCCCTAATCGCCACATTCCGCCGCCTGTTCGGGGAGGCTGGTACGGGAATTGAACCCGCGCTGCTGGCCTTGTTCTTTACAAGCCAGCTGTTTAGCCCACTGTGCTAAACCAGCCCCTATGGGGTAGATGCAGAATAACTATTTCCTCTAGTTGGTTGAATCTAGAGGAAGAACCTGAAATTAGAGTATTTATGAGACATTCAGCCATGTAATTTTACTTTTGAACCCTACCCCTGTTTTAATTTGACATCTGCATAAATACTCCTTGGCATGGGACCACAAGGTAGCAATTAGAAGGAAAAACACCAATTTGGTATTCCTCCTCCTCACTACTAACCTTTCCAGATTTCACTTCTGAGTCTTCAGTGTACGATTCAATGAAACTTTAAAATAAGTTTGTTCAAAGTTCATTGACCATTCCTCCACCTGTAGCTTTATCGCAATGGCCAGCGTTTACTGGAAAAACAGCGATTCCAATTTCCTCCGTCTTGGCTTTACATCGATAACATTGAGGGAGAATGGGGTGCTTTCAATGACATCATGCGCAGAAAGGACAGTGCTATCCAGCAACAGGTGGCTAACCTACAAATGAAGATTGTCCAGGAGGATCGTGCTGTGGAAAGCCGTACTACTGATCTCCTGGGTGAATGGGAGAAAACAAAACCTGTGGCTGTAAGTAATTGTTCTTACTTCAAACGTTTCAGAAATTTGTTCTGTTTCCTAGCATATATTACATGTTTAATGTTTGCACTAAATGTCTATTACAATTTATTTCTATGGCTCTAATACTGTTCTTTTGGATACATGATTCCCATAAACTTTAACTGGAGTAAAGATTTTGTCCATTGTAGTTTATAAAATCGTGAATTGATGCAAGTTTAATTGGTCAGTAAACAAAATTATTTCTATCTAAAATGTTTTGAGCTCGAGAAAATAAAATGTCATATTGCTCATACAAGTCTGTATTTAAAATGTAATTTTTTGTGCGAAGTACTTGGTGCTGTTTCAAAGTGGGAAGTACTTTAAATATATATATTAATTATAAAAATGAAACTTTTTTAGGGGAACCTTCGACCTGAGGACGCTCTGCAAGCTCTCACTATCTATGAAGGAAAATTTGGTCGTTTAAAAGATGATCGTGAAAAATGTGCAAAAGCCAAAGAGGCTTTGGAGCTGACAGATACAGGATTGCTCAGTGGAAGTGAAGAACGAGTACAGGTATGTATTCTAACAACTTTGAAGACATGATTTGGTGCTGCTGTGCAACTATTTCTGGCAGCTAGTAGCTGAAAATGAGAATGATTTTGTCCTACTGGAACTCGGTGCTGTCTAGATCTGGATGAGCTGGAGGGAAGGGAATCGGTGAAATAGGAAGAGCTAAGCTCTAATTGGTGTTTCAATTTCCTCGGTTTGGATGTCATTCTCAAAATGTACCTGATATGAGATGGGCAGAGAGTCACCTGTGTCAACATTGACTAATTTAAAGGACTAACCTTGAAGGCTTGGTTAAACAGTACCCTTCTGTTTTCGTCTCCAGAATCTGCCAGGGGCCACTTAAACATAAGCTATTACCTGACTGGAATATCTGCTCTATTATGTATAAAATTAAATAGAACGTACGTGTCCATTCTGGAAATGTGCTAAGCAAGCTAGTCTGTTGATAGAAAATATTATTGCTCACTTCTGCTTCTGTACTTTTGTGGTATGTATCCTGAATATCATTCTTTGCAGATGATGCCTCTTAACTACAGCTCTCATTTATCTCCCTTTTCATCAGATTGCATTGGAAGAACTGCAGGACCTCAAAGGAGTCTGGTCTGAGCTATCCAAAGTCTGGGAGCAAATTGACCAATTGAAAGAACAACCATGGGTTTCAGTTCAGCCACGCAAAGTATGAAAACACATTTGCTAATGTTTATTTGAGGTTAATTTTTTTCCCCGAATTTAGAATGCCTAAATTTGAGAAGTTATTTGTGCAGACAGCTTCCGGTTTTCATCACCTGTCTTTTGTTGCATGATTGGGAAAATGTGAATATTCTGCTTGGCATTCAGTAAGAGACAGGGACATGAGTGGAGCTGGAGGGGAAGAAAGAAAAGGAGTTAGATGTGCGTGCACTTGTTTTGTAGAGATTTTCTAAACATACAGGTGTTTATGGAAAATGCAAACTTGCTATAGATTGCTCAGACAAACCCTACTTACAAATATTGTGGAGAGAGCGATGGGGAAGAAAGAATATTTACCCATGGAAGAAATTACCATTGTTCCTACCATGAGAGATTTAGACTATTTGGTACTGTAGCACTGCACATAAAGGCTGTTGGAGAAGTGTACAGGATTCCCAGCAACAGTAAGAAAGTACCACGTGACAGATAAACAGGCAAAAATGCCACCAAATTCAAAGTGCTTTGGCCTGAAGATACAGTCTTGGACTTTAGAAACCCATTCCTACTCTAATTGCTGTCTACCTGATGCTCTCTATCTCGGTTCACTGGTTGACCACAGGAACCTACTGGTGAGTTGTAGTTTAGTTATGCCAGGCCACAGGGTCCACACCCACTTTTACCATCTGCAACAGTATCAGTAAAGCCCAGATTAATTCCCAGTACAGGCACTTAGCACACTTCGTGGATATCCATAATTAGCAGTTAAGCCTCTAACAATAGATGTGTTGGTTTGGCTTTTACTTAAAAAATGGATAAAAGCCAGGCACATGTTAAAAATAAACCACTCTTCTTTCCACAGAATGATGTATAGTTGCAGAACTCTCCTTATAAAACTAGTTTTAAAAATCCCAAAAATGGCATTTAATAGAGAGATTGGGTAGATCAGACGCCAGAAATCAGTAACCCTTCTATCCTGTGGTCTGATCGCTGACTTTTATATAAAATAGCATCTTTCTGATTATCACGAGATGCATGGAAAGTAAGTTAACACTCGCATTGGGAATTCAATATCCTTGTTATTTACAGGTGCTGATTTGGAAATTGTTCCTTTTTCTCCCTGACTTGGTGCCAGGTGTTCCGCATATTCTCTAAGGCATTCTAGATAATTTCTCTTTGTACCAACATAATGTTAAAATGCAGATTGAGCTCCGAAAGTTATCTTCTGTTTCTGTGAAATTCTTCTGTTGGTGGTTAAAATCCCTACACCAGATATTTGGTATAGTAATAATGTGTTTTATGGATAATTGATACCTCACCGTTAACTTATTTTGCTTCACAAAAAAACAGCTTCGTCAGAACTTAGATGGATTGCTTAACCAACTAAAAAATTTCCCAGCTCGCCTGCGCCAGTACGCTTCATATGAGTTTGTACAGAGACTTCTGAAGGGTTACATGAAGGTATGTCCTATAAATTTAATATAATGGGAAACATTTTGTTGATTTGTATGACCAAATGATAAATGTTAACTTTAAACTTTTTCTTGTAGATTAACATGTTGGTGATTGAGCTAAAGTCTGAGGCTTTGAAGGACCGTCACTGGAAGCAGCTGATGAAACGACTCCATGTTAACTGGGTGGTGTCTGAATTAACCCTGGGTCAGATATGGGATGTTGACTTGCAAAAAAATGAAGCTGTTGTTAAGGATGTGCTACTTGTGGCCCAGGGAGAAATGGCTTTGGAAGAATTCTTGAAACAGGTTTGTTACAGACCGGATTGGGCGAGAATTTGAAACTCTTGTACCCTTTCCCTTACTTCCCATAATCAGTATGCTTTCTTTGGAACGGTAGATGTGTGTGGTCAGTTTAAATAACAGCAGCAAGCATTCATGGTTTAAATAAGATCATTTATGAATTTCCCCCTAAATTCTACGTCACTCATGCCGACACACATAAAGATACAGCTAAAGAGAATACTATACTTCACATTGTAACTAAAAGAATAATTTCATGTGTCTGGTTTATTATAGGATAGCAGTCATGAAGGGCCCAGTAAAGAAAGGACTTTTCCACCCATGAGTTGTAGTTTTGATGAGTTCAAATAGTTGATGTTGGATATCTAGACAATTGCAGGGTTCCCTCGAAGAAATTAATGTTCAGCATGTCATGAAGTTAGACATTTGTGATTTTTGTACCGGGGGTCCAATTTCTTTACAGGTGGACTTGGATTTAGGAATTGGGTTGGGAGACATTTTAGATTTTGCAGCCTCCTGTTGTTAAAGGCAAAAAATGAATGACACTGCCTATCTACACTGCTGTGGCTTGCAGTGCTCTTTGCCCAGGTCTTTCTGGGTCTTCAGGTGATTAAATTGGTCTCAAGCTAATTTTGGTTGCATGACCAACTGTCCGCCTTGACGGGCTTAAAGCCAATGCTACACAATGGGGTTAACAGATGAGCGCTTCACACTTGCGTTGAATTGGATTCTGCCCAGCTCATTATTAAGGTTCCAACACTGAGGCATGTGGAGTGTGTTTTGGGTAAATCCCCAAACAGTAGCAAATGTAAATCCTGCAGATGGTATTCATGTTGATATGTCCAGTCCAGAGGGGGAAATCACCAATCATGCTTAAATGAGGGACTCTCTGGAAACTTCAGGTAGCCTGTGTTGAAGTTGCAAAATCCAGCTGATCCTTGGCAAACAACTTAGCCACTGAGTGTCCATTTTTAAAAATAAAGATGCTTCCATATGAACAAACGCAGTATTTGAATTTATGAATAGGACTGGGGGAGATGGTGGTTTTGTGGTTATGTCATTGGACTGGTAACCCAGAGATCCAGGGTCATGCGCTCGAGACATGGGTTCCTCCATGGTAGCTGGTGGAATTTAAATTTAATTAATAAACCTGAAATATTAGAGTACAGAAGCAGGGATGTCCATCTGCAATTATACAGATCCTTGGTAAGGCCACACCTGGAATATTGTGTGCAGCTTTGTTCTCCTTATCTGAGGAAGCTTGCTCTAGAGGGAGTGCAGCGAAGGTTGACATGACTGATTCCTGGGATGGCAGGACTGAAGAATGAGGAGAGATTGAATCGCTTTGGATTGTATTCGCTGGAGTTCAGAAGAATGAGGGGTGTCGCCAAGAAAAAGTCTAGCAGGACTAGACAGTGTAGATGCAGGAAAGATGCTCCCGATGGTGGGTGTGTCCAGAATCAGCGGGGGGGGGCACAGTCTGAGGATATGGGGTAGGCCATTTAGGACAAATGAAGAGAAATTTCTTCACCCAGAGAGTGGTTGGCATGTGAAATTTGTTAACACAAGAAGCAGTTGAGGCCCAAACATATGTTTTCAAGAAGCAGTTAGATATAGCATTTGGGTTGAAGGGAACCAAAGGATATCGGGGGGGCGGGGGGGGAAGTGTGATTACGCTATTGAGTTGGATCATCATGATGAATGGCGGAGCAGGCTCGAAGGGCTGAATAGCTGCCTCCTGCTCCACTTTCTATATTTATAAAGTTCATCTTGGTGATAGTGACCATATCAACTCACGTTGATTTGTTATAAAATCCCATCTAATCACTAATGTCCTTTCAGGAAGAAAATCTGCCATCCTTGCCTGGTCTGGCCTACATATGACTAGACCATAGCAGTGTGGTTGATTCAACTGCCCACTGCAGTTAGGGATGCACAAATCCTATGAAGGAATAAAGAAGAAAAAAAATAGCCTTCCCAAGGCATGATTTTGGTAACTTTCAAATTTCACTTCCCTCTTGAGTTTAGGGTAGATAAGGAAGGAATAACTTTGTGAACTTTTAGAAACTTGTTTCCAGATCTGATGAAATACAGGTTGTCTACACCTCTTCAATGGCATCTCCTTGGGGCTAGCACTGATGTGTATCGTCTCAGTATACAAGTGGTACAACTTCCAAGTGTCTCATTTTTCTAGTTGTCCCAATAAATTTTAGTCTGAATGCAAAAAATAAAATGAAAATAATAAGATTTAAATATTTTACACTTGCCCATGGATGATGTGCTAGTCAAAGCAAATTTCCTGTTTGTTGATAATTCAATGCAATTAGTCCAAGTATTGTCCAGTAACCATCAAGGATAAATTCAGAAACACTTATTTTGCTCAAATGATCTCCTAACAGTATTCTGTTCTGCCCCCTGAAATAATCATTGGGCTAAATTCTATAATTCTGATTAACTGATCTTAGTCTAAAATTTGTTACAGATTAGAGAAATGTGGAACTCCTATGAGTTGGACTTAGTGAATTATCAAAACAAGTGTAGGTTGATTCGTGGCTGGGATGATCTATTCAACAAGGTGAAAGAGCACATCAACAGTGTGTCTGCAATGAAATTGTCCCCCTACTACAAAGTAAGTATTTATGGGAGTGTTTTTTTAACATTCTGTTGCTTTATGCTTTGCCCTTTTTCCTACTGAGATGAAATCCTTTCTGAATTGTAGTTAATCATCCTTCCACCATATGTTTTACAATTGTTACATTTCCAGCTTTGTGTTCATACTTTTATAATTTTGCATTTAATTTCTATTCCTTCATGCTTTCGCTCACCTTGCATTAGGCATTACCAAATTACAAGGTATCTGCTGCGTGTCTTTGTAGTCATTTTTGATGCAAGTGACATTTCAGTTATTTTTTGTTTTTAAGACACTTAAGATTTCTGCTCTGTTCAAAATATTTGTAGAGTTCAGAAATTATGGTTTTCCAAAGCAAAATTGTTCAACTAATTAAGCAGTAAGCAGATTATCTGTTTTGGTAAAAGCCTAATCAGTATAATTTTCTGTGCTAATTGTGACATTTCTGTAGGTCTTTGAAGAGGATGCCTTGAGCTGGGAAGATAAGCTAAATCGTATAATGGCACTCTTTGATGTATGGATTGATGTCCAGCGTCGCTGGGTCTATCTTGAAGGCATCTTTACAGGAAGTGCTGACATTAAGCATTTGCTACCTGTGGAAACTCAAAGATTCCAGAGGTACTTGAGTGCATTAACATTTAAATTTAAACAGTTATTCAGAAGTTCTTAAATTGAACTGTATGGTCTGATTGTATTGTCATTAAACAGCATCAGCACAGAGTTCCTAGCACTAATGAAGAAAGTGACCAAGTCTCCCCTCGTCATGGATGTTTTGAATATCCCAGGAGTGCAGCGGTCATTGGAACGGTTGGCAGATCTATTGGGCAAGATACAGAAGGCGTTAGGAGAATATCTGGAGAGAGAACGATCATCCTTCCCTCGGTAGAGAATTGATTACTTTTATTATTTTAAAAAAAAATGACTCCATTGGGTGCTGGAAAGAAGAGACCGAAATGACACAAGGGAGAAAGCTAGCTTCCTGGAGAAGGAAGTTCTATATTAGAAATGAACAGACTAAGAAGGACTATATTCAGTACAAAGATAATTTTATAATGCATGTATGTAAGTGAACAAAGTGGGATGAATGAGGTTGGTGGGCTACAAGCAAAAGTTGTGTGGGAATATGATGTAGTGGCAGTAATGGAAATTTGGTGTAACAATGCTGAAGAACAAGCACTTAATATTCAAGGGTACAAAGTATTCAGAAAAGATAGGGAAGGATAACAGGTTGGTGGGGTGGCAATACTCATTAAGGGAGAATTGTAGTGTTGGAAAGAGGATGCCCTTGATGGAGAAATATAGCTAGTTTGGTTGGAGTTGAGACATATGGGGAATGGTCACTATTGGGGGTATTCAGTTGGCCTCCACATAGTGAAAGAGGTAATTCAGAGTTAATAGGGTGGAATTTGGAACAATCAACATCAATAGGAAAACAATACTCAACCAACTATTGGGATTGAAGGCAGACAAGTCTCTAGAAGGAATTGGTAGTGGATCCATTCGTTACAATATTCCAAAATTCCCTGGACACAGGAAAGGTTCCAGTGGATTGGAAAAATGCTAATGTAATGCCCTTATTCAAAAAGGGAGGGAGGCAGAATGTAGGAAATTACAGATCAGTTAGTTTAACATCTTGTTGGGAAATTGTTGGAAACCATTATTAATATCAGGACATTTGGAAAGTCAAAACGCAATCCATCCGAATGAGCATGGTTTTATGAAGGATAAATCATATTTGACAAATTTGCAACAGTTCTTAGAAGATGTAACAAGCCAAGTGGATAATGCAAATCCTCCTAGATGTAGTATACCTGAGCTTCTGTAAGGCAGTTGATAAGGTGCCAGACAGACGGTTAATTCGCAGTTTAGATCACATGGGGTCAGGGGTCACTTGGATAGAAGACTGGCTGACAGACGAGACAGAGTTGGGATAAATGGGTCTTTTTCTTGATGTCAGGATGTAACTAGTGGGGTGCCACAGTGTTCAGTCTTTACACCTCAACTATTTGCAATCGTATTAATGACTTGGATACAGGAATCAATGACTTGGATACAGGAATAAAAGGTTCCATAGACAAATTTGCGGAAGACACTAAAATAGGTGGGACAGTAAGTTGCAATGAGGAACTAACCTTACAAATGTATATAGATCAGTTAGATGAGTAGGCTAAAATGTGGCAGATGGATTTTGACTTGATAAGTAAGGTCATCCATTTTGGTCAGAAAAATGGAAATTATCTAAATGGGAAAGAGACTTTGGGGGGCTCCGATGCAAAGGGATCGGAGTCTCCTCATGCATGAGCCTCAATAAAGAAAGTGAATGGAATGGCAGCATTTATAACGAGAAAAATAGAATATAACGGTAAGAGTGTTGTTGCAACTGTTCAAGACATTGGTGAGACCACACCTGGAGTATTGTGCACAGTTTGGTCCCCTTATTTGAGGAAAGATGTGGCATTGGAGGCAGTTCTGAGGAGGTTCACTAGATTGATTCCAGAGATGAAGAGAGATTGAGCACTTTAGGCCTACACTCTTGAGTTTAGAAGAATGAGGGGAGATCAATTGAGGTATATAAGATGAGAAAAGGTATGGATAAAGTCGATGTGGAGCAGATGCTTCTTGTGGGGCATACTAGAACAAGAGGTCATAGTCTCAGGATAACGGGTTGCATATTTAAAACCGAGATGAGGAGAGGCTTCTCCCAAATGGTTGTGAATCTGGAATTCCCTACCCCAGAGTGCGGTAGATGCTGGGACAGTGAATAAATTTAAGGGGTAATTAGATCGATTTTTAATTAGTGATGGGTTGAAGGGTTATGCAGGACTGTTGAGTTGAGGCCATGGTGAGATCAGCCATGATCGCATTGAACGATGGATCAGGTTTGAAAGGCTAAGTTGCCCACTCCTGCTCCCAGTTCTTATATTTTCAGAAATAACTATTCTGTCTAATTCCACCTTCCGGCTCTTGCTCTGTAGCCCTGTAGGTAACAGCACTTCAAGCACAAATCTGGTGTTCTTGATTAATATTGGGATTTCTTGATTAATTTAGGGTTATGGGGAGAAGGCAGGAGAATGGGTATGAGGACCATATCAGCCATTTAAAAAAAATATATATATATATATATATATATTTAGAATACCCAATTAATTTTTTTCCAATTAAGGGGCAATTTAGTGTGGCCAATTCACCTACCCTGCACATTTTTGGGTTGTGGGGGCGAAACCCACGCAAACGAGGGGAGAATGTGCAAACACCACACGGACAGTGACCCAGAGCAGGGATCGAACCTGGGTTTTCGGTGTTGTGAGGCAGCAATGCTAACCACTGCACCACCGTGCTGCCCTGTACCATATCAGCCATGATCGAATGGCAGAGCAGACACGATGGGCCAAATGGCCTAATTTTGCTCCTTTGTCTTACGGAGAGGCAGAAAAGCAAATCTTCTGAGAAATCAGATTGCAAGAACTATAAAGTATTGATATTGATTAACCTTAATGACCCAAATATTGAGATAATCTAAAGGCAATGGAGTGGGAGATATTTAGTTGTGTTCAGGAGCACTTCCCTGACCAGTATGTTCTTAGTCCAACTAGGAAGGAGGCAATGTTGGATTTGGTGCTGATGAATCTAATAATATAATAAACTTTATTATTGTCACAAGTAGGCTTCCATTCACATGGCAATGCATTTACTGTGAAAATCCCCTAGTCGCCACACTCCGGCGCCTGTTTGGGTACACGGAGATTTCCGAATGTCCAATTCACCTAACAGCACATCTTTTGGGACTTGTGGGAGGAAACTGGAGCGCCCAGAGAAAACCCACGTAGACATGGGGAGAACATGCTGACTCCGCACAGGTAGTGACCCAAGTGAGAATCAAACCCGGGACCCTGGTGCTGTGAAGCAACAGTGCTAACCACTGCTAACGTGCTGCCCGTAGGCTAAGTGGACCAAATGTCTGTGGGAGACCACTTGGATAAGCATGATATCAAGGTTTGGATTAGTAATGGAGAGGAGCCAGGAACAACCGAAAGAACTACTTCAATGGGATGAGAAGAGATTAATCTTGGTAAAATGAGATGGACAGGAAAAACTAACAAAGCTATGGGTGATCTTTGAGGAAGAGACGTTTCAGATACAGTTTCAGCAAGGATTAAAGATAAGTGAACCAAACCCAGGGTTCCTTGGATGATAAAGGAGATAGAGAATATGATGAAACAAAAAACACGGTGTGTGAGACACCGAGTGAATTATTCGTGCAAGAACCTGGCCAAATGCAATAAGTTGAAAGGGAAGATGAAGAAAATACGACTGACAGAGAGAGGATATAAGAATAGAATGGTAGTGAATGATATGAAGGGAAACCCGGAAATCCTCTACTATCGTGTAAATAGTAAGAGGACAGTTGGGCCCTTTTGGGCCAAAGAGGGTGACGTATACTTAGGGGTACAAAGCAAGGCTTGTAATGTTGTTTAGGAAGTGGCTCAAAAGGGCATTGGATGGGTGGGAAGTAAAATTGCAGGGCTAGTGGGGTGAAATGGAACTGACTGGATTGCTCTACAGAGTGAGCATGGGCTTGATGAACTAGATGGCTACCCCTCTGCCTTATCTCACTAATTTAGAGATCAGTCTCGTTTATAAAAATGCAGAAAGTTTGAGGCTGTACTTATTCTAGTAATCAAATTTAGATTATGTAAATCAGAGCTGAATGCAATTTATTTCCAATTCATTGTGACAATGTTATATTACAAAATGATAGCACATCATCTGTGTCCTTTTTGGTTTGACAAATCCACTTTGATGTTGTAACTAGGGGGTCAGATGAGGGAGAGCCAGCGGATGGTAATAGATTTGGATTTAAAGATGTCATCTGATGGTACAAAAGATTGGATAATATATTAACATGGATTAAGGATTGGTTAAAGGACCGAGAAAGAGTTCTATTTGGATTGGTGTGTAACTTCTGTGAAGTGCTGCAAGCGTCCATGTTTGTGTTTCAGAAATTTACATTCTAGTGGTTTGCATGAGGGGATAAAATGTAATAT